>NW_020447898.1:12564-23780 GCF_003343035.1 Apteryx rowi
CGCTGCCGGGACGGGCAGGGCGAGCGGGCAGAGCGGGACTGGCGGCCCCGGCACCTCTCACCCCCCGTGCGGCCGTGTGGCCTTGCCGCTGTGTAACGGCGCCGGTCCTGGTCCCCGCGCCGGCGCTGGGTGAAAGCGCTGTGCGTGCTCGCATCCCGTCCCTTCCAGGCAGCGCGATGCCCGGCTCCAGCAGCTCAGGAGATGCAGCCCACCAGGGTCCAGCTTTCACCTCTCCCAGCCGAGAGGGAGCTGGGCAAAGGGGACCTGGGCACAGCTTCAGGGAACAGAGGTTGGGAAGAGAGAGAAAAGAGCCAACGTGTTTCCCCTGGTGCAGTTCGTTGCTTTCAGAGCCAGCCTCTGAGTCGCAGGTTTATTTTCTCGCCCTGGATGATGCCCTGCTTCCCTGCTGGGGGACCGTGTGCCAACAGGGGTCCAAGTCAGTGCCGTGCGGTGCTGGGCTTTGTGCCGCTCTCAGCCTGGGTCCTCGGAGGAGGTAGTTTGCAGAGCCCTGTGTGGCCCAGGGGCTCTGCAGGGCAGCCTGGGGCTGACAGACAGAGTCTGGCGGCGATGCCTTATCTTATCATATCATATCAGGATTTCCTTAATGGCATGCGCAGAGGACAACACCACTGGCAAGTGCAGAGTCCACCTTGCAGCTGTGACATGGCTGCCATGCGCTGCCCTTGACATCGCCTGAGGTGTTGCAAAGGTCTCCCAACTGCCATGTCACTTGGCGGGGCCACTTCCAGGCTCAGAGTTGCCCCTGTCCCACAGGAGGACGCGTTCGCAAAGCAGGAGCAGGTCACACGCAGTGCGGGGGAAGCCATCGCCCTGCCCGAGCCCTTTCTCTGCTCTCCTTCCCGGGAGGGCTGCCAAGTTTTGTTAGGGAGAAATAGGCACAGACTGGGGCACTGGGAAAGGCCCCGCTGCCTCCTGCACAGGGCCGTCTGCCCCGGCTCCTTGCCGTCTGGGAGCCTGGGCAGGTCCGCCGGTGGGAGCTGGGACCTCGGCTGCAGGGTGCTGGGATCTGGCCAGAGCTGCTCCTGCCCTGAGCTGCCTGCAGCCTGCACTCTGGCTCTTGGTGAAGGGCTCTGCGGGGGGCAGCCCCATCTCTGGAGTCCCAGCCCTCGGCCCTCCCTGCCAGCACCCTGGGGCCCTCCCGGTGTGGGCTCAGCCATGCTGCTCCGCCCTCCCGTCCCCCCAGCACCCCGCAGTGCGCCCCGGGGCTGCCCTGCCACCCGGGACTGTGCCAGCCCCATTCCTCCAGCACCCCGCAGTGCGCCCCGGGGCTGCCCTGCCACCCAGGGCTGTGCCAGCCCCATTCCTCCAGCACCCCGCAGTGTGCCCTGGGGGCTGCCCTGCCACCCGGGGCTGTGCCACCCCCATTCCTCCAGCACCCCGCAGTGCGCCCCGGGGCTGCCCTGCCACCTGGGGCTGTGCCAGCCCCATTCCTCCAGCACCCCGCAGCGTGCCCTGGGGGCTGCCCCGCTGCCTGGGCTACCCCAGCCCCACGGGGAACAGGCAGGGAGATCCCATGCCTGCAGCGTGGCCCAGCCTTGGCTGCCAAGTGTGCGAGCACGTCAGGGACCCTGTGCTCAGCCAGGCTCCAGTTTGGGTTTGTCTGGAAGATAACAAGGGATAACGAGGGACGGACGACTGGTGCTCCGGCCTTCAACCCTCCCCCAGCAGCCCCGGAGCTGTGTGTGTGCACACGGCTGGCCCCATGCCGCACAACCCCCCCCCCCCCCAAATATCTAAGCACCCAGTTAACCCCCTGCTCACTGGGTTGTGGGAGCTAGGAGGTGCGGGCTGGGGTCCTGCTGTGTGGGGCTCAGGGCTGATGGCCTGGGCTGCCTGCGCACCGGCTGGCAGGGCTGCATAGCCTTGTGCCCCTGCGCAGCTGACGTGGCTCAAGGTTGCAGCCAAGGCCAGCAACACACTGCAACAGCAAGGGCTGGTTCTGCCCAGGCTGACAGCCGTGCTGGAGAGCCCTGGACGCTCACAAACTAGCGATGGAAGGAGCACCTGGCTCTGAAGACCTGTCCTTCCCTCTCCCCGGGCTGGGGAGATGCTGGCAGCAGTCAGCAGTGGGACCTCATGGTGAAGGTGGCCAGCTGCATCCTGGGCTAGCAAGAGTGCAGGAGTGGCTCAGGGCAAGTGATTTTTTTTTTTTTCCTTCTGTTCAGCACACCAGCTCCAGTTTGGGGCTCCCCAGCACAATAAAGACATCAACACGTTGGAGTGAGGCCTGTGGAGGACATCAAGATGGTTGGGGCTGGAGCTCAGTGCAAGGAGAGGCCGAGGGAGCTGGGCTTGTTCATCCCAAAGAAGTGGAAACAAAGAGGGATCTTATCTTTTCACTCTGTCCTGGTCTTTGGGACATGGGAGGCCTTGTTCTTCCTCCCTTTGCACACCCAGGATCAGTGTGGGCATCAGAGTGATGCACCCTGTAGGGTTGACTTGTGGGTGGGGGGATGGATGTCAGGACACTGCAGATGACAAGAGTGCCCAACTGCTGGCTGAGCCGTGGTGTTTCCGAGCTGAAAGTCATCCCCAGCTGCCCCCGCACTCAGCTTTGCCCTTTGCCCTGGTGAACAGAGCCGGCTCCCCGTGGGCATGAAGGCATGCGAGCGTGTGTACACACAGGCGTGTGCGAGCAAGGACAGCACGTTCTGCAGGCTGCGTCCTGGTCATCCCTCGGCAGACACGCAGGAGCGGCACTGGTGGATGAACGGCACAGCTTCACCCCCTCTCTGAAGAAGGGGATAGGCTGTTATTTCTGCTCGGGGGAGACATCGAGGAGCCTGAGTTTCTTTTACAGCAAACAGGGAGAAAAGCTGGCTCTGCAGAGCTCTGACCAACCCCAGTTATGTCCCGGATAATACACACTGCACTCTTAGTGGTTTAATGACCAACATGGGATATTGCCCCTTGTGAGGGGGCCTCTGTAGTGGTATTTACACAAAAAATCACTGGAATATTGGATCTTGTTAAGTCTCTGCTTTCCACAGGCTGTTCTCTCTGCTTTGTGGAGATAAAAAGAAGAAAGGATGAACAAATCATTGTGGCCACGTCCTGGCCAACAGTAACAGTAAGAGACATTCTGCTGTCCAGAGCGTTCGTGGGCTCTGGTTGGCCTGGACACAAAAGACAGAGCAGAAAAACAACTTCATTATAAGAGCAAATCTCTTGCAAAGGTAAGAAGTCAAAAGAAGAGCTGGCGTGAACAAACAGATGTTTCCTGTATTTCATATCTGAGTTGAAGGTATGTATTCAACCAACTTGCAGACCTAGAGGAGATTCTTAACACCACCGGGTTGGCTGTGAATGCTGGTGTGAATTCTGCCATTCACCTACAAGTTGCTTCATCCTCTCCATCAGGGATGAGCTTTCCCCTGCACTACTAGACTTGCAGTGAGGAGGATGATGCTCCACCRCGTCTCTGCAGGACACTGGTGCCAACCCAACTGCCGAGCCAGTGGGTGGCTGCAGTGCGGAGAGAGGTCCATGTCACCCACCTCACAGCCCTTTGTGGGGAGGGAGCCCCTTCTCTCTGGACTCATGGTCTGAGGGTCTGGGGACTGTTGAGATGTTGGGACTCCTGCTGCACATAGGCCAGGTAGAGGGACTGGTTGTTAATGCAGTTAATTACACCCAGAGGTGAGGATTGATGGCTTGGATCCTGACAAATACTAGGCCCTGGGTGAAGTTTTCAGCTATCCGCTRGGCCCCTGGGACTGCACTGGGAGAAAGACCTGCAGCAAGTGCCTACAGGTGCCTACAGCACCTCCACAACAACCCGCTGGAGGATGTGGGCTCTCTGGTGGCCTCCAGGAGCATTGGCTGACTTGGAGGGAGCAGAGTTTGACCTTTCCCTAAGCCAGCAGCACTGGGATGTGGCCGGTGCCAGGTTCTTCTGCTGCTCTGTCTGGGCTCTCACGGCATCTGCCTCACCGCTCCCTGGCTGTCCCCTGGTGCAGGCTGCATCAGAGCAAGTGGGGGGTGGGCAGGGCGTCTGCCTGTCTTCTCCTCCAGGCCAGGCGCTGGGCGCCAGCCAGCCCAACTGTCCTTGTCCTGCAGCCCTGGCTGGGCTCCAAAGGCCAGTGCTGGCTGTTTCTGGCTGGGGTTGCACTGGATCTCTGCGAGGTGCCCTGGGGGAGAACAGGCAGGGCCTGCTCTGCATCCACAGCCAGGTCCACACCTCCGGCCTCCAGACCCTGCAGATACTCCGCTATGGTGTGGGGAGTTCACCTGGAGACGTGGATTGCGCTGGACTGTGGTGCCTCTCCCACCTCCTCCAGAACCAGGGCTTCTCCCCTCAGCTTTTCACTAGCACCTTCCCCATGCGAGAACCCGGGAAGAGGGACCCCCGTGGCTGCCCACCCTGSCAGGGCTGCCAGGGCTTCTGGTGGCTGCACCCCCAGGAGGAGGGAGTTCGAGGGGACCCCAGCACCTGCAACCACCTCCAGGTCCTGCTGTGTCTCCAGGCAGGGCACCAGTGGGGAGCATCCTGGCCTGGGGAGCCTGGARGCAGCTGGTCTCCATGTCCCCCTCCCGCTCCCTCTACTCCCGTTTCTAACCCTCTGACCCTGCCCCACTCTCAGCTGACATTTGTTGTGCCCTGAGCTCCCTTGTTTTTTATTTCCCTTTATTCTGCCCACTGGGTGCCCAGACACCTCCTCTTCTCTGCCAGAACCTCCCCCATTAGCTTCTTTGGGTGCCCTTTAGCTCCTGTATGCAAAGTGACAGTGAATGTGGCTCTTCGGGCACCCTCTCCTGCCACTCTGTCATTTCTTCTGTTATGCATATTCTGTTCCTCTACCATAGCCCCTGGGTCCTCCCTTTCCCAGACTGAGAAGTCCCTGTTCCCCTAGCCTTTCTTTGCATGGAAGCTCTCCCAGACCCCTGCTCATCCTTTGTCCTTCTATGAACCTTTTTCACTCCACTTCTTCAGTCTGAAATGAGGGGCTCCGACCTGCACACAGTGTCCAGAACAAGGGGAAAGTGCAGAGTTGTACTCTGGCATAATGACTTCTCTGCTTTATTCTCTGTTCCTTGCCTAATTCCTAATGCTGATTTGCTTTCTTGCCCACTGCTGAGCACCAAGCTGATTTTCCATGGAAGTCTATCATCATGCCGAGACGTTCATGCAGGGGCACCTTTGGCAGCCCTTGGAACAGAGCATGTGAAGAGGGACCCTTTAAAGAAAGAAAGGGAAAATGTTCTTAAATATATTTTCTTCCTAGTGTAGTCTCATGGGTGAAGGGATTAAAAAGGGGAAATTATTGTTTTTCTTGCAATTTCCAGACTCTTTGGACAGAAGTTAGGCTGGCTCTACCAGCTGTTTTCAGTGCAGGTCTTGGGTGCGGGGATGGTTTGGAGCTGGATTAGGCCCTGCTGTCATCTGTGGGTCTCAGCAGGTCACAGGAATTTGGAGAAAGTGGTGCCTCCTGCATCTCTCCTACTCTGGGTCTCCATCCCGGTGATACCTCACTGTTATACTGTGAGTTGAGACCTCCTCAAGGCCTTTTTTGAGGATCTTTGTGCTGCCCTGTAAATACTCTTATCTAAGACAGCACAGACTGTGGGTGCCAGCATTGCACCCTTCCTAGGTCCAATGAGTCAATGACCATGTGGAGCCAGCAACACCAATCAGGATCCCTGCACGAGGGAACTTACCTAAGCTTCTGCCTTTGCTAATTCAGAAAATGGACTAGAAACCTCCCAAAGAACAGTCAGCAGAAGTGGGGTGTGCTGTAGGTGAGTACAAAGCACTACACCTACTCATAGGCAGTAGAGCTCAGTGGGCAAGTCCCAACCATTGGACAGGACTGTGTCCTTTCTTCCCTTCATCCCATGACACTTGCACAGCACTTCTCTTCCATGCTGCAGCAGCACAGGACAGTGTCCCAAACCTACAGGAAGGCCTGGACCAGAAGAGGTGTGGACACATGGACACATGGAGCACTCTGCCAGGTATTTGCCCCTGCCATAAGGCAGTGATACAACCAAACCTCTAGGATGTTCATGGGCAGGATTGCATGGGATTATTTGGCCCTCTGCACTGTCTTGAAATCATAACAAATGTTAAATGAGACAACACAATAGCTCAACCACTGTGGGCCTATACCTACATATTTGAACCAAGAACAACTACTATGGAGCCATATAAGAAACTTCAGACTCCTAATATGCCCAAGAGTTGGCTACAAAGCCATAGCCTTGGACATTGCCAGTATCTGAGAGGCCTCTAATCAGAAGGAATTTGTTAGGTGAAAGGGCTCAGAGCATCCTAAGGTACCTAGGATATAATAAATGTGCCCATCATGTACACAGAAATCTGAGCCCCAAGGATCCTTCCTGGTATGACTTACRGTGAAGATTTCCTCCCAGCCCCACTGTGAGTGAGCAGGAGCTCTCAGTCAATCAGGCAACTGCAGGCTTTCTCAGCCCCACTGGAAGCACCAATGCCTGCCCACACTCCCCTTGCTTCTGCACGGGTAAAGAGCATTCAGGCCCATGAGAGAAGTGTGCGGAGGGACCAAGCCATGCTAACCAGCATGTGTCACAAAATCCTGTTCCTGTTGCTGGAAGGAGGAGGGAGGGTGAGAAACAACAGGAATTGTGTGCTGCAGTTCTGACAGGGCTTCCAGCAATAATTGACTATGGCTCCTGTTAAACAGCAATGCCTAAATGGAAATACAGAAAGCCTCAAATAAGATATGAGAAAAACAAAAACAAAAAATATCCTAAAACCTACCCGGGACTCTCAGGTTCCTTATAACAGGTCAGACACTGGTGCTAGGAGGAAATTCCCATCATTTTCTGCTTTCCCTTAACCCCTAGGCAAATCTCAGTGACATTATGCAGTTAGGAGAGGTGTGGTTTTACTACCCTGGTGGACGACTTCCTTTAAATTATGGGAACTGCCAAGACAGAAGCAGATCCGCAAGCAGGAGCTGGTACCTGACTGACGCATATCACGCCACTTCCAGATGAAGGTTGGGTAAGTGATGAGTCAACATGACTGGGGTTGACTGACAGCATGAGAGGTTGCAGCTCAAAAAGGGGGACTCCCTTTTCAGTGTGGATCCAGACTTGGCAGAAATCATGTGGACTGGCAAACCAGAGAGCAGAAAAGGTCACAATGCTGGAGCATTTCTGGTTTCTGGAAAACACATTCTCCTTCCTTTCAGTGTCAAAGATAAATTTCATGCTGGCATTTTCATCTTTCTGTAAGGGGCCAAAACAGCTTAGCAGAGAAAAATTACTGCATGCTTAACAATTGGTTAACATTATGTATGTTCTATCTAACTGTGAGTTTATACAACTATCCCTGATGTGGATTTTTGGGTGCCTGCAGCAGGAAGTGTTATACTGTGCTAGGTGAATGATTAATCTGCAAGATAAGGCTAACAGGTCATAGCATGCATGTCTGCATTGCTCCTAGCTTGGGCAGAGTCCATGCCAATCATGCAGCTGACTCCATTCAGAATACAACAGCCCTTTGGGGCCCTCCTGGTGACAGGGCTGTAGTGTGTCTGTCCTGTACCACAAACATTCATGTCATGTCTACATCATCGAACAGCTCAGCAAAGGGGCAGCAAGTTCAGAACAAACTTGAAAGCTTGAAGTTTCCTCCTTGAACCCTGTGTATATCCCAATAAAGCCAGTTCTCCTGGTTTTGGTTAAGGACGTAGCCAAATCCAGTAGGCCTTGGGCCCCAGGGGATTCTCCTTCCAATCTGCTAGTGCTGAATCTGGTGCATTCAAACACAGGAGGTTTCCCTCATTTCAGTCTGATGGACGGGATTGTTGCTGTTCCCATTTGTAGGTCCAGCGAGAAGCGAGGTTGTATACTTCAAAGAGGCAGATACACCCATGTACACAGGTGCACACACACACACACACACACACACACACACACACACCTGGCTGCACAGGCTAAGCAATACAGAGCAGTGCCTTTACCAGCACCCAAGCAAACACACACAGTGTTCACACAGACATGAACACAGATGTCCTCTCCTGTTCCACCTCTAACACTGCTCAGGATTGAAGTTCACTAGTAAAAGACCTCCCTGACCTGGGCTCTGCAGTCACTGGCACCACAGACACACAGACCCTGTGACCTGCGTCCCCATCAGAACTCTCCTCACACATAGACAGAACAGGGTCACAGAGAAAATAGTTAAGAACAGTATTTAATAAGGAAACAGGGCAGACTCTGGTGATCAGGCACAGGGCTGTCAGACCAATGCCTGCTTACATATCACCAGCACTTTTTAATCTCCCCTTCTCTCCATTTTCCCATGCTCCTTCCTTCACTGTTCACCTTGACCCCTCCATTTCTTCACCTTTGACCTTTCCCCTAAGCATTTCATAATAAGTTTCACACAGTCCCACAGACACCCTCAAATATTCTGTAA
The DNA here is from genome assembly GCF_003343035.1 of Apteryx rowi. Lineage (NCBI taxonomy): Eukaryota > Metazoa > Chordata > Aves > Apterygiformes > Apterygidae > Apteryx > Apteryx rowi. The sequence goes on from NW_020447898.1 coordinate 20,993, forward strand.
AATGCCTCTAATAATCTTCCCCCCCACACTTTTCCCCTTCTCTTCTCCCTCTCAGTTGCAAAGTTCAGGTTGACCCTCAAAGCTATGAAGTGGTTCTTTTAATGGCCCACCAATGGAGGACAGAAGAGTTCTGGTCTTTGTCACTGCCTCCCTTAGTGCCTGCTCATTTTGTGTATCTGTGGGTTTAATTTAGGACTTTCCTTGTTGCTTCTTGTTTCTAACCAACAAGCATCTTAAACAGATACCTTCATGACCCCAAAGTCTTATGTTTCAAATACCCTTGGAGCTCCTACTGCCCCAGCCCACCCCCTGCTTGCAGTTTGCCACCTGGGATGGAGAACTGCGTCCAGCAGCCCTGAAAGGTCCCCATCACAGCTGTGCGAGGCTTGAGAGCCAGCGATGGCACAACATGTTGGCAAACCTTAGGTTTCCTGGTTTCTTCCAAACGCCATCATCACAAGCCACAAAGTGCCCAAGTGCCCGTGGTGCATGTCCCTCACAGTCCCCACTGCCAGCGCAGTGCTGGCTGTCCCCTTCCTGCTACTGACAAGCATCAAACTGGCCTCCTTGGGAGTGATTTCAAAACAGGATGAACCTGAGGAACAGTCACACTGTGGAGTCTCAAGAGAAGAGGCTATAGATATTTACCAGTGGCAGGATCAGGCAAACTGTCTCCAGGGGTGAAAAGTGACATAATGTGGCAGTAACACAGAACAGCAGTTGATGGAGTGAGCCACAGGGCCCAGGGACAAGGAGACACTGCTGATACATGAGACTCTATGAAGGGAATTAGGACTTGTCTGGACCTTCCTTGTCCCCAACCAAAGATGGTTTCTGTGGGCTGTGTTTTCATCAGGTTGGTGACTCTGCAGCAGGACCAAGGTTTGTAAGCAACAGAGGGAATCTGTCGATGGGGAGTGAATCCAGCCGAGAAAAGCATTGAGTTAATTAGCAAATCCAGCCGTTCTTTCAGAGATCTTTTATTAGAGTATACCTGAAGAAAGGATCAGTGCTGTTCAGCTGGTGACCTGTTTTTATTTTGGATATTCACAGCACCCCCAATGCTGCTTTCATTAATTTTATGCCAAYGAAGTCAGAGTGCCAGCGCGACTTCACCAGCTCTCCGCCCTTGTGACAGCCTTTACCACAGTGGACACATATGCACACAATTAYGCTGTAACCTCTCTCTTTTTGGGTCCATTCACTTCTTTTATGCTCTGTGTCACAGGTTCTCTGGGCAGTCAAGGGACAATGTCTGATGATCATCTGCCTCTTTTGCATTCATAATAAGGCCATAGCTGGGGTATTTGTTTTTAGGAAGCACTAATAAAAATACAGAAAAAGGACCCAGATGGGATTCCTAGGTCAACTCCACCCTGCAAAAATGTAGTCAGGCTAATGTTATTGTGGGGTCCTCATAATTCCCATTGTGTTAAACCATCATGGCTGCTCAGAGACAGAGAAGTTGTGAGAATACATAGTTTCTATAGCTCTAGATACTCACTCTACAATCCACAGTGATGCACTGCATGCTTAAGGACAGGTCCTGAGCTGAGGTCGGTGACTGAGGAGCAGTAATGAGGGCTTCCATGCAGCATGCAGCAGGGACGTGCCCAAACCTGTGCTGCCACATAACAGTGTCTGAGAAGGCCTGGATCAGCAGACGTGTGGAGCACCAAGTACCCAAGGGACCCATTTGCTGGCATTTTTCTAGGGCTCAGWGGCCGGTAGATGAAGAGCAAACAGGTCTTGGACTTAGGCTACTCAGGGTCACCCCTCTGGGGTAGGACTGGGGAACAGACCAACCCTCCAGGCCCTCCAAGGGGAGCAACAGGCCCTGTAGGCAGGAGGGTACCTGCCTTTCCTGACAGGGCAGCAGCGAGGGACGGTAGYGAGGGATGGGGAATGGGGTCAGCAYGGACGCAAGTGGAGAAGCCTGGACCAGGTACCTGTGGCACACCTCTCCAGGTGGGGCAGCMGGCAGGGGACAGGGGCTGCAGGYGAGGGATGGGAGCTGCAGGCAGGGGATGGGACTTGCATACTTGCCATGGGTCCCTGCCCRGTGCTGAACAGGACGTGCACCTGGTAGTCACACATTGTGCCTACAGAGGGGACGGGGCACCCCATGTGCATAGGTCCCAGCCTTTGCAAGCTGGCTGGGGTAACCAGCTGTTAACCCTGCCTGCGGTGGCCTGGTCAGTCTCCACACACCTCCCCTCCTGCAATCCCTGACTCAGCAGCCCCCAAGCAGTGCCCAGGCCAGGGGAGGCAGGGAGATCCCTGCCGTGAAGGGGTACAGGCAGAGGAGAGCTACAGGGAACAACAGCATGTCCATGTGCAGGACTCTGTCCTGGGGTCCCCACTGGCAGCTCCGGTATCCCCACACGTCCCTGTAACCCACCATCCTCTCCATCCCTCTGCCCAGGTCCACCTCACCTCAGGGCAGGTCTCTATTGTCTGGACAGGGCTGACCTCCACCCGTGTGAGGATGCTGAAGGTGCTCCCACCCTAGGAAGCAACCAGGAGAGATGATGTTGTTTGTAGGAAGGCACAGCTGTGCTTTCACRCAGGGACACACAAGTGTATTCACACGGAGATGAGAACACACGCATTCTCACGTACACTCACACGGGGGTGTGCACACATGCATTCGCACATGCAGGCACACAGGGGGCACACACACTGGGACAGTGCGCACAGATTCACACCTACGCTCGTAGCACGACACATGCATGCCTATTCACACAGGGACATGCAAGTTGTGACCTTGCGCTGATGTGGAAATCAC
>NW_020447899.1:0-1153 GCF_003343035.1 Apteryx rowi
GAAAGTTGGAGGCCCTGATTGCAGGTAGGCAAAGGCAATGTGAGGGTGGCTGTGATGCCAAGTCAGCCATGATGCGTGTTATCAAGCAAACCAGCCAGGCACTGACACCCCACTCCTGGATAGGGTGATGCTTTCCATCAAGTATTGCTCAGGCCTCTTCCTGGGGCCGGTGTGAGGTGAGGGTGCAAAACGCCAAGTGCAGGACAACATTACAGCACCTCCTGGGATCCCCGGGGGTGAGAAGGCAACAAGGCCACAGTGCTCTAAGGAAACATCATCTTCTTGTAGGCCTCAGTGGCAGACGCACCAGCCGTAGCGAAAGGGAAAAAGACCTCAGTTCTTTTGGAGGCTTTCAGCCTTCACAGCGCCCTTGGTCATCTCCAACATAGGCTGTCCTAAGCTGTCASAAACCTGTGCCTCTTTCCCTGCAGCCTGTAGACACCCAACCTGCTTCCCCACCTTGCTCTCACTGCACGATCTCCTCACCTTTACTGAAATCCCTCTGTCCTTGTTGGCGGCTCCTTGAAACACAAAGCCAGGGACTGATCACGCAGTCCCTCTGGGTGTCCAGTTGCATCACAGCWCTACYCTRTGAGTGAYGTTYYTGCTACCTGAAGTCCAGTCTGAACCTCTCAAGATGCACTTAGTGGCCTTTTCTCCTTCACATGCTCTTTCCCGCTTTCAAGAAAAGCTCCCTCATCTCTGAAACCACCCTTCAAGCAGTCACAGGTGACTACTGTATTGGTCTTAGAAACTTCAGCAGGCTAAAGAAGTCCAGGTCCCTCAGCCTCTCTGTATGGGCCATGTGCTTCAGGCCCCCAACCTCATCTGGGCAGACCTCCTCTGGACCCTWTCCAGTTGCTCCCCATTCCTGCAGCACTGGGCAGCCCACACTGGGAGACGCTATTCCRGATGTTGCCACACCAGTGCTGAGTGGAGGGGGATAAGAACTGCCCTTGTCTGGGTGGCCATGCTCTTCCTAATGCAGTAGTGTATGCAGGTGGCCTCRTCTGTGGTGAGCATGCACCACATGCTCATATGGCAYCCCCCATTATGTCCAGGACCTTCACCTTGGGGTCCCTCCTCTGCCAGTCAGGTCTCTGCCTGTCCTGATGCACGGGTTGTTTCCCCGCTGATGAGCCTTTCAAACAGG
>NW_020447899.1:3579-5716 GCF_003343035.1 Apteryx rowi
GTAATGGACTCCCACCCACCATCTCCAGGGGTTCTAAATGGGGCTTAGACAAGGAGCTCGTGTGCAGACATCTATGTTATACCCTCTTCAGTTTTGGCAAGGGGAAACCCACCTCCTTTGTGTCTGTGGAGTTCGTGGGAGTTAGCTGAATCCCACTGCATCCCAGGGGCTTCTAAACGGCCATGAGATGCCCAAATTGACTCATCTGAACCAACTTCTGAACCATGGGAAAATGAGTTTCCTTCTTGGTCCTTTCTAGGTGTCCTGCCTAGTTAAGACGTGGGAAGATGGATTTCCAAAGTGGGACATTTCCACCTCTTGTAGTAACCATCTTCTGATGAAAAAGGGACAGTACTGTAACTGGTCTCTCTGCATTATTTAGATAGGGAGCAATGTGATTATTTTAGTTTATTGCAGTGAACATTTCCCAGGAGGAGGGAGCAAAAGGGACAGAGAAAGTCATGAGCTCAGCTGGGCCACTGTTGCCGAGTGGGGCCAGGCTCATGGGATGGAGGGAGATTATGGCAATGGGGCAGCACTGCCCAGAGACAGCTGTGTGCAGGAGCAGCTCCTCTGCAAAGAGCAGCAGGGCTCTGGGCACTGCCTGCTGCTGCTGACATGAGAGGAGAGAAGGCAGAGAGAAGTGCAAGGCAATGTGGAGTGGGAGGAGAGAGGAGAGCTCCTTGTGGGAGAAATCTTCATAGCCCCTGACACGGTAAGTGTCTGTGGCTGAAGGCAACACTACTGAGGTTCCTAGAAGGTCTTCTAAACCCATCCAAACACGACTGAATTTTTAAGGATCGCTCTCCTGGCTTTCCAGTGCAGAGGAGCAGATGCTTCAGAGCAGGGATTCCCTGCCACACGGTAACAGGGACAGGGCATCCTGCTGCCTTCTCCCAGGGACCCTGCATGGGGGTGAAGCTGGGGTGTGCTTACACATATGCCCAGGGTTGTAAATCAGAGCAGTTTCCCTGCACCCAAGAGTGCTATGTGCCWGGGGCAGTGACTCTGCTGCCTGTGAGGGTCAGCACTCAGCCTGCCCGGGGAGCTCCCCACAGCACTGCGGGGAGAAGCTCTGGGTGGAAGGAGAGACACATGGCAGGGCAGGTCCTGTCAGGGGGTGTTGCACGGGTCAGGGCTGCCCAAACCTCCAGCTCACTCCCAGGACATTTCTGGAGGAGAAGGAAGGGATATATGAAAGGCAAGGAGCTGTCATGAGTCTGTGCTTTCAGTTTGATTCTCTTTGGGCAGGGTGAAATGGGATTGGATCTGTCAGCTTTAGACAGGGGATGGAGGCTCCAAAACAGTGACACTGAGAGAGGAACAGTTCTGGGAAGGACTCAGCAAATGCCTTCATGCACCCCTCAGCCTAAGGACAGAGCCAGCATCACCTTTCCAGCCTCASCAAGGTTTSTCTCACCTGCTCCATAGCACCGGCAAACACGGAGGTGCCCTGRGCAGCGTCCTGCCCCCGGGAGGTTTCTGCAGGGCAGAGCTGAGATCTCAGCAGGTGAGATAGGGTGTGTGAGCACTGAGAGGGGAGAGACGTGGGGACAGAGAAACAGGTTCCCCACAGGGACGGCTCCAGGCAGCAGAGTCATGCTCAAAGCGTGAGAGGAAACTGTCAACTCCAACGTCTCCTCTCCTCTCCAAGCCAGCACAGCCCTCTGCTCTCAAGGCTGGGGGGTCCATGGCAGGAGACGTTTCCTTGCAGCCGGACATGCAGGAGAGGAGACACTCCTGAGTGCCCCTCTGTCCCTCCCTGGCCCTGCCTCCCTCACCACAAATATCATGGTATTGCTSCATGTTTCCCACCTGCCCATGCTGCCCTTGTCCTTCCCCTTGGACTCTCTGGGCAGGGGGGTTTCTGATGCAGTTCAGACACTGGCCCTGCGGGTGCTGCCATGCAAATATGTCCTTGACAGTGAGGTGCCCAAGTGCCCCTCTAACCTGTGGGGCTCTGRGCAACACAGTGTGGGGAGCTGGGAATGAGCCAACTCTGTCACCAGGACACCCCATCCTCAGGACATTCCGCCATTTCCCTGGGGTGTCTGGCTGGGCTGCAAGCTGCCCTCCACAAGGACACAGCTCTCCCATTGCAGCTGCGTGTTATCTAGGTGCCCCAGGCAGAAGCCAC
>NW_020447899.1:6352-9052 GCF_003343035.1 Apteryx rowi
CTGCAGTGCTGTAGGTCTGGGCTGACTCCTCTGGAGCCCATGGGCAGAGGCCCCTGCTCCTCTTGTCAAACTCAGCCAGCACAAGCCAGAGCTCAAGCCATGGAGCTCAGTGACGGTACTGCCGAGATGGGGAGAGGTATTGTGTGTATTTGGGGGCAGTTATAAGAAAGTTTTTCTCAGAGAAGTCTGTCCTAATTTGTAAATGTCTTTTCTTCCTCGGACAGTCCCCCTGTGCTGCAAAGGAGCAAATGTCCAACAGCAGCTCCTTCAATGAGTTCCTCCTCCTGGCATTTGCGGACACACGGGAGCTGCAGCTCTTGCACTTCGCACTCTTCCTGGGCATCTACCTGGCTGCCCTCTTGGGCAATGGCCTCATCGTCACAGCCGTAGCCTACGACCACCACCTCCACACCCCCATGTACTTCTTCCTCCTCAACCTCTCCCTCCTTGACCTGGGCAACATCTCCCTCACTGTCCCCAAATCCATGGCCAATTCCCTCTGGAGAATGAGGGCCATTTCTTACTTGGGATGTGCTGCCCAGGTCTTTTTCTTCTTTTTCTTATTTTCAGCAGAATTTTCTCTTCTTACTGTCATGGCCTATGACTGCTTTGTTGCCATTTGCAAACCCCTGCACTATGGGAACATCATGGGCACCAGAGCTTGTGTCAAAATGGCAGCAGCTGCCTGGGCCAGTGGTYTTCTCAATGCTSTSCTGCACACTGCTAACACATTTTCAATACCACTCTGCCAAGGCAACACAGTGGACCAGTTCTTCTGTGAAGTTCCCCAGATCCTCAAGCTCTCCTGCTCAGACTCCTACCTCAGGGAAGTTGGGCTTATTGCAGTTAGTCTTTGTTTAGGCTTTGGGTGTTTCATTTTCATTGTGCTGTCCTATGTGCAGATCTTCACAGTCGTGCTGAGGATCCCCTCTGAGCAGGGCCGGCACAAAGCCTTCTCCATGTGCCTGCCTCACCTGGCCGTGGTCTCCCTGTTCATCAGCACTGTCATGTTTGCCTACCTGAAGCCCCCCTCCATCTCCTCCCCAGCTCTGGATCTGGTCCTGTCCGTTCTGTATGCAGTGGTGCCTCCAACAGTGAACCCGCTCCTCTACAGTATGAGGAACAAGGAGCTCAAAGATGCGCTGAAGARTCTCATTCAATGGGTACAATGTCAGCACCAGTAACTGTCCGTTGTGCATACACTCCTCAGGGCGTCTGGCATCAATGCAATGTGTTTTGCATTTCTTTCTTTCTTGTTTTTCTCTTTTTCCTTAAAAAAAAAAAAAAATCAGGTTCATGTTATGTCTACTCAGGAATGCCTCATTTGAATATGACCCAGAGGCCATGTTGAAGCAGGAAGCCAGGCTTCCCCCTTCATCAGCAGAGATGGGGAACCTCAGAGCTCACTAGTCTGAGCTCCCTCTGATGCCCCCAATGCTATGAGGAGAGTTTCCCTTCGCAGGGTCTCCTTCGGCACTCACCGAGGGAGCTCAGGGGCACAGAGTCAAGCTCAGACTAGTAGAGGTGGGGTGAGACCATGGGTCCCGTGTCCATTAGGAGAGCTCAGCTCCCACTGGCTATAGTCAGATATGATCCTAAATCCCTCTCCTGTGAGGGCAGCAGGCAAGTGTCACCGCGGGCTGGTCCGTTCCCTCTCCAGCACTCCAACACTACAAGTGGAGGGGGAGTGGAGGGGAGGGGAGTCAGGCAGCAGCTTGTGGGGACAGACCCCGTGCTTGACAGTATCATCCCCCCACTGCCACAGCAGGCATTTTCTCACTGCAGCCTTCCCATGGGGGCTGCAGCTTTCCTGGAGACACATCCTCACACAGCAGTAGGACTCTCTCTTTTTAGAGTTGTTCCTCCTGTTCATTTCCATGCTGTCTTTCTGTGCTCCATTCCGTGGATATGGCCCCAGAGTTCTCATAACCTGGTGGTGGTAGAGTTGTGTTTCTATGTTTATGTGTCCTGTGAGCACAGGCAGGATGAGGCAGTGGGCATCCTTATGCCAGACCTGGCCTCCAGAGTAACATTTCCGTAATAAAAGAACATGGCCCCTGTGACGTGCCTGAAGTCTAGCCTTTCTTCAGAAGCTCGAGCCAAAAATATGCCAAAGGAAATTGCACCCTAAAAGGGCCTGCTCTTCTGCTTGTAAACTCCATGGGATCCGGGGGACAATCTCTGTGTRATTTGYTAGGGACCAAGGGCTRCACTCAGATATCATTTCTCTGCAACCATTGTCAGTGCAGATGGGGAATGGTCTCTGAATTGCCTGCCCTGGGCTGTCCCCCAGGTGACAGTGCTGATGAGAGATGCCCATCCTTCTGGAGGGGAATCGGAGCCCCCAGGAAAGCTCAGGGGATCTCCAGGGACAGTGTGTGCCTGGGGCAGGGAAGTGAGTGGAGCCTCACAGAATGAAAGATGGTCCATGGTGGAGTAACCAGAAGACGAAGACAGAGCACTAAATCCAGATATGCACGGAGAAATGAGGGCTCTGCAATCCCTGAAGAGGGACTGGGGTCCCAGGGAAGGGGCACGGGAGAGTGATTCCTGCACCCTCAGTGAAACACCACAGGCTGGAGCTAGTGCCCACCCAAACACATCTCCTGCCATTGCAAACACCCTGGGATCACTGTGAGCACTGTCCATGAGCACAGACATGTGTCAGCAGTATTAGTGGTGTTGATCCCTGTCCAGCTG
>NW_020447899.1:10826-12718 GCF_003343035.1 Apteryx rowi
GGCTGCCCAGGGGGATCATCAAGACCTTGTCTGTGTGTGCCAAGATGGAGTGAGGAAAGGCAGAACTCAGCTGGAGCTGGCACCAGAGAGCTCAGACCTGGAAAGGGCTGGGGTATTGTTAAGTGACCATTAAATGATCCCCTGGAGTCTGGGGGCTCCGAGCACCCAGCCCCTGYCCAGTCTGGGCTCAGCCCCACGTGGGGGTCAGCAGACAGCCATGCCCTAGGATCTGCCTGGTTCTGGTGCWGAAGAGAGGCCATGCAAGGCTGSCCTTTTCCCCTCTGTCAGGATACAGAGACCTGCAGGAGGACGCAGCTGGCCATGCACAACCCCACAGCTGGGGTGAGCAGTCAGCACGGGAAAGGGGTGATGTGAGGGGCTGCTCTGGGACGATGGCCTTGGGGCAGCTTCCCCAGTGTGTCCATGCAACACAGGGAACAACCTGGGCTCTTCTCTCCTGCACCTGCCATGTCCTGGTGCCATTCCCAGGAGACCTGCATTTGCCCTCCAAGCACATGGCTGTGTGCTCCCACACTGCTGTTCACACMCAGTAGCTGCCTGCTGGCATTTTTCCTCTCCTGGGCCCTTTCCAGCCCAGCCCAGACCCTCCTCAGCTCTCCCCACCTCCCCTGCCCTCTCCCCAGACCACCCAGCAGAGCAACCCAGGCTGGTGGTGGCCCAGCAGCAGTGCCTGTTACAGGGGGCTGCAGAGCTCTGGGCACTCACTCCACAGCMMCAGMCCCTCTGAAGGGCACAGCAGCTCCTGGGGGGCAGAGAGAGGTGCAAGTCCATCAGCCCCAGGGCTGGAGGCCAGCAATGGCACAAGGAAATGGAGGCCACTCACTCTGTGTCTCCACTGCTCTCATCACCAGGACATCCTTAACCCTGGCTGCCTGCAGCCCCTCTGGGCAGCCCCTCTCCCCAGGACAGCACACAAGTCCTGGCCCCGGGACTCCTCAAGCAGCTCCAGTGACAGAGCAGCCTGTCTCGAGCTGACACACACACAAACAGGATTTCATTTATTCTTCCCCACAAGCACACAGTTGCTCCTTTGCTCTTCTCCAGGGATGTCCCTGCTCCCCAGAGAGCCTTTCTCCAGGTCAGGGCGTCCGTGCTGGCCTGGCCAGCTGTTCCTGCAGCCCTCCCCTGTGGTCCCACAGGACCCTGGGCTGGTGGTGCTGCTCTGCAGGGCGAGCGGGCTGTGGGGCCATGGGGTGACTCCACCCTGGCCATGCTGGTCAGGGCAGACCCAGCTGGCCCAGCAKCAYTGCACCTGACAAACCCATCCCCAGGATCTGTGTATATGGAGGATACTTGGAACAATCACAGGGCATTTCAGATTGCTCAGGATGGGGTCAGGWGTGTCATTASACCCAGCCCACTGCCTCTCCTGAGATTTGGTACAGTCCTCAGTTTGGCCCTTTACCTTTGGGTGACTCCACGTGGTTTTGGGAGTCTCCACTCACTGCCCATGCCAGGCACACACTGCCCTGGAGATCCCCTCTGCTCTCTGGGTGGCTCCATACTCCCTTCCAGAAGGATGGGCATCTGTGACCAACCTAGTGATATGTGGGACAGTCCCCGGCAGATACCACTTGACCACTCACACTCTCCAGGGCACTGGACACCCACTGGGCACCCTAACACATCACCCTATGAGCGCATCCTCCTTAGACCATGGAAAACCCAGGCACAGCCACAGGGCCTTTTTGAGTGCCATTCCCTGAGCACATTCTTGGCTCCAGCTTGGGAAGAAGAGCCCARYCTTCAGGCAGTGTGCTGAGGAGATCCCCTTTTATTACAGAGATGCTACTTGGGAGTCCAGCTCTGACACAGTGGTCAGCAGATTTACACAAAGCCTCTGGGTCAGACAGATGGGGTTTGTGCCTCTG
>NW_020447899.1:15333-17813 GCF_003343035.1 Apteryx rowi
GTGTTTGCAGGTGCTATGGAGCAGGTGAGAGAAACCTTGGTGAGGCTGCAAAGGTGATGCTGGTTCTGTCCTTAGGCGGAGGMGTGGATGAAGGCATTTGCTGAGTCCCTCCCAGAACTGCTCCTCTCTCAGTGTCACTGTTTTGGAGCTTCAGTCCCCTGTCTAWACCTGACAGATCCAATCCCATTTCACCCCACCCAAAGAGAATCAAACTGAAAGTACAGACTCATGACAGCTCCTTCCCTTTCATGTATCCCCTGCTTCTCCTCCAGAAATGTCCTGGTATTGAGCAGGAGATGTGGGCAGCCCTGACACACACGACACCCGCTTGAAGGGACCTGCCCTGCTAGGGGTCTCTCCTCCCACCCAGAGATTCCGCCCACAGTGCCGTGGGGAGCTCCCCGGGTAGGCTGAGTGCTGACCCTCGCAGGCAGTAAAGTCACTGCCTGGGACACACAGCACGCTCGGGCACAGGGCACTGCTCTGAATTACAGCCCTGCGCAGACCTGTGTGCACACCCCGGCTTCACACACCTGCAGCGTCCCTGGGAGAAGGTAGCGGGATGCCCTGTCCCTGTGAAAGTGTGGCAGGGAATCCCTGCTCTGAAGCATCTCCCCCTCCTCTGCAAAGGAAAAGCCAGGAGAGATATCCTTAAAAACCAATTGTGTGACTGGGTGGGTTTCAAGACCCTTCCAGGAACCTCAGTAGCATTGTCCTGCAGCCAGAGACTTACCGTGTTCAGGGCTGTGAAGATTTCCCCCACAACGAGCTCTCCTCTGTCCTCCCACTCCACACTGCCTTGCACTTCTCTCTGCCTTGTCTCCTCTCATGTCAGTAGCAGCAGGCAGTGCCCAGAACCCTGCTGCTCTTTGCAGATGAGCTGCTCCTGCACACAGCTGTCTCTGGGCAGTGCTGCCCAGGTGCCATGAGCTTTCTCCATCCCATGAGCCTGGCCCCACTCAGGAGCAGAGGCCCAGCTGAGCTCATGAATTTCTCTGTCCCTTGTGCTCCCTCCTTCTGGGAAATATTCACTGAGGTAGACTAAAATAATCAGCTATTGTCCTTTGCTAAAGAGTGGAGAGAGACTGATTCCAGCACTACAATTTGTCTCATCAGAGGATGGTTATCTATGAAGGGTGGAAACGTCCCACTCAGGAAGTCCCTATTCCCACCTCTTAACTAGGCAGGACACCTAGATGGGGACAAGAACGGAACTCCTTTTCTCATTGTTCAGGAATTGATTCAGATGAGTCAGTTTGGGCTTCTCAGGCTGGACAGCACAAGCTGTCAGAGGACTGAAACATGGTTGGAATAACTGAGATGCGGTGGGACCACTACCATGACTGAAGGGCTGTGATGGCAGGGTACAAGCTCTGCAGGCAAGACCATTAGGGAAGATGAGCAGGGGGGATGCGCGTTGTGTGAAGGGAAAGCTCAGATGGATGGAGCTCTTGCATGGGATGGACATGGGTTTGGATGAGAGTTTGTGGTGAGCATCAGAGTAAAGGTGATGTTGTGATGGAAGTTACAGACCTCCTGATGAGGGTGAGGAGGTGGATGCAGTCTCCTTTAAGCAACCTGAGGAAGTCTGTGAATCACAGGGCCTGGTTCTTATGGGGGTACTTTAATCTCGCTGACATTCATTGGAAGGGCAAACTGCAGGGTGCAAGCAGTTCAGGAGATTTCTGGAGGGTGTCAGCGACAGCCTCTAAGCACAGCTCCCTGATGGGCCAGTAAGGGTGACGCTCACCTGGATCTGGTACTCACACAAGGAAGCACGGATCAGGGCTGTGATAATCTGTGGAAACCCTGGCTGCAGTGACTATGGAATAGTGGAGTCCCAGATCGTGAGGGCAGTGAGGAAGGACAATAAGGCATTATGATAAGATGGGTAGACACACAGGTGGGTAAAAAGCTGGTTGGATGATCAAGCTTGGAGGGTTTTTTTGAATGGGTCATGCTTTACCAGGAAGCCAGGTAAAGGTGGAGTATGCAGGGGTCTATACTGGGATCTGTCCTGTCTAACCAGTTCATCAGTGACCTGGAGGATGCAACTCTCATCACCTTTGTAGATGACACTTACTCAGGAGGAAGAGTCATATGTTTGAGGGCTGCCATTCAGGTGGTCCTCAGCAGGCAGGAGGAATGGACTGTCAGGAAATTCAACAAGGACAAATGCAGGTCCTGCACCTGGGGCAGACCAAAACCATGCAGTGATATGGGCTGGGGAGTGCTCTGCAGAAAAAGGACCTGGCAGTCTTTGTGGGCAGCAAGATGAACATCAGCCAGCAGCATGTCCTTGTAGGTTGGCAGGCCACAGTGTCTTGGGCTGCATGAACAGGAGCACAGTCAGGAGATTCAGGGAAGTGATTATCTCCCTCTACTCAACACTCATTAGAGCCCATCTAGATACTGCTTCCAATTGGGGCTCCCTGTAGAAGAACGCTGTTGATCACATGGAGTGAGTCCAGTGGCAGGCC
>NW_020447899.1:18987-20876 GCF_003343035.1 Apteryx rowi
GAAAGATTCTGCATTTCCTTCCACACTGCGTCTTCTCTTTTTCACCTTAGGGAAAACCTTCAGCTTCCCCATGACCATGGAAGTATGTCAGAAGCAAGTATGACCAGACCAAGTGCATGTTCCTTGTCCTGCTGCAGTCAGAGTCATTCAGGTTCAGGACTGCTTGGCAGCTGCCCCCAAATAGGTATGTTTTTTCTTTTGCTTCACCTTTTACTGCATTTTTCCCTCTTTTCCACCTTCCAAGTTCTTCTCTTTTAACATCCTGATACCCTCCCATGAGGTCAGCCAACTCCTCTTTAGCCTTTTCCCATTGATCCTGGATTTGCTTTCTTTGTACATTCACTTGGCTTTTCTGAGATGCTTGCCATGGTGATGCCTACCTTTGCCAGCAGTCCCTTTAAACTAGACCCGGAGTGCTTGAAGAGATCATGGATCTTTTCTTGGAAATGGGAAACAGCATGAGAAGGGGAAGCCAGGCTAAAACAGGAACTCACAGCTCAACTCCAGGGCAGTAAGGCAGCATACAAGAAGCAGAAGGAGAGATATGCAGCAAAGGAGGAATTCAAATACTGTGTCCACCAAAGCAGGGATGGTGTTAGGGAAGCCGGAGCTCTCAGAGAGTAGACACTGGCAGGGGACATCAAAGGCATGAAGAAGCGCTGCTACTGCTTCAGCTATGGTAAAGAATAGAAAGGAAAATGTTGGCTCTTTGCTGAATGGTGGGAGCTCAGTAACTTTTTGGCTTCTGTCTTCTCCAGCAAGGTCTCCCGGGCTGTTGTGCCTAGAGTCAGGGCTCCAGGCAAGAAAAGCAACCAGCAGGGGATGAGGGCTGAGTGAGGGATGACTTGCAAGAACTCCACCCCTACAAGTCAGTGCACTTGGAACGGCTGCACCCAAGGACATTGARAGAGCTGGCTGCTGTCATAGCAAGGCCTCCCTCTGTCATCTTTGAAAGGTCGTGGAGATGGGGTGTGGTCCCCCCTCAATAACTGCAGAAAGGCAATCGTTACATCCACTCTCAAAAAAGGCCCAGAGGGCTACCGAGGGAATGACAGGCCATTCAGCCTCAACTGGTTGAGGAGTGTGTCATGGAGTGAGTCCACTCATTTMTGGGCACATGAGGGAGAAGAAGGTGATAGGGAAGAGGCAGCATGGATTTTCCCAGGGTAAATTATGCCTCACCAACCTGATTGCCTTCTAGGATTAAATAGCTCTATTTGTGGTTGGAGAGCAGAAAATGCCTTTGAACTTGATTTGAGCAAGGTGTTAGACACTGTCTCCCACAATATCCTTGTGGAATACAATTTAGAGATTTACCACCTAGATGGGTGGACAACCAGATGGCTAAAGAACTTGTTAGATGATCAGGCTCAGAGGGCAGTGGTGAATGGGTAGTGCTCCTCCTGGAGGCCAGGGAGAAGTGGAGCGCCACAGGGTCTCTCCAGGAGCCTGTCCTGTTCAACAACTTGATTAGTGACATGGAAGAGGCAATACTCACTATGCTTGTTGAGGACAAAAAAACTGCAGGGGGCCCCAGCCATAAGCTTGAGGGCTGCCGTTCAGAGAGACCTAGGCAGGCAGGAGSAATGGGCTGTCAGTACAGAAAGTCCAGGGCATGAGCCACCTCCTCTACAGCCAGACCTCTGCCAGAGGAGAGAGGGGCATCTCTCCTGCCACAGGCCCATTTCATGMTGCCTGACAAGGGGGCTGAGAGTGACTGCCCTGCAATGTTGTTGTCTGTGAGGCCGCATGCCCAACTGGGTAAGGTGAAGGCTTTCCCAAGCCCCCTCTGTCTCTCTCTCCTTGCCTCCTTTGGCACCAGGATCATGGCGTTGCTCCTTGTTTCCCCTCCTGTCCATGCTGCTCCTCTTCTTGCTCTTGGGACAACT
>NW_020447899.1:21863-24185 GCF_003343035.1 Apteryx rowi
GCAGAAAGGCAATTGTTACATCCATCTTCCAAGAAGGCCACAAGGGCAACCTGGGGAGCTGCAGGCAGTTCAGCCTCCCTTTGGTGAGGAGTGAGTCATGGAATGAATCCTCTYRGATCACAYTTCTGGGCACATGAAGGAGAGGCAGGTGCCTGGGAAGAGTTAGCATGGATTTACTCATGGTAAATCCTACTTTGCCAACCTGATTGCCTTCTATGAATAAATAGCTGTATTTGTGGATGGAGAAGAGTAAATGTCCTATACCTAGACTTTAGCAAGGTATTTGACACTGTGTCCCACAATATTTGTGCATTCATGTAAGAATATTTCAGTCTACAAGAGTAGACAACCGGATGGGTAAAAAGCTGCTTGGATGATCACAGGCTGAGAGGGCAGTGGTGAATGGTCAATATTCTTCCTGGAGGCCAGGGAGAAGTGGAGCACCAGAGGGTCTCTCCAGGAACTTGTCCTGTTTATCATCTGCATTAGTTACATGGAGGAGGCAACACTCATCATGCTTGTAGAAGATGCCTAACTGGAGGAGGGGAGGTGGGAGGTGGGGGCAGTCATCTGCTTGTGGGCTGCCTTTCAGAGGGACCTAGACCAGCAGCAGGAATGGGCCATCAGGAACCTCATGGAATTCAACAAGGACAAATGACAGGGCTTGCACCTGCGATAAACCAACACCCCACTGTGTCACAGGCTGGGGCCTGAGTGACTGGGGAGCAGCTCTGTGGAAAAGGATGTGAGGGTGCTGGGGGACAGGAGGCAARACATGAGCGAGCAGCATTCCCTGGCAGCAAAGAAGGCCAGAAGCATCGTGGGCTGTATGAGCAGGAGCACAGCCAGGAGGTGGAGGGAAATGGTGATCGCCTTCTAGTCAGTATTCATTAGACACCATCTRGAACACTGCATCGAGGTTTGGGYTCCCAGAACAAGAAAAGGTTGATAACTGGGAGCGAGTCTGGCCCAGGACCCTCACAACAGTCAGGCAGCTGCAGCACTTGCTTTGTGATGACGACTGGAACTTGTTGCCCAGACAGTGTTTTACAGTCTCCTCCTTTGGAGGCTGCCAAGACCAGACTGGATGAAGCCCAGAGCAACCTGCTCTGACCCCAGAGCTGACACTGCTGTGAGCAAGGAGATTGGGCTAGAGACCTCCTGAGGTCCCTTCCACCCTGAAGGAGTCCATGATTCTTCACACTCTCAATCTTCTCTTGTTGATGTCAGGGAAAGCATGCAGGTGTCCTGTGACAGTGGAAGCAGGCCAGCCTTCTTGTCCTCCTCCAGTCAGAATTCTTCAGATGCAGGGCTTCTTGGCAGGAATCCCCAAGACAGCCCTGAGCAATCCTTGGCTTCGCTTTTAATTTCCTTTTTTTTTTTCTTCCATGCCTTCTGTCTCTTTTACTATTCTGATCCTGTCCCATACAGCACACCCCACTCCTGCTCACCATTAACTCATTGGCACTGGTTTGTTTGTTTGTTTGTTTGTTTGTTTGTTTTGTTTTGCTTTATTT
Organism: Apteryx rowi; assembly: GCF_003343035.1. NCBI lineage: Eukaryota > Metazoa > Chordata > Aves > Apterygiformes > Apterygidae > Apteryx > Apteryx rowi. Next base: position 23,381 of record NW_020447899.1, read on the forward strand.
TGACACAGAGGAGCTTCATTCCAGAAGGAACTTGAGAAATTCGGGTGATTTGGACAACATATACCTTATTAAGATTTCCAAAAGAAGTGTCAAGTCCTGTGCCTAGGTGGGAATAAACCCATCCATGAGGAGAGGTTGAGGAACCTGGTTTTCTTTAGCCAGGAGGCAAAGGGATGTATAGGAGGAGCCTGTGACTGCTTGAAGGGTGGTTTCAGAGATGATGGAGCTTTTCTTAGTATAGGGAAACAGCATGAGAAGGGGAAAGAGCCAAAAACTGTATCTTGAGAGGTTCAGAATGGACTTCAGGTCCAAAGAATGTCACTYRTARGGYAGYRCTGWGGTGCAACAGRTCACCCAGAGGGAGTCTGTGATCAGACCCTGGCTTTGTGTTTCAAGGAAAAGCAAGTGAGGACAGGAAGACATCAGGAGAGGTGGGGAGATCGCGGGGTGAGAGCAAGGTGGGGAAGCAGCTTGGGTGTGTACTGTGTGCAGGGAAACAGGCACAGGCATGGGAAAGCATAGGACAGCCTGTGGTGGAGAAGGCCGAGGGCACTGCCAAGGCTGAAAGCTCCCAACACAGCTAGGTTTTGTCCTTTTGGCTATGGCTGGTGTCTCTGCCACTGAGGCCTATGAGAAGACGYTGTTTCCTTAAAGCACTGTGGCCTTTGCTAAAGTGAAGGTTCACAAAATCCCTTGCTTTCCCCTTGTGCACGCAGGCATTCATCTTATGATAGAAAGCAATCAGGTTGGTCAGGCATGCTTTCCATTTCCCCTTGGTCAACGCATGCTGCCTCTTCCAGGCCTT
>NW_020447900.1:0-6225 GCF_003343035.1 Apteryx rowi
CACTGGAACAGGTTGCCCCGAGAGGTGGTGGAGTCTCCTTCTCTGGAGATATTCAAAACGTGCCTGGATGCAATCCTGTGCAATGTGCTCTAGGTGACCCTGCTTGAGCAGGGGGGTTGGACTAGATGATCTCCAGAGGTCCCTTCCAACCTCAGTGATTCTGTGATTCTGTGAATCTGTGATTCTGTACTAAGCTTAAATTCTGAAGATATGGGCACTGTTCAGAATCTGAGTACTGTCCTGTTCTGGAACACTGGAAACATCTGAGCTTTTGTGTCTTCTTTCATTTCTTTGGCTCTTTAGTTGGACTATATGCTCATGGGAATGTTCCTGCATTAGGTTTCTTCAGAATGAAGTTCTTCTAAAAAATAATGCCTTAAGTCACAATGTAATACAAAAAAATAATTAATATAAAAATATACATTCAAAAAACATACCAAGTCGAACTAGAAAGGAAATGGGTAGGATAGTGGAATAAGTACTTAAACTAAGATTTTAACTCCAGTTGACCTAATCTTATCAAAAACTTCTGGGGTTTCTTTGTAGGAGCTCTGCTAATAAAAATGACAAAAATGACAAAAATGACAACAAACTTAATAGAGCTGTTGTAATTTCATCCAACAAGGAATCTGACCATCTTTCTTAGCTCTTAATTTTTATTCTGCTTATTCATTTAAGACATGAAATAACTACTTTTTAACAATAAATCAGTGCTTAGCCATATATGTTTATTATCTCCCATTGGTTTATACTGCCTTCCTCTTTTCTGGGACCCTGTTTCCAAATGGCTATGGTTCAATTAAAATTCTTATTCTTCTGAGTTCAGATAGAACATTTTTGGAAGACATTTAATTCAGAGAAATCTTTTTTATAGTGGAAAGACACTGTAAAAAAAGTAATCTTTGAAAGTTCTTTTTAGTGTCACAAAAAGCTACGAAATTTAAAGACCATTTTGGTACCTTTCATATTAAATCTGATTTAATTACAGCATCTATCAAAAATAAACCATAAACATGTCCTGGTTTATAAATCAAAAGTTAGAGGTAGCACTAGTGGGAAATGTTCTTAGGAATTTCAGAATGCTAATATATGTTTTGTGTGCTTGAGGAGGACATTCTAAAACATTTTCAACAAGTTTCTGATGTTATTCCCATATTCCCATATTTCACATATTCCCATATGTTTCCCTACCATCAGAAGTACTGTCCTTCATTTTTTACTGATACTTTTTAAACAGGAAGCTGAAAATCAGTCTGTCATGATCCAGCTAAGAACATTTCTCAAAACTCTAACCACTGGCCTTCCTTCTGTGCCTTACTATTGCTGTTCTGCAAGCTTTTTTAAGGCTGAAGTGTGCATCTCAGACGCAGGCTCCTGTAAGTTGCATTTATCTACTAACCAAAACAGTTCTATTAACTCTGGTCTCATCCTTAAGAGTGTCTGCTCATCACTGTTCTCGCACACCCTAATTTAAACTGAACTGAGAAAAAAAGTGTCACACTGCTTACAGGCTCTCATTATTTATGCTGAAGATATGTCAGTTGTTCTCTGAAGAAAGTATTAATAGGCCTTTATTCTTCATATTTTCAGATACTCTGACAGTGTTTACAGATTATCCCTATGTTTTATTCAGATTCAAAACTAATTAATTATAGTAAACACTAAAGACTGCAGTAAACTCTTCCCCAAATCTATCAGAGTGTTACAACTAACATCTATATTTTTCAGCAGGCTGGGGGAGGGCAAGACTTCTCCAAAGAACCCCCCAAAAGGCACACATAATTTATGTGTAGGTGGACCCCACTAGCATCTTAAGCGACTATCCTTTAAAAAGCTCTACACTGTCAAACCTCAATGGATAGCCATAGGGTTCTGCCATCTGGAGCTCAGGTCAGGAGCTGCCGTTATACACAAAAGCATATCGTGGCATCTTTTCTAATACATCATGCTGCTAGGATAAGTAAGGTGTGCAGGAGTTGCCTGATAATACAGTGCAGATAGAAACAGATGGGACTCAAGATCTCAACAGATACAATTCTTGATTAAAGAAATAAAATTTCTTCAGGTCACAGGCCTGCTTTTACAAAAAGATGTCACAGCATGCCCATCAGCAATGCCAGTGTGCTCACCAGCCAACAAATGATTAAAAAAAAAAAAGTTTGTATCACTGACTGGAAAATCAGATGATATTCCAGAGATTCATTCTTCAATCAAAAAACAATGAGGAATATAATAATAATTAATATTAATATAATAATTATTAACATCAATATAATTAAACAAGATGCAATGTAATTGAGAGCAAACAAGCCCTAAGAAGTACTTCAACTGTGAAGAAATGTGCTACTGAATAGKATTTGCTTTCAAAAATGAATGATTGGCAGCTTGTCATACTGAAAATGTATGAAATCAATACAGATCTAAAACTCAAAATCTGGCTGTCTCAGAAGACTCTGATCAGCCTGAAATACAGGATTATTTGGTGTAATTTTATGTATGCCACTATCTCCAAAGCACTCTGTCTGAGTATGAGCCTGTTTACATAGAAAAGCCTCAGAACTCTAGGCAGGAAGCTATAAGGAGCTGAAAAATATGCATACCAAGTCCAAATATAGCTGGTGGTGGAGATAGAAAACTTGATACTTATCTCACTTACACCTTTTTTTATCCCTGGGATTTCTTTGCATTCAGAAGAGATAATCTAGGCATAAACCTAGTGTAAACTGGTATAAGCATTAGGACAGTTAAATCCCTAATGCTAAAATAAYTCCTTTAAACTAAGGGTGACTGTTTTAGGAAAACATCATTTTGGCCTTTCTCACCCAATACATAGTGACAACATAAGAAACAGTCACAGATCTTGAGGTCATTATATTCTGATGGCAAAAAAGACTAAAAGAGCTACTCAGTAATGCTGTGAGTATTCAGTGGGAAAGATAGAATAAATGAAGAGTGCCTTTAAAGGGTGACTATATCAACTGTCAAGTATATAGACTGGCAGTTAAACTGACTATATGGATGCTGGTGGTTGCAGTAGCTGGCCAAAACAGGAGTGGTAGTGAAGAGCTTTTGTCAAGGGCCATAAACAGACCCCACACTTTGACACTGTTTGTTATGAGGCTAAGTCGATTCTCAGGAAACTGCTTAGATAAAGAATGGAAGCTCCTTTTAGCTACTGAACTGAAGGCAGTGACGTCCTCAAATGAGTTTCTGCTAAAAACCTTGACCCTTCTGTTCAGGGAAAAACTAACCTGAAATTATTTTTGAGCCTGAATAAGCTATGCTGAATTTTATTACTAGCAGGAAAGAGAGCCCCTGGAAAGCCTCAAATCTGCTGCTGAATGGTATAGAGGTGAAACAATTAAATGACGAGACATGTAAATACACACTGTCTTGAATGATGAACTATTGATGAACACATGAATTATTTTCTAGGTAAAATGAAACACAGCTCAGTAAGAAAAAAAATTAGGAACCATATAGCAGCAGGACATTTTAGGAAAAAAAATGTAACTAAGGATAATGAGACAATTTATGACAACACGTATTTTCTGTATAGGAACATAATTGTTTTGATTAAGTTTTCTATGGAAAAAGAAATCTTCAGTCTAGAACAGAATAAAATGACTATAGCAAACAATTAAGAGACACTCCTTTCCTTTTTTTTTTGAACTGCCACCATTCCCAGAAGAATAAATAATTTCCAGGTAGCAGTTCTCCCTAGTGAAGACCTGAGCAGAAGGTTCAATGTGCATTTCCCATTTAACTATCTTCATAGCCAGTCTATGAGTTATTTCTGTGTTTCTCTTACTTGTTTTTCTGGAAAACACTTTAAGATAACTCGATAAATTAGAACATTTTTGACAAATCAAAAATATTAGAAAATTTAAAAAATTTTATCTAATCTAAGTTTAATCATAAATGAACATACTTCATCTAAAATAATGTAACTCAGTTACCCAAAGTGCTGGACATTCTGACTGAATGCTTTCAGTCATTGGTCTCATCCATGTAGGTCCTTTTGTTGTGATGGTGATAGACAATAGACTTGCTCTTTAAACTTACTGTTATTTGGAGATGCAAAACACTGCCCAGAGATCATTTCTTTTTGTGTCCAGGATATTTGTGGCACCCTTGAGCACCTGTGAACACAGCATACTAGTACATGCTCTGAAGCCATGATCAGAATGTCAGAAAAACACAATGATTTCATGGGCACACAACTACCTTATATCACAGACTCAGTAAAGGGAAGAAAACAGTAGCCACAGTTCTCCCTTCTGTATGATGGCAAAATAAAAGTTTCATGTGTTCTTCAGGACTTCATTCTGCAGATTAAATTAATGTCACTGTAATAGGATAATAACGTAATTCAGACTGGAAGGCACCTCAGGAAATCTCTAGTCCAACCCCCTGCTCAAAGCAGGGTCACCCTGGAGGCACCCTGCTGGCTCACGCACCACTTGCTGTTATCAGGGCCCTGGCAGCACTCCCAGCCCTCCCTGGTCCTGCCCCCCCAGGAGCTCCCACCCACACGAACCTGGGGGAGATGCCAGCCCTGCGGCTTCCTGACAGCTGTCTGCCATGACCCCACAGACTTCTCTGCAGAGCTGCTCCCCAGCCAAGCCATCCCCAGCTTGGATCATTGCAAGGTGTCCATCCTTTCTAGGTGCAGGACTCGTCATTTGTCTTTGCTGAATTTCATCAGGTTTCTGTTGGCCAATTCCTCTAGCCTGCCTAGCCATTCCTCTGGATGGCAGCCTGGCCTTGAGCATGTTATCTAGTTCCCTCTAATTTGGTGTCATCTGCAAACTTCATGAGGAAGCACTGAGCTGCACACTCCAGATCACCGATAAAGATGTTAAACAGGACAGGTTCCCAGGATAGACTCCTGCAGTACTCCAGTTCTTACCAGCTTCCAGGTAGAGTACAAACCATTAACCACGATCCTCTGAGTGCAACCATCCAGCCAGTTTTTTACCCATCTGGTTGTCCATCCATTCAGACTGTGACATCCTAACATGGATGCAAGAATATTGTGTGAAAATCTTGCTACAGTCAAGGTAAATGACATCCACTGCTCTCCCCTTGTTGCCCTCATCCAGTCACTTTTTCCTAGAAGACAATCAAGTTGATCAGGTAAGATTTACCTTTGGTAAATCCATGCTGACTGCTACCAATCACCACCTTTTTCCTGTGCCCAGAAACGGGCTCATGAGGCAAGAAGACTTGCTTCATGATTTTCCCAGGCATCAAAATGAGGTTGTAGTTCCCTAGAGCATCCTTTTGGCCCTTTTTGAAGCTAGGTGCTACACTTGGTTTTCTACAGTTTTTGGGGATCTCTCCTGATCTCCACAAATTTTCCAAGATGATAGAGAGCAGCCTTGCAAGGGCATTGGCCAGTTCTCTCAACACCCTTGGATATAGTCCGTCCGGTCCCATGGTCCATCTACGGTTTCACTTCTTGCAAATAATGCCTGACTTGATCCTTATGCACTACAGGTAGGTCTTATTGAACCCTGCCTCTAAGCACAGAGGCTTGGGAGACCTTGTCAGTGGACACCAAGACAGAGAAGGCATTGAGTACCTCAGCCGTGTCTGTTATCACTGCTCCATTCATCAATGAGCCAGAATTTTCCTTGTTCAGCCTTTTACTACTCATATAGCAGTAAAAGCTCTCCTTGTTGCCCTTGATGTCCCTTGCAAGTCTCAACACCAGCAGAGCTTTGACCTCCCTAACACCACCCCTGTGTGCCCCAGGCAATGCTTCTAAATTCTTCCTACAAAGTGTGTTAACTAAGAAAGATATTAAACAGAATTTTGGCCYATTTAAAATTATGCTGTTTCAGAACTGGTAGGTCCAGGTTGCTCTTTCAAACAATTTTCTTTTTCCTTAAATCCCCCCAAAAACAAAACCATACCTTGCAAAAAAAAGTCCTACTGGAGCATTCCATTTTGAAGGAAGCCTATCACTGCAAAAAGTCATATCTTTCTGGCATCCTTATTTGCTGTCTAAACTTTAAAGACAAATGGCTGCCTAAAAATATATTCTTGGCATTTCATCTGTTTTTTACATCAAAAATAAAAAAACCATTTATATTGTAATTTAATTCTAACTCCCTAGTGTTCAGTGAACTCCTTGGAAAACACTGTTCTTCCACACTGTAATGGACACCCAAGAAAAGATACGTTCAAGACTCCTTTTGTACCTGAAATATGTGTGTG
>NW_020447900.1:6230-24014 GCF_003343035.1 Apteryx rowi
GGGGGGGGGGGACAAGAAGAAAAACTTATCTCCAAATAAAACAAATACTTTTTTTTTTTTATCTGGTTTAATCATGCACTTTCCAAAAGAAATCAAGTGCATGGCTGTGTCAAGAGAACTACAGAGTTTAAGGAAGGTTGTCTTTCCCGTGACTTTTAATACATATTTTGGTTTTTATTACTTTGGATATTTATATATTTGTTCCTTATTGTATTCTGCAATGTATTTTAGAATGTAAACTAATCCTGCAAATCACTGTAACTACCATCAAGTATTACCAACCTGAATTAAAAATATTTGAAATATCTCTAGAAAAGTCATGGTAAATCCATCAGAGAATTCAAAGTTGGAGCAAGAGTAGAGAACTATATTTCCCAACAGGTGGAAATTATATAGTTTAATATAGAATTCTGAAACCACATTTGCCTTTGAAGAAACTAACTACAAAGAAAGCTACATTTTTCTCCAACACCTGAGACATTTAAATTGTATATCAGAACCTAAAGGCAGCATATTAAAATACACCCACTTTCACCTGCTGACTTGTAGACATTATGAAAGTTGGCTGACTTAATCTCCATAAATGGTCAATCCCACTTAGTGTAAAAGCTTTTTCTTTCAAAAAGTGTTAAACTACAACATTATTTAAAAATAAACACAATCTTATTTTATAAATGGGAAAAAAGGTTCTCTAGAATTTTAAAATGTTACATATTCCAAGTAGGCCTCATTTTCAGAACATTGTTCAGTGAACGTTTCGTGATGTTTTTGTGTTGCTTAGGAAATACTTAATAATTTGAAGAAAGCTACAAGTCACTTAGTTTTCAGTCCTCCTTATTTCTAAGTGCTAAACAGCACTAAAAAACAACAAAAGACAATTTTCAGAGCTGCTTAAGCTTTTTGAATGATTATCTGGTTTAATTTAAAAACAACTTTTAAAAAATTCTTATTACTATGAAGATAGCATAAACACTGTATAAACACTGGAAATTCTTATGAGCAAGTAAACACTGTATATTTTATATGCAGATAATGGTGCTAAATGGCTAATGGTGCCAAAGGTGCATTAAATAAATGTTAGTGAATCACAGTTACCATCACTGTATTGAATTTGAAAACACTCAAATATAGTTGTAGAGGTACTTTGTAAGTGTTTTAGTGTTCATGTAGACATATAAAGTGTTTATTTGTCCGCATGGCCAAATACTTTCTTTCTATTTGCACTTTCAACAATGCAGAAGTGCATGTTTTTGGCATGCCCAGGTTCCTATTCTGTGCCTCTGTTTACATGAGAAAATGAATATCAAATGTGGCTAGATGTAGTAGTAAACAAGATTAGTTCATTAGAATTTTTGAACTGCTGTAAAAGATATGGGAATGAAAATGAGTCTAAGTCTTTATTCGTATTTCTGTTTGTGACATTCCATTAAGTAAAAAGAGACCCAAGGAAAATCAAGAAGGTTAAATAGTATTTTCTGTACAGAAAATTAAAAGATCTGCTSTTGGTGTTATAGTTGATCTGATATATATCTATCAAACTCAGTATCATATAACAATTCTTTTTTGCTGCATAGACACATTAGTCACAACAAGGTCCCCTTAGTGGTTTATAATTATATGAACGGCCCAGTATTTTGCAAGTCATTATAAAAGTAAACAGACAATAATTAGCACTATTTTATTGGAGCCGGTATATTTCCCTTCCCTTAAYAGTTCTGTAAAGTTAGTATTTTCTGGTAATCCATCTCGCTGCACACATCTCTCACTGTTTTCCATGTAGTCATTTGTAACTGTTAGTAAAATCTTCCTTTGCTGATTATTTTTGCAGAGATTACAATTTTGTTTCAGCATTATGACACTTAYTATACTGTCCAATTAATCTTTGCCTGCTTTGGTTTAGTTAAACTGGATAATATAATACATTTAATGCTGTAGACATGGTTTTATCAGCAGAAAGGAGGGAAGGAATCTCAGTTGTTTGCACTGGCCTTTGTAACATACTTTCTCTTGCACCAGGTGACTCAGCGACAGCTATGTATCAGGACTACATCCGCCTCTCACTTGTAGTTAGAGTGAATTCTACTTAAATTGTTATATCACTGCCATTTGTTTTCTACTAGCCTAATCTGTTATAACAAACAAATATTGGTCTTTAATCTGTCTTCTCCAAGCCTTGCTGTCTGAGAAATGCAGATGACATATGTAAGACCTTTTCAAGCAAAGATATGCATACAGTTCTTGAAAAAGTGGAACTTTTTGTCTGATAAAGGTCCAGTGACATAAGTAGGGAATTCTTATGAGCAAGTAAACAGCTCCTCTGGGAATAAAAGGGTCCATGTCTTTACGCTTTGAGGTAATCTTTCCTTCATGTCTGCTTTCTCAGGACAATATCCTCTAAAGAGATCTAGTCAATGGGAACTGGAACTGAGTTTTTCTTTCTTTGTTTTTTTTTTAACTGAAATGCAGGACCTTTCCCCACCACTACTCAGACACTTATTTTTATGTGTCTGTCTGGTACTTTCAGTTTAATTTTTCCCCTAAGCACAAAGGATTAAGACTTCCTATTAAGCCCAATACTGGACCCACTTATATTTTCTATCCTTCTTGTCTTTTGTGTTATGCTGAAGGGCACTTCAGGCAGTCTGAAACTAAAAGCATGGTTTCGTGATAGGAGCATCTGATGGTACAAAGTACAGACTGTTCCTGTACATCTTTCATTATTTTCTTGTAGCAGCACAGTAGATTTTAGATTGGATGTTCTATTCATATTTGAGACTGTCTACGTGTATTTTAAAAGGCACTGAAATCTTGTTTTAGATATTGAAATGTTAAGGAATTCAAAACTGTTTTTCTTATCTTTTATCTAAGAAATATTAATAACATACAAAAAGAATTTCAGAGGTTTATTGAGTCTACCATGAACTCTGTGCTCCAGTCAATGAAAAGGGCTAGTTTAACCTCCCTTATAGTCAAGGGAGAGAGCACAGGCCTTCTGAGGCTGAATCACTGTATCTGATATAAAATAGTTTGAATTCCTCTGGACTCGCTTTCTCTCTAATATCTATAGGACAAATTCAAATTAAACTCCTACCTTTTAGATTGTAAAAGTTAAATGTGAATTTCACTATTAGAATCACTTTGGTTTAACTGATTATTATCTACTTGCAATGATAAACAGCAGCTGCCTGCACTGTGTATCATGAACACAAGCTGTTCAGTGTTACAGAAATCTATTTGAAACTAGATTTACTGATTTGGTGAACTTCAGTTAGAAAGGTGAATATGACAAAAAGTGCATTAAAGACAACTGTCAGGCCCCTGAGTACATCCACAGGGTTTGCAACCTCTTCTCCCTTGCTGGGAGTTTAACTGCCCATGACCTGTCAGGTGCGGTGAAGTGAGGCTGCTTTGCAAGGGGATGTGAGCCAGGAGCCCAGGGTGACAGCTAGTCTGGCAGTGCCTGAACAAGGACTGTACTTGTAGGCTCAGGCAAGGGCCAATGCAGCCAAACCCCTAAGGAAGGGGAAGGCAAGAGGTTGCTGAGCCTGCTTGTGCATTCGGGGTCCTGATAATACCAGAGGAAATGTATTACAATAGCAATTTAACAATTTGTGTCAGATTTTTTTCTATTTACAAATCATTTTCTGTGGTGCAACTCTGATCAGAAAGTCTCAAACTGTTGAAATGCTCAGTGGTCCACACAGGAATAAAGTGTTCAGTACATCTGAAAGCAGCAGGATAAAAACAAGATGTTTAAAAATGACTATGTAGTTCTGATGTATATGAGATGTGAATAAAGACTGTAATGTGTATATAGGCAAATTCAGAGTAAAAACAGTGGTAAATAAATTTTACTCTACTAAACCACTGGTGAAAACACTGTCAAAAGATGAGTATCAGTTGTCTGAAGACTGTCCTTCCACCTGTTCTTAAGTGGGTGGTGAGTTTAGCATGCAACTCATGATTATTGTTTTGTCCATATGAGTTGCATCCTTCCCAAAAATTTGTTGCTGGATTTTACAGAGATCGAGCACATAGCATATTGAAGTTGAAATTTAAGACATTTCACATGCATGTTGAAACATTATTTTTCAACAACTTAAAATAAATAATAAAAAAAGGATAAGGTAAAAATAAACTAGTTAGTTAAAACTGATAAAATTGAAAGGCATAAAAGTAATCAAGAGTAATGTAAGTACTAAATGTGATTAATCAACACGGTTTCAAACAAAAAAAAAAGGTTGTAACTGTGTGTGCAAGCAGCAGGAACCTTTATGAGAGTAATTTGAAAGGAGTTGCACATCAGAGACTCTGAGCAGGATTCAGCTAGAGATTAAGACATGTAGATTTAACTGCCTTTAAATGCAGTCATGTAGGTATTTATGGACATATTAAGTGTGGGTCCTCAGTGTAATCAGTGGAGAAAGAGTCACAGAATTACAGAATCACAGAATGGCTGAGGTCGGAAGGGACCTCTGGAGATCATCTGGTCCAACGCCCTTGCTCTAAGCAAATTCAACTAGACCAGGGTGCTCAGGGCCATGTACAATCAGAATTTAAAAAATCTCCAAGGATGGACACTCCACAACCTCTCTGGGCAACCAGTTCCAGTGGTCAACCACCCTGACAATAAATAAGGTTCTTCTCATTTTTGAAAGGAATTTCCTCTATTTTAATTTGTGCCCATTGCCCATCACTCTTTTACTGGGCATCACTGAGAAGACTCTGGGTCTGTCTCCTTTAGTCCCCCAACAGGTATTTATGCACATTAATCAGATCCCCCGTGAGCCTTCTCTGCTTGAGGCTAAACAATGCCTTTTTGCTCATCCTCTCCTCATATGACAGATTCTCCAGTCCCCTCATCATATTCATGGCCTTTCCCTGGACTCACTGCAGTATGTCCCTATCTGTTTTTATACTGGGGAGTCCAGACCTAGACACAGCACTCCAGATATGGCCTCACCAGCTCTGAGGAGAGAGGAAGGATCACCTCCCTTGACCTGCTGGCATCGATCTGCTAAATGCAGCCCAGGAAGCTGTTGGCTCTCTTTGCCACAAGGGCGAATTGCTGGCTCATGTTCAACTACGTGTCTGCCAGGATTCCCAGGTCCTTTTCTGCAAAACTGCTTTTCAGACAGTCGGCTCCCAGCCTGTACTGGTACATGGGGTTGTTCCTCCCCAGGTGCAGGACTTTGCACTTTGATGAACTTTCTGAGATTTCTGTCAGTCTATTTTTCCAGCCTGTCAAAGACTACCTGAATGGCAGTACAACCCTCTGGTCTGTCAGCCATTCCTCCCAGTTTTGTATCACCTGCAAACTTGCTAAGGGTGCCCTCTGTCACATCATCCAGGTCATTAATGAAGATGCTAAACATTTGGAGGACACCACTAGTGACTGGCCTTCCGCTGGATTTTGTGCCGCTAATCACAACCCTCTGAACCTGACAGTTCAGCCAGCTTTCAGTCCACTTCATCATCCACTTACCTAGTCTTTATTTCATCAGTTTGTTAATGAGGATGTTATGAGAGACAGTGTTGAAAGCCTTGCTAAAGTCAAGATAAACAACATCCACTGCTCTCACCTTGTCCACTGAGTTAGCCACTTCATCACAGAAAACTATCAGGTTGGTCAAGTATGCTGATTTACTAGGTGTAAATAAAAAATCTATGCTAGCTACTCCCAATCACTTTTTTGTCCTTAATATGCCTGGAAATGGTTTCAAGGAGGATTTGGTCCATCACCTTCCCTGGGATTGAGGTGAGACTGGCTGACCTGTAGTTCCCAGATTGTCCTTCTTGCCCTTCTTGAAGGAGTGACATTTGCTTTCTTCCAGTCCTCAGGAAACTCCTCCAATTGCCATGACCTTTCAAAGATAATCAAGAGTGGCCTTGCAATGACATTGGCCAGCTCCCTCAGCAATCACAGGTGCATCCCATCAGGTCCCATGTCCAGTCTGTTTACATGTTTCATAACCTTATCTTCCTCTACCAAGGGTAAGACTTTCTTGCTCCAGACCTTCTCACTGATCTCAGGGACCTGGGATCCTGAAAGCCAGTCTTACTAGTGAAGGTGGAGGTAAAGAAGGCTTTGAGTACTTTGTCCTTTTCCATGTCCTTTGTCACCATCTCTCCTGCCCCATTCAGCAACAGGCCCACATTTTCCTTAGTCTTCCTTTTGCTGCCAATGTACTTTTTGAAGCCTTCTAGTTGCCCTCATGTCCCTTACCAGATCTGAACCCAGATAGACTTTGGCTTTTCCTAACCCCATGCTCAGACAGTGTCTATATGTTCTTTTGGGGTCACCTGTCTCTGCTTCAACCTCTTGCACACTTTTCTTTTAAGTTTGAATTTAGTCAGAAGCTCCTTGTTCATTCACACAGACCTCCTGCCACCTTTGCTTGACTGCCTGCTCATTGGGATAGGCCATTCTTGAGCTTGGAGGAGGTGATCCTTGAAAATCACACAGCTTTTCTGGACCCTCCTTCCCTTCAGGGCTATATTCCATGGGATTCTTCCAAGCAGGTCCCTGAACATGCCAAAGTCTGCTCTCCTGAAATCCAGGGTTGTGATCCTGCTATTTGCTTTATTCTCTCCTATCAGGATCCTGAACTCAGGTAGAATCTGGATCTGTATTCCTCTAATGAGTGAAAAAATGACTTGTACATGAATAAGAATTAACAGCCAATATAAGCTACAACAGCACTATCAAACTTTGCAGGCCTCCTGTTAAGATACACTTCCAGAGTGAGGCATAAGTTATAACAGTTCCTTGACATCAGAAGAACGATAGAGCAATTATCACAAAGAGATGCAGTGGAGAACTGTAAGAAGAAGGTTAACAGTCAAATTCAGCTTCTGCCATGAGCTCCCTGAATCTCCCCTAGAAATGGAAATTATCTCCACTCAGTGTGCAATGTGTTTATAAAACATCAGTTCTAGCATGACCTGCTGTGTTTATGTAACCTTCTTGTCAGGATCAAAAGATAAACCTGAGCTGAACATTCTTCCCCAAGAGCACTGTGGGGCAATATCACTTCTGAAAAATCATTAATCATTTTTTTGCCATAAAGAGGTCTTACCCAGCAAGTACTTCTGATGTGACATTTCATTTTTTATGTATCACAATATCAGGTGTTAAAAGTACCCACATTATACAGAACTTCTAGCATATTTTCAGAAATTTCTGATAATTCTTTACACACACAAATCTCAGCTACTTGCCAGCCTTTCTAAAGATCTGTTCATTTCTTCCTTTCCAAGTCTCTTGCATTAATACTTGAAACAAAAGAAAAAGTTTTCTGTTTATAATACTACTGATATCTTAGTTATCTACTTCGCCTCATTCTGTTAATCTACTAGGAAGCAAAGGGAAGCAAAGAAACTGTTGTTGTTGTTGTTGTTGTTGTTGTTGCATATTATAATTCTTTTCCAATTTTCAAGTCATTGATGACAAATCTGTATTTCTTGGATTATGTGTGCCTTGGGAGCTTTCGTAGCATAACAAAAATCCCACTACTTCAACTATATATGACCCCAGTGGATATGCATAATTATGAGAGAAAGCTTAATGGTGTCCTCTACTGATGATACCAAGTGATGGAGAGTAATTAAAGAATGAAAAAAGTGTAGGAAGTAGGTACATATTTTCTCAAGAGGGAATTTTTAAGGTTCAAAGCTAAATTATGGTATGAATGTTGCTCATTTGCATAACAGCAAGAAGAATATAATTTGCCCTTAGAAAGATTATTTCAAATAGCATCTATCTTTGTGAAATGCATTCAGGTGTCCTGAAGACTCCTCATGTCCCAGGCATAGCCATCACATGGCTATGACTTTCAGATTTTCACCAAGGTGGCAACTTGAGAAGATTTTGTAGATCAGTTAAAGCAATTACAAGGGGCATGCAGAAGCATGTAGAACAATGAAGGGACCAAGGGAAAAGGATGAAGAAATCTTTATGCCTTTCTCTCAATGGCATAGTCCTCCTGACCCCTAGAAAGTGTGTGTAACATTGCATTTGAACTTAGATTTCTAATCTTCAACAGCTTTGTCATCAGTAATCGCATTTCAAATAAATGTAACATTTCTGTTTATTAGATTAAAACTGTATAATTAAATGCCTTTAGTAAAAGTGCAGCTAAGTGACAATGCCTTGAGGAGGCAAGTTGTTCTTAATCAAGATTAGCAGCTCTTTCTTCTCAAAATAAATTTGTTTTAGGACTCAAATAAATTATTTGTGTCTTAAAGATACTGAAGTGATTAAATCTCTATTTTATTATCTTTTATGTTTTTTCTTAGATGATAACTTACACTGATTTCCACTTTTTAGGGCTTTTTTTTCTATTTTAGCAATCATTACCACAGTGGAAGCAATGTGTAGGAGAAAGGATGCTTGTAAGTGAAATGATATGTTTACTCACTATTTCTTCATTTTTTTGCTTGCCCACTGCAGACCACAAAAGTTGGTCATTCACAGTTGGGTGCATAAGAAGAACTGCAAAAAAATCTTTTATCAGGCTCCTATGCTTAAGCTCAGTCTTTATTATCAGTCATAAAACATTTTCTCTAGTGGGCTTACAAAAAGACCAAACTTAAAATCAAATGTTTCAAATGTTGTACTTTACCATTAAATAATCCAATTTTTAGTGAAAAAAAATGTTTTAGGAATCTGGAGTCATATCTAGCATGTCATCGCTGTGGTTCTTGTCTCTATAGTATTGTGTTTCTTGAGGAAAGGTGTGTAATTATTTTTTGCTCCCACACAGCTGTTCCTGATCAAGAATTTTCTCATGGTGTCATGATGTCAGTTTTCTAGTGCCAATAGCAGACACTTTTTTTAGAGGTGCTATATTGACATTTTCAAGGAGGTTTAATTTAAGTGCAATAAATATTTCTTTTGACAATAGCCAAACACAAACATTCTGAGCTTGAGTTACAGAATATCGAAAAGAGTGAAAAAAAGAATACCACATGAGGTTTACTGGCTTATACAGATACTAGTGCCTAGGAAGTCTACTAATGTCATAGAAAGTAGAAATTCCATAACTATTGAAACTATAAATTAACACCGATTCACATGTAACTTTCTCCAATATGATCAATCTGATGGATGCATTATGGAAATGAATGGATTACACTCCAGGTCAGACCAAATAAGATAACAGGAGTGGAATTCTTTACACTCCTACCATGTAGAGGTCTGAGTGTCAGACAATCATACAAACTACATTTATAAGCAATTTATAATCAAATTATGATTCATCTAAACGTAAAGTAGATAGATAAAATAAGTCAAATGCATCACAGCAAAAAAGTTTTGGTCTCCCAGATGAATGCTCTCACCATCATGCTGCAGAGTCAGAATCCTCTTTCTGGAGGGGCGTGCAGGCTGGTGAATAGGGCACTTCCCCAGGAAGGGGGCAGTGGAAAGTGGCAATCACTTAGAGCTCTTCGGATTGCAATTTTGAGCAGAGAAGCTTAAATGCCAGTTAAGTCCTCTAATTGATTAGCCTACAGAAACTTAATCGGACTTAGTGATAAACTGTTTTGTGGCTGTTCTGAGTGTGTACAGAGAGCACTTTACATACACTCTTCTTGTCCCACTACAACAGTCATGAAAAAACTGTGCTTCCTCAGGGTCAAGACTATACTTGTGTTCATCCAAAAGAAGGTGTAATCCATAATTGTACCAGAGGTTACACAATAGCTCTCTTCTTTAGAACTATAAGCATTGTTATTTTGAAATCCCACGGCCACTGATAAAAGAAAACTCCAGCCATGTTATTTTTGCCTCATATCAATGTACCAGAAAGGTCTTATGGTTAACTGTTCACTTACCTATATCTCAGTCAACAGTTACAGGAACCAGAAAATATTTTGACAGATACTTGCTCTGTGGGTCAAATTCCATGTGTCGTCAACAAAAAAACAAAAAAAAAAAGAGGAAAAAGATGAAAATGAACTGAAATCAGCTTTATAAAACAAGGATTCTTTGTTATCCTGGCTTTATTAGGAGCAATCCCTGCATCAGGGATTGTGCCTGACTCCATGACAGCACATCTTGTCTCCGCTGAGGCTGAACAGGTACTAATAAGAATTTTATCTTGATCATTAATGGCTTCCCAGAACCAACACTGGTGCCAAGTAGAGGAAGGGGAAGATAATCATAAAATGAAAACATGTTGTAAGAACTGAGAAAAGTGTCTGATTATCTATACTGTTTTTTACAAAATAGATACTATTGTTTCAGTCACTTTTTCCAGGCTGTTTCCCCATCCCAGCCAGTGGAAGTTTTGGCAGGTGCAACCTGTGTGCATCCCCATCCTTTTAAAATTCTCAGCAGGTACAAACTGCAGCACTATCATTGACACAAGACACTAATAATTTGATACCTGAAAGTTTCTGTAAGTGTAATCATAAATGAGGACAACGGCATCAAATCAAATCACTTAATGTTATAATTAAAATGTTCTTGTAAACTGGACCCAAAATCTGAGGTCATAACTCTCTAGATATGGCAGAGATAAAATCATAATGAGAAAGAAATCAGAAGTAAAAGAATGTGCAATGAGGCTGCAGCCCTACTCCAGGGTAGGACAGAAAACCATCAGAACTTCCATACAGCAGTATGGCAAGGGTCTACTTAAACCAGTCTCTTGATGCTATTTCGCAGTAAAAATAGCAGAAGTTCAGGCAAAACCTTTCCAGCTACTTTTTGACTTCCAGGAAACCTGGAATTCCTGAATGGAGATTAATGTGGGCCACTGTTTGCAGTAGTCACTGATGAACCCATCTTCTCTGTATTTGTCGAATCCTTTTTGAATATACTTATGTTTGGCTTCTCTCGCACCTTGAGATAATGCGTTTCAGGATGTGAAGTTTCACAGTGTAATTTTTTTCTTCTTTTTTTTCATTTTAAGGCTGCTTCCTGATGATTTCATTATGTTTACTTTAGTTCTTTAAACCTCATATTATGAGAAATAATGAACAAATTTTTCCAATTCCACTTCTTCATTCCACTATTTTAAAGACATTAGTCTATTGTCTATTTCACATATATAATAGAATATTTGGTCTCTTGTGTGGAAACCATTCCATATATCTGATCATCTTTGTTGCCCTTCCTTGCATCTTTCCAAGTTTTTTCTTTTTCAGATGGACTGAACTGAACTCCATCCAAGATAGATTTATTATCACAATATATTATCTTAATGTATTTTAGGTTTTTTTTTCAATATTGTGCTGTTTCTTTCCTAAGAATGCTTATTTTTGTTTGTTTATGCATTTGCTTGTTTTTTACCGCTGGCACTTTTAGAGAATGGTATCTAAACACTCCTTCAGGAGTAGTACTAGCTAATTAAAAGTCCACTGGGCATGAATTGGATTTCCCTCTGTACATTACCTCACACTTTTATGCACTAAATTGCATATCTTTTTACTTCATTCTTTTCATCCTCTTTACCTCCATTCCCTTAATGTCACAATATCTGCTGCATCTCTTCTCAACTTATTAGATTTGACTATTCTGAATAATTTAATTTTACTGGCAAATACTCTTACCACTTTATTTGATACCATTTCTTCCAGATCATTTAAGAATATATTGAATAACACACCGACAAAGACTGTTGGGACATTTTGATGTCGACCTTCCTCCTCTGTGAATATTGTCCATTCACTTCTACTATAGTGTGTTACAATATTTATTTTTCCTTATATATTTAAATGGACTATTAATCCAAAAAAGGACCTTCCCTATTACCCTATGACAGTTTAATTTTTTCAAGAGCCTTTGAAGAAGAACCTTCCTGATTAACCGGATAAATTTTGGCCATGTTATTGAATCCTTCAGAGAGCGCTAGTAGTTTTTATGAAGCATGGCTTTCTTATACAATACCATTTTGAATCTTCCTGAGTATATCATGTTTATTCATGTATCTGCATGAATTTATTCTTTACTATAGGTTGTATCAGTTTGCCTTATATGAAGGCAGGCATATTCATATGAAGTTCCCTGAATTATTCTTGAAATCATTTGTAAGGACTGATGTCATTTTTGCTACTTTCAGTTCCTTTGCCACAAATGTTAATGTTGTGTAGAAGTCTACCATTACTAGTTCATCTTTCTCATGTTTGAGTTCCTTTAAAACTCTGCAGTGACTACTGTCTGGTCTTAGCTGTCAGTATTGATTGCTATACTTAGCTATACTGTATTGATTGGTTCTAAAACATTTTCTATTTGAAATATGAATTTGAGACAGCTCTTTCCAATTAGGAGTGACCTCTGCTGTGAATATCAATGTAACAAATGTAGTTCGATTTTTCTTCATGTTATCTTTGTGTTCTCCTTTTACACCTTTATGGGCCCCACTGATTCTTTCTGACAAGCTTCCTACTTCTGATGTTCTTGAAAACCTTTTTTATTAAAAGCTTTTAAGCTTTCAGTAAATTGCTCACATTAGAATGTTTTTGGCCTGTCTTATTGTGTTTTTAACTTGATAGTTTAGCCTTTTTTTAAACTTTCCTTCCTGATAATACTATTCATTTAGCATAGTGAATGTACTGAACATCTTGTGATACTACATGTTGGGGTTTTTTTAATTGTCCCTAGATCATTTGCCTCAGCTTTGAAGAAATCATATCTATTACTGTTTCTGATATTTTTTGTTTGAAATGATGCAAGCTTCTTAAAATTTTTTATGGTACGAAGTGAGAGAATATTGGTCAGCTAGATTTCTTAAAAAGCTGCACAAAATTCTGTGTTATTGTTTCACCAGAAAGTCTTGTAGGGTGGTTTGTTATTTTTAGCATTGGGTTGCCTTTGCAGTGTACTTAATTCAGTAGTATCCATCTGTATTAAAGTTATTTTGAAAATGCCATCATTATTCCAGGTTTTTCCTTTCTTCTTGTCATCAGAAGCTAGAATAAAAATTTATTCAGGATTAATTTAAAAATAAAAGAGTTCCTTTTCTATTCCTTTCAGGTTGTTTAATATACCATACTTTATATGCATGTGGGAGAGAGGGAAATAAAAGGAAGAACATCTTTATTTTCTAAGTGTCAATAGCACTGCACATCCATTGTATGTTTCACAGCTATCACAAACTGAGGAAGTCTGACTGAAGGAATGGAACAAATGTTAAAAGCGCATTTAATGTATGTGAGCTGTCATCTATCACATTAACTAGAGCAAATTAGAAAAAAAACCTCATCAAATCTTTCTTGATTATAGCTTTGCTTTTATGTTGTAGACAAAGAGTTAATTTGGTCTGTCCTGTAGTTGCTGGTAATAAAGTTATAGCTCAGGTGATGAAGTGTGTCACTGTATTTGGGCTTTGAAAAGTAATGGGGAATCAAAATCACTACTCACCCTCACTGCAGGGATTACCTTGCCTGCCTCCTCTGAGAATCAGCTGATGAGCAAACTGGAAGTGTTCCCCAATTGATGGGCCCAGTTAGAGGGTGGCAGTGGTGTGTGACATTTAAGTGCATCTAAATATTCACACATAAATGTTACTAGATGGAGCTGTGTGTTTGGCCAGCTCAAATCTAAACCAGATGAAACTGTCTTAACTGAAAAAATCAATGTCACTGTTAGTGGTAAAACATGTAGAGATTTCTCTCAAAGCCATAACCTAAGCACAGGGAAACAAGATGAGTGGTGGGCATTCATCTAGGAAAAAAACTTTCCAAAATAGCATTCTTTAAAACATCTTTTTATCCCCTATTACCTGATCTAAACACTTATTAATATATTGTGCGTACGACCTCCCAGTTAGCTCCATTTATATTGGTGCAACATTACATTGTCAGCATATTCATCTCAATACTACTAAAAGCTGTAATGTTAGGGTTGCCTAACTGTTTAGGTATATTAACCATTTTAAAGGATTATGACAAGTCTAAACAGATTTCAATATCAAGAAATTGACCGAGAAAATAAAAAAAAGACAAATACCTTCTATGTCAAAGATGAAATTATTTATATATCATCCTCTTCTATATCAAACAGTCAAACTTCTAACTCTCTAGGCCTTTAAAAATTTTAGTTTTTTGCAAGAATTTTAATAAATTGCTACAACTTGAATATACAATTAATACCTTTCATAAATAAAATAAAATCAACTTAAACAGGTTTTGTATGCATATTTGTGTAAATGAACACATTTTACATAACATTCTGTTTGTCACTATATAGTGATTTATAAGCAAACCTAGGCTGTCTAGACCCATGACACCATTTTATCACATGAGATGATAAGCCAGAAGTGTACTAAAGGGTTCATCAAGAAATAGTTACTGAAAGAATACCAACATGAAATCTACTTACACTGAAAAGTTTGGATAACATTATGGTCTCTGTAAAACAATATTCTCCAACAAGCTAATTTTTTTTTTGCGTATTCAGCGATGTCATGACTGATGTCAGCTCATTCTTTTAAAGGTACTTTAGCCATGCTTGTTCTTCATATCTGGCTCATTTTTCTAGTCCCATATCTCATACTTACCTTGTATAGTTTTACTTTTTAATCTCAGAACATTTTTTCTAGTTAGCCCTTATTATTTCTATACCTTTTGACAATCTTAATATCCAGTTACCACTTTGGCCCTCTGCCTAGCCACATCCTATTTGCTGGTTTAATCTCTCTTCTCCCCTGCTGGGTCATTTCTCTTCATCCAAACTTAATGCACTTTCAAATATCTCTAGCTCCCAATCTCAAAATTTTCTGGTCATAGCCTCCTGACTTTGGCAATTTCAGTCTTCCTACAGGTCCTAACATGCCATGCACACACATTCTGCGGTCTTCTCTAGGATGTCAGCCTTTCCAGTTGTTACTATCTTACTTCCCCTTGCTCCAAATTCGTTCCAGACTCATTCTTTTCTATTAAAATATTTTTCTTTCAAAATGTTCAAAATAACCCTACTTTAATTTTACATAACTTTACATAACATACAAGATCTATGCTAATGATTTATTTTTAATGATTTTTCCTGTACTGCCTACAAGGGCCTCGCATTTGCTAGAATCCAAATTAATATGCTACTCAACAGGACCCTGTCTCTATTTTTTCTGTCATTTATTTCAAAATGCTCAAGTAAAACACAACTGAAATTACACAAGAAAGAAAATGTGTTTCAGCTGAAGATAGTTCTGAAATATTTCTGAGAAATCTAAGTGCCTATGTGTGCCTATTAAACTACAAAATACATGTTTATATACTGCATCTGCAATATGAAGAAAAGATAGAGTTTCTTTAGAAAAACAGGGGAATAAGAAATGGCTGCGCAGCATACCATGTAGACTGAAATTGAATGGTTATAGTTTCATATATTTTCAATAACATTTCTGTATGGGTGAATGGTTTGTGCATCCTTTTTCTATGCAAATTATTCATTTATTTCCAATCACTGGGCTAGCACACGAGGAAACTGGAGGAAACTGAATTATTTTTCCTCCATTTGGTGCTAATATCTATCTTGAATGTCCTACGAAAACTTGCACACCACTAAAAATTCAAGTGAAAAGAGCTTTTTAACATGAAAAACTTGAGTCTCAGCAGACTGTTTGTAACTTTTGTGCGTTCTTTTTGAATAATACTCCATTGTTGCTAGTGTATTATTTCAAAGACAATGAGATAGTCTGTTCTCAGGTACTTCAGTGAAAGTTCGCTGAAAGTGGAGTTAAACTGATGGAGAGAAGAACATGCTCTGGAAAGTTATCAGGAAATTTATAGGCAAATTTTTAATCGGATTTCAGTGGAGGTGCCAGGAATTTTAGAAAAAAGAATATCACCAAAAACATGCTGTTTTATTTAAATAATAGTTACAGTATTTTTATTTTCTTTCTCTTTCTCTAGATTGTAAGCTTCTCGGATCAGGATGACGATGCAGAGAGCACGGGCTTTGTTCTGTTCTATTTTCTATTTCATTCAGCACTGTGATCTTCAGATGCTGTGTACTCAGATTATTGAACAATGGAAAATAGACGACACCTGTGGGGCTCAATCATTCCTCTTCATGTCCTTTATTCTTCTGGAGGCAAGCTAATATACACAAATTTTAAGAACTTTTCTTTCTATGTTTCTTATTCATTAGCTCATTTGTTCAGCTCATTGTGTTGTTTCTTATTCTTTGTCTCCTCACTTGATTGCACATTTTCAACTTTTACAACAGTCAGATATCCCACTGAGCTCTGAGTAACTGGTGTTAATATATACATTGATTTCCTGTTATACTGGAGGAGACACATTGTTAAGTTTCTCTCTGTAACCCAGATGAAAAGTAACATTACACAGCATGTACTTCATTCATGGAATGGGTTCTTAAAAATGCAAGTGCTTATGTTTTAAGTAATCTTAATGTAGTTTCTGAATTTAGCACTATATCAGCTCAGATACCAAGGAGGTAACAAACGGTCTTTTGGCACACAAAGAAACTCCACTTTGGATTAACTGCCTCATAATATCTGAGAGAATTCTGGGCTGATGACTTCTCTGTTGTGGAAGAAGTAGAAACAGGAAAAAAATGCAAAGGCAATGCAATGCGCACAGCCCAGAAACTGCTTATTTCTAACAGTTTCTGAGCAGTGAGATACTTTTTCCCCACAAGTCATTGATGCCACTTACACAAGTATGCATCTCATTTACACCTAGTACTAATCATATAAAATGTTTAGAGTATCATCCTATGATAATCTTATATATGTTCCCAGAAAACACAAGYCCCTGCAATGCAGACAAATCAAAGAAAGTAGTCTATGGCATACCCTGAATCAAGATATACAAAAAGCTCAATCACTAGGAATTAAAGACATTGTTGCAAAGTATATTTCATCCATTGATGGGACCATATCTTCTGCAGAAACCTAGGACAGATTGTTTAATGTTGAGATTATCTAATAGAAAAGGCAAAGCTACTGATGTCGACAAGCGCAGCTCCCAGAGGCAGCGAACAGACGCAGCAGTTTGCACAGCAGTGGTTGGGCTCTGACTAGAACTTGAGGATCTTGTGCAAGTTGTGGGCTTTCTGAGGACCCCCGAGGACCTAGAAGGTGATCGCTGTGAACAGGAAAGGGGAAGCTAGGCAAGGACAACTGCAGGAGGCCTTGACTTCTCCTGGGAAAAGCTCGTGGGAAAAGCTCCAGCTAGGAGTGGCTGCTGCTAACGAGCTCTCTGGGTTGCCCCTGACCAGAGGGAGTTGGGGCCTTTGATCCCAGTGGCCCTTGATTGGGCGGTCAAGCACCCTGTGAGTCAGTGCTAGGGAGAGGCCTATATAAGAGCCAGGCCCAGAGCGCAGCTCCCAGAGGCAGCGAACAGAGGCAGCAGTTTGCGCAGCAGTTTGCGCAGAAGGGCGCGTGAAGGGACGTGCGAAGGGACCTTCATTTCTGTTCCCTGTGGTGTACACTTCCTCAAGTATGGTTGTGACACGCCGCACAGTGCGTTCCCCAGTGRCTGTTGGAGTTGCTGTGTCAGAGGCTGGGACCCAGACTGACCCTCTGACAGTAGATGCGGCTCTACAGGTCTCAGGCTGCAGGGAGTGCTTGGGGCCTCTCCCGGAGGCCTGGGCTGGCAGCCAGCTCTCCTGCAGGAGGGGTGCTGCTGTTGATGAGCTGTGTCGTCAGGTAAGGGAGTTACGGGAGGAGGTCAGTAGGCTGCGCAGCATCCGAGAAGCRGAGCAAGAGATAGACAGGGTATTCTCGGAGACTGTACAGCTCCAGGAGTCCCAACCCCCTGCAGCAGTGGAGTTGCCAGAGGGCTCTGTGCCGTGTGAAACGGTACATCATA
>NW_020447901.1:0-23777 GCF_003343035.1 Apteryx rowi
GGGTCCAGATGCCCGAGGCCCAGAGACGCCCTTTGCGCATGTGATGTGTTTACCAACAGSCTCATCTTGCATGCAGATCACACTGGTCTCACAAAATCAGCTTTTGTCTTTTTTCCTGCAATTCTCCCTCCTCATTTCATTGCTAACGTCATGCCCCTTCCACCACAAAGCCTTCTTTTATATGCCATAAGGATGAAATGARTTTCAGACAGAATACTGTTGATTCACATCATTTGGACATTTATGTTGCTCTTTTTATAAAGAAATGCATTTTTCTTCCCCTCGTTCTCTTAGTTTAGTCATTGCCTTGTCTTTCACAGGGCCATTTGGAGAACAGAATCATTCCAGACTCACGGTAGACAGTTACATCATTGGCAAGTTTGTGTGTTTTATGCTATCAGATGTCCAGGTATTTTTCACTGTTTCTTAGGATTGGGCCACACAATAATTTGCATCTCTTCTTGGAAGGTATTTTGCACATAAATATTAGCTTTTTAAAAGCATACGGAAATCAGACTGAATTTCACCACCCGGACCTCTCCCCTCCCACACAGCAGTTAATTGCTGTGAGCAATATAACCCTAAATTCTGAGATCTTGCGTACAGTTCTTGAGAAATAAAAGCATTGTTTTTGGTGCTAGGCCTCTGAAAGATGAAGAACTTCAAAGTCCATCCTGAGCTTTCATTAAGAGTTCAGACACTGCAGGTCTTACATTATCAAGGTGTTAAGAGTCTCTGGCTTAGGAATTTAGCACAGCAAAACAGCTGCTTTTTCAGAGCAATCCAGAATTGTCTTATGAAGTATTTCTCAGTGGAAAAATACTGCTCAGCATTCTTAGAGAATGCATCCTGTAACGATCATTGGACTGGAATAAGTCATGACTTCCAGGAGCAATAGAAATGTTTTTATAAAACATTATTTCATTCTACCAAAGTATTTTTTTTTATAATAATTTTTTCTACCTGGTAACATCGGAATCTTGATTTTCCATTTTCTCCCATTATATATTTAGAAACCACCGAGGTGCATCTGTTTGAAGATCCCTTAGGCTGTATAACAATATTGAAGCTTCTCCTTTGGCTTCTTTAAAGGAAAGAACTTCAAAGTTAGTCCCAAATATTCATTAATGGTAGAGACATACAATGTGCATATACTATGTAAATATTCCAAGTATATGACAAAATTTAAATAGTTATGTCACTTGGATAATAACATCACTTTAAATTTGAGAGTTACGGTTACTCCCTAAGCAGGCAATACTTACTAGTTTCAGAAACCAGAGTTATTAAATTTTTCATTAACAAATGGTTTTGTGTTTGTCGTAAGAACCCTTTATAAAACTTCTCGAGTCGATCCTCAGCTACTCCAAATTTTTATGACTATATGAAACAGTAGCACTAGTCAACAAAATAAGGTTGGAATACAATTTTGGGGAACTCAACAACGCAAACCACCCACTTTCCCAAGCACTATCTGGCTGCCAACAGTTCTATGACTATCTCTGCTGTTACTTCCAAAATTTGTTTTATACGTATCCTGTGAGTTATGGCTTCTCTCCCTTTGTCTTTCACTGACAAAAATTGGGATTTGTTTTTTTACTTTTTTAGAAAAGGGCACTTCTGACCAACCTAACCCTTTCTGATGGACAACGTGTCATTCTGTGCCCAAGCTTTGGTTGGCCTCTGTGATGCTTATTCGGGCAGTGACCCTGAATAAGAGATCTGGATGAACAGCCGCAGCCACTGAGGATGAAAAAGACTTTTTTCATCTCTTCATAATTCATCTTTGTGCTCTTGTGTCAGAAGTCATAGCTGTCAGCCCACAGGACAAGCTAATCAGGTAGTGCCTCGCATTCCCTGAGAGTCTGGCTCTGCCCTTCCTTACGGACAGATTTCCTGTCTGGAGTTGTTTACCTTCTACCTGTTTGCTTCTTTAACAGAGTGGCAAATTTTTCTCTCTGTAAATCCCTTCTAAATTATGAGGTGTGCTGGAGGGATCCTTCAGGCAATAACTCTTATCAGAAAGTTCTGTGGCCTCCTTAGATCAAATGTCATATCACAAGTATTCATTAATGATTTATAAATGCAAAGTGCTGTGTTATTATATTTAAAGTGTAGCACTGACTTCAGACACCCATGAACTGAGTAATATTATCCCTTTAAAATAAGGGGATCAAAGTCACATATATCATTCCACTAATCAGGTTCTAATCAGGTCATGATTTCTTGCCTCATAATGCAGAATTTCCTCCCCCCCACAACACTGCGTTCAAATTAAATCGCATTCACCCCTTGAAGAGTCTCTGCTGACCCTGGACCCCAGTAGAGGCAAATAAGCACCACTTTAGCTGTAAGGCAGGAATAATTTGAACCCCTTCTTTTAAATTTTGGCTCCCTGGAGATCTCCTGCAGCTCTCCTGGCTCCAAAGCCAGTCTCGTGGGAGTCTCAGAGAAGGGATTATGGGGAATCAATAAACTGTGTGTGAAGCGACACTGAAGATCATACCTATTACTTTAGTGACCCTAAAGAAAGATTTACCCTCTGTACTTCTTACTTTAGTCATTGGCCATGCTCAAGGAACCTGCAGGCTTAGGGGAGTGAGTTCACATTACATGATATATAAGGAGAAGAAATTTATTTCTCTCCTTTGGTCCTGAATTTTTTCTCCTCTAATACTCCTATATTTCAAAGAAGCTGGATCCTATCCACAGAAAGTTTTATTCATTCATGGACCGGTGGTATAATTTACCAAGAAGACTGTCTGCTGCAAATGTGCATTCTCCTCAGCTGCTTGAACCAGACTGATGAGCAGCAGAGGACTGTTTCCCCTAATGTTGGGACTACATCTGTATTTGGGACTGAAAAATTCTCTTTGCAGGTTTTATGTACAAGCTGCTGCAACTATGCTAGTAAGGCTGTCTGGGTAAGATGTTGTCACTGCTGGGGTACCATCTTATCTGGTGGGATACTGGGAGATTTGAATATAAGAAGTGCTCATGCTTACCCTTTCATGCTCTATGAACTTTCTCCAAAAACCATTTAACTTTCTCATTTACTAGTATTTTTTTTTTTTAAATAATAATTCATTTAATCTGTGGTCCTCATCTTTTAAATTATTCCTGCAAGAGAGGTGTAAAGCAATGACAGTCATTGGGAATAGCCTGTGGAAGTTTCAGATTAAAGGATTTAAAAGCACTTTGCAAAGCCTCATTAATGATTTATAAATGCAAAACACTTATTATCATATTTTAAGTATCCAGCATGATTGCAGTGCTTTAGAACAGAGTTATAAAGTCACCCTGAAATATATGTCAAGGTTATTAATGTACATTCTCTGGGTGCTTGCATCATACTTCATTTGTTTGATTTGCATTTGAAAAGCAGTTTTACATTGCTTTAAGAGCACTTTTAAAAATATGAAGCCAACATATTAGTAGGTTTAAATCAGAACATTTCCCCAGGTTTTAGCACTGTTCACACAGCTGTAGACAGAAACTTGCACTGTTAATAGTATACCCTTAGAGACCACAGTCTTCCTGTAACATTTCTCTCCTTCCCACTTGAATCCTTTTGACACCTCTCAAACTTAAAAACCTGGAGGATCTTCAGAGAACAAGGACTGACCAAAGCCAGGTTTCTCCAAACAGGCATCTGGCACAATTTGTTGCAGAGCAATCCTGACCTTTCTCAAACAATACTGATTTCTCACAAATTACACCAAAGCGCAGTTGTTCTCCTGCTCTTTCCTATGCATCTTAAAACAGGAAAGAGTAGTTGTGTAAGACCCACACACCTTGTTTAGTTTAGTTTGCACTTAGGGACATGGGGGGGGAACAGCAGAAAGAGCCCACCTGGGACATCAGAAAGAAAATATCCATTTCCCTGAACTATTCATATTCTCAAATTGATGAAAGGGTAACAAAATAAAGATCTTTTGATTCTGGAGGCTGCTTCAGAGGAGTCAGGAGAATGATATCAGCAGTGGCTTAGGCTCTTGTACATCTCTAATGAAAGAAACATGCAGGCATAATATGAAAGGTCAGAAAATGTGCAGATCAGGCTAGTCTGATAAATGCAGAGAACATGCAAATCTTACTCCACTAAAAAAAATAATAATAAAAAACTCAGTAACTAATTAGGACCTCATGCACAAAAGGTTTCTTTAATATTTCAGTCAATTTAAGAAAGTTTCCACAACACAGGCCTCCCATTTCTCTCCTTATTCTCTCCTTTATTTGCTTTCTTTATTCGTTTCTCTTTAACTATTCTTTTCAGCAAAGTAGGTAAACCCAGGTTAGGCAGGTTAAGATAATTTTTCCTTGGTAGTCAACAATTACCTTAGGGATGATTTTTAATGTAGGATTTTCATTAAAAGGATCTCTTTTATTAAAGATCATTATTCCATAGTTATTAATTTGTGGGCATTGGTAATTGCAGATTTCTTAAAAGACAGCTCAGGTTTCAAAAGATATAAGTGAAGCCACCGATTTTAACTAGAGATGGCGCCCTAAATACTTTAAGCACCTTTGAGAACCCTGAAGTCCTTTTCTCTGTTTTGTGAAAAAATGATGAATGTTCACTATTCATTGCAAGTAAGGGCGGGGGGGGGGGGGRCACCAAAAAAATGCACAGTTTGAGATTTCCTGCTCTGTGGAAATGCTACTTTCTGCTCAGATCAAGTGGATCTCTGCAATACTAGAATTTCAGATGCCATTTCAGGACTCTTATCTTTTGTCCAAAACCGTCAGTCCCAGAGAGAAGGACACTCAGGTATCCAGGCCACAGGTCTAATCATGGTCATACACACTTTAGTCATCCTATAGGCTGAGCTTTTGCACCAAATCCTCAGTTTAGTGCAGAAACAATGTTGGAAGAATGTGGATATAGTGGATACCCCTGAAGTTAAATCAATTATTAAAACTCAGGAAATCTGTATTTGCTTCTTCACTGCCACAGATTTCTTATGTAAAACTGAAAAAGTCATTTCAGGCCACATCAAAAAGTGCTCAYTGTGCTTTTCTGTACTGAAAGCCCCTCCCTTAATCCCAGTGCATTAATTTTGCATTTGTAAAAGAGATAATAATCGTTTCTCTTTTGTTTCTCATATCTAATCAGTTTGAATGCTTGTTGCTCACTGCAGAGACTTGCCCTTTGTTTGCCCGATGCAATGCAATCTTAGTTATGACTTCAAAGAGTTATTGGAATTCAAATTACAAATAATAAGATAAATGCCAATGAGGAAAGCCTGTTTTACTCCAGGCTGTTTCATTTGCTCACCAACTGACCTGTGACAATTCATTTAGCCTCTGCACTTCATTTTATTAAACCTAGATAATAACTAGAGTTAAAATTTGCCCAAGGCAATAAAAAATTAAGCTGCAAGGGAAATGCTAGATGACATCTTAAATAGGGCCCGAAACTGCAAAAAGAGCAGACTCCTCTCAAGGAGTCCCACAATATAAAATATGATATAAGGGGCTGAAAAAAGAGGATGCAATGAGCACAAAGCACCGATGAGTTTCAGGAACAGTATTTAGAAAGGAGTGAGAAGTCCTGCAAAAGGACGTTAGGATAAGCCTGGATTAATGGTTCAAGATGATTAAGTGGAAGAAGATAAGCTTAGTTGGCAGCTAAGCTTTTTTTGCTGCCTATTTCCAGTTATCTTCCTGCAATGTTTATTAAAAACCACATCAGGTTTCCACCAAGCATTTGCCAGCAGCTGCGGCAAAGCGTGTACCAGGCAGCATCCTGGTYTGGGTCACGTCCAGGGCCAATTCGCTCTCCTGGACATGGGGACAGAGCCAGGACCCACCGCCACCCTGGCTCTCAGGGCTGCCTTCGCACCAACCCCCTAGGGCTCTCCTGTTGTGGGTCCCAATGTCCAGACAGTCCTGGTGTATCTTGCTGCTTTGCCTATGAAACTGAGCAACTGGGGAGTTTCCAATAATTGAGGGATCTCCTGCATGCAATAGCTTTCCTCACCAAGAATTGCAACCGTGCTGTTTTACAGAGCCTGGTTAAAGACTGACTTTTTTAATTATAGGGTTTTCAGGTTTATCTGGACTCAGCTTATGAGCAGTATGGGGTGCAAGTTTTATATTGATAACATCAACCATTTTCTCTATCCATGGTCAAATTACAAGAATCAGAATCTTACTAAATGAATTTTTTATGTATACATACGTCTATGACTCTATACCTGCAGCTCTTCAGCTGAATGAGCCTTGCTTCACAGCTTTAGTGTTACACAGTCCCTCACTGGCAGTGCAGTGTTTTAGCAGATCAGTTGTATCAGTAGATTTAAGGACATTCCCACCTGCTTTTCCAGTGCCCCCCAAAAGCCTATTTTTAATCAGAAAACTGTACTCATGTTTCCCCTTTCTTATCATGGACCTAGAAAACAACTGAGCTAAGACATAMTAACATTTTACTGAAAAAAGAAAAGGTCAGACACCTCTAAGGATGAATCACAAACCCACCTTTTTACCCCAGACTTGTCATCTTCTGTCAAAAGGGAAAGCACAAATGCAAATGATCTAAATTTCCACACAGACATTTAGAAAAAACAGCATTCCTCCTCCTGGAACCATTCCCATGCTGAGCTCAGTGGTTTAAAACAAAGAGAGGGGGAAAAAGGACGAACCTGTGAAGCACTAATGAAATAATGTATTTCAGCTTTAGATCTTCCTCGTCTCCAGTGTGACTGGTGCATCTCCACCCCTCGCAGGAGGACCCTTTGGAGCACCCACCTGCGTGTCCGGGCAAAGTGAAGATTTCCCCTTTTGGGAGGTCCTCACCTGAGCCCTCTCAGCCAGGTAGTTTTTACTCCAGTCCCAGGAAGCTTTTTAGCCCCATACTAAACTTCACTGCTTAAAAGCAACTGTCAGGCTCTGGAGTTCTGTGGCAGAAACACTGCTATCAAAAGAATTATTTTACGTTTGCAGGATTTATATTCAAACTGAAGGGCAACCACTGTGCTTTGCTCTGAAGACGACGTTCCTGCCTCCCTTGCCTTGCAAAGTTGGAGGCAGGATTCCTTTGTTCTTAATTATTACTTACTTAAAACTTTCCTTCATATCATAAATTATCTGTAGCTTGGGAGGATGTTGGCAGGGGTCCCCGGGCAAAATTATTTATGGGAACTCGTGAACAGAACAAAAGATTTCAGATTATTTCCCAGTCATTTATTCAGATAAAGCATTGTACATCAGGTATGATAATGCAATAGAGTGAGTTGTATCACACTTGTTAAGTGTGTCCCCACGTATGTAAATGATCCATATCCTTGGTAGTGCAGTAAGATTTTAATTAAGAATAGCTTTTATTTATTTGTATTTAAAAGAAAAACAAAAACTGTTATGGATTTATGAGCTGGCATCTCAGGTGACTGTTAGACCAAAAAGCTCCTAAGTGCAGTAACTGGCAGCTTTACCAGAAGTACCTTCCCAGAAGAATAGTGGCTCCCTTCTCCTTGTTTAACGTGATATTTCTGTCATATTGATTTCCTCTTTAAAGTGTTTATAAAAAATGTTTTTCATTGTGGTATAATAGCCTTTGGCTCATTCATCGAAACCTCGACAAACTGACAGCTCTCATTTTCTAAACAAGCCATCAATGCGCAGTGCCTGAAACGAACTTAATTCAGTCTCACTTGTTTCAGGAGCAACACCTGGGAAGGAGCAGGGCATCTAGAGAAAGAAAAAGTCCCAACTGAATTTCTCAAAAATCAAAGCAAAAATTTGTCACAAATTGCTGTTTCAAGGGTTCTTGAATAGTCTCAGATTAAACTTATTTCTCTCATCTGTGTTAAAAACAAATTCTCATCAGGACAGAGATGTTTCTTGCATACTTTTTTCTGTCTTCACCTTGTTATTGTCCTGGAAGAACAAAGGCTGGATGGAAACAACAGTCCCAGGCTCCTGTCCAGTCTGTTGGGACCGTGCAAAAACCCACAGCTCTGCAATGCTCTGTGACTTCACCACGGCTTTGAGTCAATGACCAAAAGCCGTTGGTGACAACTACCTGCTTTTAATTGCAACATGGTCAAACCCTGCAAAGAGAGTTGAAACGAATCCACCTGCTCCGGTTACATTTTATGCAAGTATTATTTGTAAAGACTAACGTGGAAGCTGGAGAACGCAGAGCTCTCTCCCCGGGGACACATCCCATTCAAAGGTGACCAGTCTCTTTGGGAAAATGGCTATGAATTCATTCAGTTCTCCTCCTGACCCACAGTGCATATTCACTGTCAGGGATAACAGCTTAAAGTCAAGCTCTGTGTGAAGAGTTTCAGAGGTAAACTCTCTTTGCTTCCATACTGGACAATAATTAAGATTTGTGAAATGAAAATAAAATCGTGTTCCTTCATGGTAAATAACACTACTGATGCTCCCTTGAATCTCTTTCACAGATTGAATTTGAGGAGAGAAAAAAAAAAGCATCAAATACCTGAATGTTTGATCAATTCGTGTTATAACTGAAGTGTGCTTAATGAAGTATATCAATGTTTTTTGACCCACAAAACGTTAAAGTGAATCCTACCTGCAGGGTGTAATACACAAGACACACTATGTGGGGATCTAAGAGCTAA
Organism: Apteryx rowi; assembly: GCF_003343035.1. NCBI lineage: Eukaryota > Metazoa > Chordata > Aves > Apterygiformes > Apterygidae > Apteryx > Apteryx rowi. Next base: position 8,592 of record NW_020447901.1, read on the forward strand.
CAAACACAAACAGTGAGCAAAACAGTTTCGTTACTTACAGAAGTTATGCATGCAGAGAGGTTTGTTTTGCAACTAATTAGGACTTCGTGCAAAAAGGGTGTCACATCCTCCAGGCAATTTGACTAAGTGTATAAAAGCATTTGCTACGTCGAACTCTTCTAATCWCTTTTCTTAAACTCTTCTCCTTGGTGATCCGGGTAAGTCAATTTTGAATCAATTACTTATTGCTATCTAAATATTATCAAATGATAGGTTAAACTTAGGAAATGGTAAGGGGTATTGCTCCAGAAAGATACTTTCTATTGTCCTTCAGTTTTATGTCAATAGAAATTTTAAACTTGAGACATGAAAGCTGGCATTCACAAACTGTGTTAATGTTTTAGGGAAACAGTTCATTCAAACCAGGGATGATACGTACAGTTCCCTCACAGCTCTGAAAAGTCTCAATAATTTGATACTGGAAAGTATTATTTCATATTATAAAGACTATGTCACATTAAACATAAATTGCCATTGAAAAAATTAATTTTTTTAACATTCTCATCCTCAGCTRTCTTCAAGGAAGCTACAGTTTCTTCTAACAGTTGAAGAATTTGCCCTAAATATTTTCAAAATCCTATGGAGATAAGAACTCATATTTTCTTATTAAAAAGTCATTGGACAGCTGTTTTTGTTTAAAATACATTTATAGTGCTGAATTCCAGATCTAGAAGGAGTGTCCAAATGCTCCCTCTTCACCTCTTTTGCCTGTGTGCTAGGATGAACTTTTACAAATTGCTCATCTGCACGAGACCACGTGAGGATCCTTGCTCTTGGATTGACCTGCTTTAGCAATTCTTTCCCCAGTCACTTGCAAAACTAACAATTTCAGAGCCAGATCTTCAGCTGGCAAAATATTCTGTTGTTGCCTTCAAGTCAATGTCATAGGGTTAACTGGCATGAAAATGATGAAGATGCAGCTTTACGGATTATAGAAGACAACGATGGTGTATGGCTAAAACAAGAAGTTTAGATGGAGACATAAGAAATCTCCACTAAATTTTGTCTGTCCCATGGATTCCCAGGGGTAAACATTGGGATTTATTTGGGAAATCAATTTAGGCCCACCCTTTATGCCAACCCCTTAATCTCTTCCACATCAGTTTCACACTGACAAAGTCATGATAATTATCACTTCTCCCTTACTCTGTTTGCCTGGTCTAATTAATGTGGGCATAATTCAGGGCAAGGACTGCATAATTATACGATGCCCAAGAAAATCTGGCCTTGATACCAGGTATAGGTTTAAAGGGCTGTTTGATTACAATTATAAAATATTATAATGCAAAGGAGAAATAACAAGGCTAATAAAAGCTGGGTGGATCTCTATCTTTGTTCTTASTGTTCCACTTCTAACCAGGTGAGATGACGTAACTTGCTTCACCTCGGTGTTTTGGCTCAGTGAGCACTGTGAGGATTAAAATTGAAGTTTGGAACATGGAGCACGTTTGGGATATGCCTTTTAATAGTGTTTGAATATGCAAAAGTGAGACAGAGCAGTGGAACAGGTTAGAAGTCGGTGGAAGAGGAGGAGAAGAGAAGCAATAGGACAAGACCATGTTAAGCTGAAAACAGTGGTGATCTAAAAAATATCATCAGGATGCAATGAAGTTCAAAAGGGTTATTTGAGAAGGAGAAGAGTTACTGGATGGAAGGAGGAAACTGGGTAAACATTTATCTATCAGCTGAAATATTTGCGCTTTCTAGTTCCCCATTTGTGTGTAATCATGATATCTAACCTGTAAATCCACCTTCTCGAAATCTCAATATCTGATACGCAAACTTGTTGCCAGACTGACGACTGCCTTTTCTCCACTCCCCTCCTGCTGTGTTTCAGGTCTACATCTGTCACATGTCTCTCTACGATGAGTGCTGCGTGCCACCGGGGGTGATCTGCCCTGAGCCGTTTGCCCTCACCTCCAATGAAACTTGTGTCATTAAATACCCCGACACAATCGTGGACATAGTGGACCCCGACTCACCACCATGTTCTGTGATTTATCCCGGCCCAACTCTCACCACTTTCCCTCAACAAACCATAGTGGGATCTACTGCCTTGTTCGATCTCGGGAGCTTACTTGATTCTAGGGGATCTCTTGGGTTTAGGGGCTTGTGCGGTTCTGGGACAGAGTATAACTCAGGATTATCACTTTTTGATACAGGAAACTGTAATCCTTTCTCTCCTCAATTCTCCAAACCATTTGGCTGTAGAACTTGCAGGCCAACCTAAATCCTGCATGAATATCCATGGATTAAGTGCAAAGCAGAATTGAAAAGTAAGACAGATCACGACTAAGTTTATGGATAATGGATTATAGAAGTGCTGAGCTCCCACAGTTCCCAGGGGAGTCAACAAAAATGTGGCTTCCTGACACTAGACCTGCATGAGGACTAGAATTTCCAGACTACAAGAAATTAAAATTTCAATATTTGATTCTTATTCAAAATTAGGATGAAATAAAAAGGAAATCTTCCATGAAACAAGATTTTCAAATATATATATATATATTGGCTTGGTAAAAATGTTAACGTTCAATAAATTAAAAGTTTTATTCCAACATTGACTTTTTATTATCAATTCCTCTTGAAATAAAAAGCAGAAAACCATGTTTTCAAATTATGTGACTGAAAACCTTGAGTTCCAAAATGCAGCTTTATCAAAATAGAAATTCGCATGTATATTTTTGCTGAAGCAGCATTTACCATCAAGGGGAAAAAAAACAAAACAACACACAACTATCAGCTCTACTTGGCATTTCTTAAAATTAGGTATTTGTAAGTCTTGCTTGTGCTTTATTTCCTCTTAGACCCACGATGTAATGGCTTCCCAGCTTATTTTTCTGCCTATGTTTCATTTTATGCAAACCAGGGCAAAAAAAAACAAAACAAAAACACTTCAAGCAATTGAAATACCAGATTTTATTGTAAAATACTTCTGATCAGTCAGAGAAAGAAGAACAACCTATTCAAAATCATGGACCTGGAGATTCATTGTAGACCCTCATGAAGTCCTGGAACTCTTCTGGCTATATCCTACCTACCTTATTTTGCACATGTATATTCAGCTTCTCATTCCCATTAAACACTATTGTGCAGCATAACATCCACTTTTTGTTTTTCCTTTTTTCTCTATGCTTCATTTTTGAATCATTCTGAATCCCCTGCAAGTGTAGCTGTCACCTGCAGAGGCTCAACACCCAGACCAGCATCAAGTAAATCATCGCCCAAAATTACTAAACCTTTGCATTTTTTCAAGAATCTGTTCGAACTGCATTTCTGCATGGAATAAAGACGCTGCTGTCTCCAAAGCCATTCACGGGAAGCCTCTGGCTGCGGCAGTGCGGAGTGCTGTGAAACCTCCTCTGTGCTGCTTCCTGGGCAGTGAGGAGGGCAGATGCACACACAGCGGATACAGATTTTTGTATGATTCCCTGAAATACTAAAATGACTTTCCCAGCCTACTTACAAAGCTGTCCCTGAGCAACAAGGACAAAATCACTTACAAAGCTTGCACAGGCAGAGGCAGCGCGTTGTAATCCTCTCTCTGGGTCACTTTGCTGGGACAGCTTGCGCAAAGAGGCTCTGCAACCGGGATCAGTGTAACTCAACAGTGCAAAGCAAATATTTATTGGCCAACACACAGTAACAGCTAGGACTATTTCTAGGCTGAGCATTAGTGTGCTCATGTCCCCCCACCCCTTCTCCCTGAAGAGGCTTCACAGGCCATGCAGGGGAGCAATTCTGTTCTTAAATATCTAAGTTTTGTGGCAACTGTTCTTGGAAGGATCTCTTTTCCCCCTACCCCATTATTCTGCACCAAATACATTCAAAATAATTGAAGAAAAGGAGAAATGTAAGCAGATCAGTTTTAGCTGGGCCTGTATTTCAGTAAATCCATGAAAAATGATGTCAAAGTTTGCTAGAGTCAGACATAAAAGCTGGTATCTCACAAGATTTTGAAGCAGAGACCTTTTTCCCCTGCTGTGATTTCTAAACGACCTTATTTTCTCGCAACATCCTTTCCCATCCTCCAGGGTGTCTTTTACAATCACTTGAGTTCCTGGAGTCTGCAAATTAAATGTGCAACTTCTTTTTCCATAAATTAAACCTAATTTCTGAAGGATGCTGTATGATCCCTTCAGTATAACACATATCTCTGAAGTTTTCAGAGAGTTTCATAACCATTAATATTTGTACACAAGCAGAGCAAAACAGTAAGTTTGCAGCAGTTGCAAAACAGCAGTTGCAAAACATTAAGTGTACACCTTCAGATTCAGACATCCAGATGTTGAGCAACATCCGCACTTTAGAAATATGTGTGCATGGATTGCAAGTGTCATTTGCCACATGGGAGCATCATTTTGTAAGTTTTTACGTGAAAATAAGCTTATTTGTTATCATTTTAAATTAAGACCCCCACACATACCCCAATACTTAAAGCGCATGGGACAAATCCCACTGCAGTGGAAGTCAGATCTCTGTCCCTGCTTTGGTGAGCTGGTATGTACTATGCTCATTGCGTGGGCCAGTGTATTTTGAATATCAGTACCCTGTAACAGTCCAGCCTCATGAAGGCACTTTCAGTAGTGATCTATTTGCTAGATCTAGCACTCGGAGGTACCATTTTCCTGCAAAGTCGCATGACTGCCCACCACCAACCTGCCCTACAGATGTATTGCACCACTCATCCTAGCATTGGCGACGGTGGGTCCTAGTTCCCTCAGATCAATCCTGCAATGAGGGAGGACGTAGGTGTCCGATCCCTCCTTCCCCAGGGATCCGTGGAAGACCTCCGCTGCTCAACACACCCCTAAATAGCCTGGCAGATAGGTGCTGYATGCGATTTTGCTGTGGACTCACCCTGCTGCAGCGTAGCCCAGACCTTCGGGCCATGCTACACTGAAAATTAGGACAGGCACACGTGGCTTCCCCATGCGGCCGTGATCTGTAGGAAGGATTGCTCAGCCCTGCACTGTGTACCAGAAATCTGTTTTCATTCCCTTGCACAATTTCTGTGCAGCCTTGCTTTTGATTTAATAAAAAAAACTATACTGCAAACTACCTCTCTGAGGATCCCCAAGGCAAAATCATTCACTGGGAAATCGCCGAATGCCCTCAGGGAAAGAATTTCAAAATTCTTCCCAAGTGCTTTGTATTGATTTACATAGGCAAAGTGCTGTGCTATTATACAGTTAATGTCACGTAACTCAACTTCTATGTTCTGGAACCCGATCTTTACTAAGAAGTAGCTATTTATCTAGATTAGATTTATCTGATAATAAATCTTGAATGTGCAAAGGGATCGTTCATCACTTTAAACCTGTTTACCTCTGCGTTGCAAGTTTCCCACGTGACAGTCTCCATTCCTTATTCTCCCTAACATCCTTTTCTGCCCTCRTTCTGATTTCAGAGAAACCTTCCTTTGTGTGGGCAACCAGGATARTCCAGTCAATTATATGCATTCTCACTCTTTGCTTATTTCCTAAATTTGCAGCTTCTTTTCCATTGTTTATCCCAAATTTTTGATGTGTCCTCTCAAGGAACCACTGAGCAGTAGCTCCCTACTTATGGCTATTTTAGAGCAAATGAGTTCAGAACTCTTGGCTCAAACTCTTTTTTGCTTTTTCTGCACAAAACACGGGAAGAGAACAAACCTAACCAGATCTTACTGGATTTCTACATCCACATATTAAGTAACAGTATCACCTTAAAGTATACATGTGAACATCATTCATGATACTTTGTGAAAAAGTCATCCTTATTTCTAGCCCCTGAGCTCAGAGGACTTGATTTCAATGGAAAGTCTCTCCCGGAGCGGGTGCRTGGGATGTTGGGGGAGACAAGACCCCTGTGCAGGACCACAGAGCCGTTCGGTGGCCGAGGTCTGCCAGGCAGGACGCGGGATGACTCACATCAGAGGTAGTCGATACACCCACGGCTTGCTAAAAATACCTTCTGTATTCTCCTGCATAATTTGTTTACATTCCTGTGATTCATTCCTGATTAGCTAACTTCAGCTTTCCATACCATAAAGTGTCCTTAAATTCTGAGGTGAATTTGTGGGATCCCTTGGGGGGGGGGGAAATTCACTTGCAAAATGTAGCCCGGGGGATGCTGAGAGCAAAGGCTTTCAAAGCGCTTTGTGAATGCTCTGCAGTATTTTATATGTGCACCACACTGTGGTATCACATATCGTCAGTGCTTCCCTAAGTGCTGGTGCCACAAAACTGAAAAACAACCTTCCTTTTTTATATGCCAAGATCAATCCTGTATGTTTTCTACTAACGTAGATTGAGAAGCAATGGTTATTTAATTTTCATATTCGTCCAGAAAACCTCCCAGGATGGAGCTTCCACAGCATCTCTGGGCYGCTTCCCTTGACTGTGCTCACGGGGAAAACTTTTTCTTTATCTCAGTCTGAACCTCTCTTGTTTCAGTTCATATCCATTGCCTCCCGTCCCCCTGCTGCGCACTGCTGGAGAGGGCCCAGCTCCATCGTCTCAGGACGACTCACGTAAGACAGGGTCTGTGCACATTCCACGTGACAGAAGAAAAGCAGCTGGACACCACCTGTATTGCTTCCTCCAGCTGCACAATGAAAGGTTGGGGTAGATGCTTGGGAAGCAGGAGGAAAAACTGAAGAAAACCGGAAGGCTTAAAGGGAAACTGAGGCAGGTTGTGTAATGCCGCGTGGGGCTACAAGAGGGAGCTGTGGAGGAGCAATGGGACCTGGTTAACTCAGCATCTCGAAAATGATCTGCATGACTGGTTTCTGCATTATACCAAAAAACAGGATTACTGCCAAAAAAAGCACACACACACACAAAAAAAAACCCACACACCACAGTGGGGTCAAGGACAGCATGCAACATAGATACACAGAGCAGATTTTACTGTGATTAATCATTTCATTTGCTTTCCTGTCAAGCCAGGGCTGTGTCCAGGTTTTCTCATGTTATACTACATTTTGGTACAGATCTGGTTGGCGCACAGGTGAAAAGTTAGAGATAGCAAGCAGGGTGGAGTACACAGAAAAAGGGACAAGCGAGGAGACATGGGGACTTCTGCAGCACCTGACAATTCCCTGCTGTTTTGAATGGACTTCCTCTGCCCATTACAGAAAACATCTTTGCATTATTCTTGTTTTTTCTTCCTCATAAATCAGTCACCAGAGTTTCACTTAATACTTCTGCATCTTTCTCTTCCACCCTGCTCCCTTTGTTCTCTTTCCTTCAGTGCCCCTTTCCTTAAAGTTTATCATGCAAATTAATAAGTTTTTCAAGGTTGGTTGTTGTTTTTCAGTAATAAAATCTAGTTTAGCCCCATTTAGAAAGGAATGAAAAGTGGAAGCCCTGGGTTCTCCTGCTCCATTCAGGGGCTGTCCGATGGGTTGCTAAACCCTAGAAATGAGTTGTGAAGACATGCAAAAGCCCAGCCCTGTGCCCGCAGTGGGGACCTGATGAGCCTGGAAAGTGCCAGCTGTCACATGCTTCATCAGACTGTCAGAGTTTGCAGCAAAATTTCCCTTTTTCACCACCAAATATTATCAGAACATCTGCAGCAAAGGGTCTATTTTGTTGAACTGGCAAATATACCAGGAGAAAACCATCATTCTCCCCCATCAATACCCAGTCTGTATATTTTTATTTATTATGCTCCTTATGCCATAAATTAGGATTTATGCGGTGTCAGTGGAAACACCCTGAGTAATTAAACACCATGAGAATGTTCCGAGGATTGAAAGCGTTTCACAAACACTTATTAATATGTTGCCTATGCAAATAGTTGGATTATGATAATAAGCAGTGTGACGCCTAGTGTTGGGCAATAGTATCACTTTAAGAGATGCATCAAGGTCATTCCTTGCATCGTCCTAATTATACCATGATTCATTGCTTCAACTTTCCCTTGTGTTTCTTATAAAAATCAGTAAGCAGCAGAGTTTTTGCTGGTGTAAAATACAGTGGATCCATACACTATATTACATAACTGATTAACTCTTGCTAACGATCTGGACATATGTTTCAGCTCTTGATTGCCTAGTGTGCAGAATTTTTGCTGATATAATATACCGATGATGTAAGCAAGTTTAGCTTCTTTGAAGTCAAGGGAACAGGTGATGCAGATCTACATCAGCAGCGATTTCTTTTGATTATTTCTTCATTAACAAGCACTCCTGACTCAGCTTTAAAAACAAAGGATTTGTGCTCTGAAGTTGCACAGAACTGGTTTGACCACATAGATCATATCTTTGCAAGGAAAGGATTATTAATGTTGTCCCTGCCTTACACAAGGATATAATTTTCTAAAGCATTTTTAAATTAATAGCTGCTCAGGATATTAATATTCTATATTGTGGTGTATACAGCCCACATCACTCTCTGCCCTTCATTGTCTTTATTACCATCACTATTCACTCTAGAGCAAAGAAAAAATGGGAAAAAAAGAGCAACTCTGTATAGTATTGCTGAATTTTGAAGAGAGTAAATTATTTTGCAGTTAGGGACTACATTTTAATATGACAGCTAGGATTCAATCTCTATTCTGTCAGGGATCTCCCAGATGACAGATCAACTGAAGTGAGAAACCAGTGCACTTAGCTGGGATCTTTTTGTGGGGGTGAATTTCATGCACATGTTTTGCAATAGCAATCTGGGGGGGCAAGGTTGGAGGGGAGAGATCTTCCAGCTAGAAATCACCCTAAAGCCAGAATGAAAAGACACTGAAAAAATTATATATATATATATATATATATATTCTGCTGAATGGCAAGTTCCTCCAAGGCATATGACGTTCATACTCCCTGGTTATAAGCAAATAAAGCAGGTGCCCAGGAGGACCTCGCCACAGGACTCGTCTCCCTGGAAGTCAATGCATCACGCACACCCATCACCAAACCTTGCACAACCCAGGGAAGGCAGTTTGGGGGTGCCAAGGGGCTCAAAATGCCCATTTTCCCCTCAAGTCTGGTATCTCTGTGGAGCGAAGCTTGATGCATAAAAACACTAAGTGCATTTAAATGAATTCAAAACACAGTCTTTATAGGTGTGCTTGTGGCATAATGTTCTGATTTTATGAGGCACCCTAAAGACCTCCTGGGCTATGGAGTGTATTGGGAATATTCTGGAGACATTGAGAAGGAAGATTTCAAAGAGCTTCACAAACATCTGTTTGTATATTATACATGGAGATTATTCTATGTTAATACTAAGAACATCTTAGTGGATTTAGACTTCTCTGACCTCATACAGAGTAAAATACACAAGACACTTATTTAATCAGCTCCTAATTTTAAGCTTTGTAGTTTGAAACAACTTGATTTGGGTTTAAGAGATAGTTCTGTGTTAGTTTTGCTGTTGAAAGTTTTTGCACCTGATACTTCATCTGGCCTAGGTAAGAGCAGATCCAAACTGCATTAACATGATATCAGCTGAGAAACAATCCCTGTGTTTCTAAAGATTTATCCAGGCATTGGGAGGAAAAGCAGATGTTGACCTGTGTTTCCAGTAAGGAAAACAAATCTTGGGCGTGCTGACAGCCTGTGACAGACATCTCTGAGACTCCCCATGCAGTCATGTTATTTGCAAAGATAATCACTGGAAGTACATTAATTCTTGGTGTATTTTTAATTTTTAATGAAATCAGTGGAGCAAAACCAGGAAATTTAAAGATGAAAGGAACCTGCAGGTTACAATCTGCATTTCATACTAAGACCTAACTCAGCCTTAGAGCATCATAAGCAGCAAGCAAAACAATTACAGCAACTAGAGAAGTAATACATGCAACAAAGTTTGCTTCATAAGTAATTAAAGCCTTTTACACAAAGGGTGTCTCAGAGCCTCCAGGCAGTCTAAGAAAGGGTATAAAAACTCTTTCAGTGCAAGGCTTTTTTTAACTCCTTCTCTTGACTTGTTCTCTCCGGTACACTGAGTAAGTCTGATTGACAACTATAAAAAAAAGCTTGAGTTTAATTTTGTTTTAGACAGAATTTTGTTAGAATTGGGAGTAAATCCTGCATAAATATTCTGACTCTCAGACATTAGTAAGCATCTTTCTACAGATGTTTTCTAGAGATTTATTTCAGCAGATACTGCTGGATAAAGGCTGTAAAAATAAAATCAAGGGTTTTTCAAGACTCCTTTGGGCTGTTAATTTTATGTGAGAATGAGGAATTTCAATCTCTTAGTTCTGAAAAATTCTCAGAAGCGCTCTGAGAATAAATACTAGCATTGGTTTTGCATATGTGTCTTGAATAGGGGATTCAGCTGCTCTTAAGTGTGTGTTTGGGAGGGGGGATTTCATAGGTAACTATAGAAGTAAAATCTCATTGTTGTTTCAAGTTAGTTGTGTGCAGCTATAGAAATGTAGCATTGCTTTTGTTCGTAACCTGTCCATCCTTAGCTAATTTAGAGTCACAATGAGCAAGCRAGGATGAGATACTATTATTTTATTGTAACTGAGGAAAGTTTTCATTTCTAACTACTAACATACAACTTTGCTACTGCTTTAATGTGCTTTTACAGAAGTGAAATTAAGCTTTTTTTCCCCCTCTCTCTTCTGTTAAAGCTAAGTTCTAACCTAAGGGTATTTGGGGAAAATTTCTGTGCATGTTTTTTTCCCAGAATGATACATTTGAGGACGTTTTTACTTTCCTCTGAATATATTTGAGACAGGTAAATAGGTCAAGCAGATCCTTGCCCTGCTCGTTCCCCTGTGCCACTGGCACAAGACAGCACAGAGCTCCTGAAGTCAAGGAAAGAAGCTTTTAGGAGATTTTTACTTCATGCTTGGCAATTTAATAGGTCCTTCATTAGCAAGTGTTGCTGGATATATGTTGTAGGAACCTGTGCACTGGTTCTCTGTAGAGATCTAACAAGCTCAAAACTATGCCAGGAATGAACAAATAGTGTGAGCAGATGGCTCGGTGGTCTAATTTTATAGACGAGCTCCAAGTTACCCTCCATCTGCCTTAGAAACTTTTCCTGGCTTTTCTGCTTACCTTTTATAAAGAGTGCTTTAAAGCCTAGACCCCTAGTCCTCCTTCTCCCAAAAGTTTAAGGACAAGAATTTTAGTTTACGTCAGCCCACAGGACTTATCTGGGAATAAAATAATACTTTTTGCTTGTTCATCGCTATAAAGTATTGTTGACTTACAGTTTTAAAAATTAATGCGACACTACCGTGAAGATGCTAAGATTTAATCTGAAGAAAGAAATAAACATTATTAAATCTGTGTGTACCCTGCACTGAAGCTGCAGTTCTCATTTGGTTCAACAACATCACTCATCCACAATGTAAAATAAGAGAAAAGAAAAATAATATAAGGAATTAAGCAGGATGCTAAATTGACAGAGCAGAGAACTTGAATATAATGCATAAAATACATTAGTTAGGGACTCAAGGAAATCCATATTCAGCTATTCTGACACCAGGTTCCTGCACAGTCACAAAGAACTGGGCCAGATTTTCAAAGTGCTCAGGACACTTTATCTATTGAAAATCTGGATTTCCTCCCTCTCCCACGCACCCTGCCTGCAAGATGCAGATTGCAGGTGCTGCCTTGAGAAGCTGCACGTGGGAGGAGAAAAGACTCTGTCAGAACAAGCTTGAGCTTGTCTTTGTCTCCAGGAAATATTACAGAGGGCTCAGAGGTTTTAGAGCAGATACCTGTTTTGGAGGCAACTCACAAGGAAAGGGGTGGCTCTTTGCTCCCAGAGGAAGAGGGGTAAAATGAACAAAAAAGACTTAAAGCAACTGATTAGAAAAGAAAAATAGATATAAGCCAAGCAAAAGGGAGAGGTGTAGGGCTGCTGCCTTTATTCAAATTCTTGCTCTGTCTAAAGATCTGTTGGAGTTGAGCTTAGAAGTCCTCATACCTGGCTCATTTTGCTTATTCTGCAAATAAATTCCAGGCATTCCCCCCCAGCCAAGCGATGGCTTCGGAGCAGCTGGCATCCATCAGCCCCTGCGAGGTGAAGTGTCCCCAGCCCCTGGCCACCAGCAGCAACGAGCCCTGTGTGGTGGCCTGCCCTGACTCACGGGTGATCATCTACCCACCGCCTGTTATAGTCACCTTCCCAGGGCCCGTCCTCACCACCTACCCACAGCAGACCATGGTGGGAACCTCAGAGCCACCCGAGGCAGCGCTGGCAGAGCCTCCTGCCACAGCCCCACTTGCCACCGAGGTCACCAGGCAGCTGGAATCGACCGTCGAGAAACTCACCCCCCAGGTCATCTCACRATCCGAGCCTCGATATGCCCCAAAATACTCATACACCTACTCTTCCCAATGGACACATCCATGCAACTCATACCGCTCTGGGAAACGGTGGACATATTAAGCTTAGGCTCTTCATGCACAGAGTCAATTTAAAGTAGTCAAGGAAGCTCAAGTTGCAAATTGAGGGTGGAGCTGGGAGGTGGGAGCCCGAGCGCTGGGTGTCGCCCAGCTCCAGCTGAAGAGAATGAGAACTGCGAATGCCCAGCACCTTTCACAGGCAGGCTCATGTGTGCATTTTCTCGTTTTGCCTTTGTTAGACTTGTTATCTACTGGCTTTCCAGTTTAGTCATCTGCTTGCATTGTGCTTTGTCTTGTTCCGGTTATAGTATTRACTTTGACACTGATTTAGAGAGGTGACTTAGGATGCTAGAAATTGCACACAACTGCACCAGAGGAGAGCAACATTTTTTACAGACTGCATCACTTTGACCCTGGTGGTTAGCCAGTGCCCCGTTGAATCCCTGGAAAGATAGTCTTTATATTCTGTACCATTTTGTTCCAGAACTGTAGAAAAGCTGTCTCATTCCAAATAAATTTTCTGTTCTATAGAGCGTCTTTTGGTTTTCTTTACCATGTAATCATTTCTTTCTTCTTTCACCTTTCAGCTAGATTTAAAGTATATTCACCCACAGTCGTAGGCATTCCATGCTGCTTTGCGCCCAAATGTTGCAGAATCCCAGGAATACTCTTCTACACAATCACTATGAACTCACCTGTTTTCAAAGTCCTGTTAGATGTGTGCTGAACAGTTGACACCACCCAGGAGTAACCTAAGTCCCAGGCAGTAACCGCTGTAACTGCGGTGCCCGTGGCAGCTCGGGAAGGGCTCCAGCCCAAATTTGCCATGTCTGTCTTGGGACAGAGCATCCTCCCAGCACTTTGTTCCAAAGCAAGACACAAGCAACTGCCAGGCAGCAGGGGGCAGAGGATCTGGGGGAGGCATTGCTTGGTGCAAGGTCCCTTGTGCAGGTCAAGCAGGGATGAGGCTGTGCCAGGCTCCTTCAGCCATTAGTGGGGGCATAAAAGAAACATCATGTTGGGTCCTGTTGTAAGTTTTCCTTCATCCTTTCCTTCCTGGGCATAGGATAACCAAATTTATTTCCTCTATATTCTCTTCCTTTAAATGTAAAAACCTCTATTCTTTTTCCAAAGTATAAATGGGGAAGACATCCTTCCAGGAAAGATTCCACTTGATTAATTTTAATTCTAATATGGAGCAACAAAAAATACACTGATGTCTTACCTTTGAAAGCTGTCTCTTGTAAAGAAGGTAGCAGTTCGGTAGCAACTTTCCTATACTGCATTTCAGAAGTATTTTATATGAGACATTCAGAACTTCCAGAAAACTTTTTAAGACAGCCCATTTGCCATATGACATTTAACACCATTGCTTAGTCATAGACGTGTATGTCACCATAGTGAAGAATGAGAAGAGCAAACTCTAAAAAAAAAGTTGTTCATGAAATGAGGATTCTTTAATGTGGATGGAAAATGGCATAGACACTGACAGAAGGAAACAAAATAATGCAGAAAAAAACAACTGGAAGTCTGAAAATTACAAGGCTTGAGACAAATCCCAATGCAGTGTTTCACCCGCAACATTCCCCCTTTGGTAGTGCAGGAGCACTAGAGCAGCGCAGAGCAGAGGAAACTCGTCCGAGCATGACCACAGCTTTGCTGTATCGCAAAGAGGAGAAGATTTCAGAGTTAAACACAAACAAGAGGCATGCCTGGAAACTCCAGAATGAAACAAGCTTCCCACAGATATTACTCCTGAGTGAGCTAAAGCCTACAGCTGCAGATCTGCAAAACTATTCTGTGTCAAGAAGCAAATATCAGTGTTTAACAGTAGATGTTTTAGCACAGCATAAGTAGGGGATGAAAGCTTTCTTCTGCATCTGCTGACAGAAGAAACTAGCAGCTATTTCTGAAGACCTGGGGTAGATACTGAACTCCTCAGGTATCTGGGGCTTAGCAGGGTCCGCAGCTGCCGCCGAGGTAGCGGCGGCCAAGGCCCAGGCCCCTGGAACCACAGCTCCCAAAGCCCCCAGAGCCCCCRAAGCCACCAAGGCGGCYGGAACCCCCAAAGCCTCCAAGGCCTCCAAAGCCCCCAAGGCCTCCAGAGCCGCCTCCAAGGCCTCCAAAGCCACCTCCAAGGCCTCCAAAGCCTCCAAAGGTGCCACCGTAGCCCCCTCCAACAACAGGGGCTCCCACCGAGCTGACGCTGCTGTGCTGCGGGAAGGAGCTGAGGATGGGTCCAGGTAAGGTKAGCACTGTGGGCGGGGGCTGGATCACCACGGTGGAGTCAGGGCACTGCTGCACGCAGGGCTCGTTGTAGGCATCAGCCACCGGGGCCGGGGCGGCCACCCCGTAGGGAGACAAGGCGGACAAGGCGGAGCAGGACATCCTTCGGCTTGGCAGGGGAAGCTGCGAGACAAGGCAGAGCCCGGGCTCAGCGCAACGCCGGAGCACTAATGCCTCGCGCTGCTCGCGGATTGTGCCCATGGGCACCACGAGAGGCTCTGGCGCATCTCGGGCAGCCACAGCAACAGCAGGCGCCACACTGGACGTGCCCCTGGAGACCACTTTCCCTCCTTGAGCGCTCCCAGCTACAAACTAGCACAGAGGAGAGAGGAAAAGCACCCTCATCCAACCCAGAGGGAAAGTCCCAGAGCACCCAGAAGAGGTGGCTGCACCGCTCCGCTCAACACATTGCATCTAAGCCCTGGGACTTCCAGCAGCCCTCCTTCCCGTAGCTCTCCAGGAGCACCACCCCATCCAAAACGGTGACATTATCTAAAGCGGTGGTGGGGCACACAGCAAGCAATACACCAGAGAAGTCAGTGCTGAGAAAGGAAGGAGGCAGA
>NW_020447902.1:0-23763 GCF_003343035.1 Apteryx rowi
GATGTCAAAGAAACCTGGAGCTAGCACCAGTCCCTTCAGTGCTGCTAGAAAGCTCCACCACAACTTGATACATTGCTGTGTATCATTATCCTTTTTTAATGGCCCTTCAGTCACTTTTCAGTCCATATGACAGTGTTCCTATCCAAACCAATTTTAATTAATTTCAAGAGAGGGATTTTGACAGCCAATATCAAATGAAATTTTTTTAGTGCCTGAGATGGGATTCATGCAGAAATAGATATTATCCATTTTCCTTTTTTGTACTAAAATTAAAGTTCTATCGTCAACAACAACAAAACCATATCTGTTTTCCTGACAAGTTCATGTTGCTCATTCCTTATGATTCCACTATCTGCTAGCTATTCAGTGTATAGTTTGCTCCTGATATTTATTCCCTTACTTCATTCAAATTGGAATAGAAACCTATGATCTGACAGGTTCAGGATTATCCATAATTCTACTGCTTGTTTGCTTTTTTGCTAGTATTTCAGGACCTCTCAAGCTCTCTCTGAACCTGACAGCAAAATATTTATTAGTCTTTTTATTCTCTGTTGTCTTTCCTCAGAATGCATGTCCGCTAAGACCAAATTGCCTGTTACGCTCTTCCCAAGGTTTCTCCTACTCTTCCCCATATCAGTAACTTTTGTGTATAAGTTGTTTCGAAATTGCCCAGCTTCTTCTCTTTCTTTCCTTCTTGACTGAAAAAATCCATCTATAATTTCTGCCACAAATTTCCCCCTTTTCTAGTACTCAGAACCCTTATTAGGAGGGATGGGGGGAGGGTGCCTTCCCCCAATCATTTCTGATTGCTTTCTCTGTAACCAGTGTTTTAAGCAGATTTCTTAGCACTTACAATTCCCCAGGAGTATAGATTCATAGTTTATAAAGCTACAAGGGACCATTATGATCATCTACGCTGACCTTCTGCACAGTACATAACAGCAGTGGTTAGGAGAACCTTCAAACCATCTACTGTGAAAGCAAAATGGTACCTAAAATGTTTAGATTAAAATGTGCTCATTCAGTCCTATTCTATTCAGATTTTCCTGTTATACTTGTGACAGTAACATCTCCTGCAAGATTCAAGGGAATATCTGGTGGAATGTATCTAATGTGATATATGCTTCTCTTTTGACCAGCTTAGTGAGGGCCGTTGTTAATTAGCACACTGCAGCTGTATTCTTAACTGTTTAAAAAAAAGCTTATAAGCTTTATGAGCTTATAAGAACATTTATAAAGATTAGGAAAACACTTCACTCTAGGGATCAAGAGGCTAAAGAGTTCTTTCTTTCCTCCCCAGCATAACAATCATGTAGCAGGTTGTGTTCTGTTTAAATTCTGAGTACACATTGAGCTCTGTTAAATATGTACAGAATTCCCCAGTTCTTTTAAGATAAGCAATTATCAGCTAATGACAGTTGGAGATGGGAATGATGAAAGATCCAATTAAATTACTGATGCACTGCAAGAGCTCACATCAGATCCTAAATTATACATATTTCCATTGGCAGTTTGGGCACTGGCTGTGGTGATATGCCATAAAACCAGCACATTATGTCCTGATAACAGCAACATAAAAGAGATTCACTACTACTCTTACCCTCACTATTCACCAGAGTACATTTGTGGCATCCTTCCAACAAGACTGCAAACTTCTCTGCTTTTTTTCCAATTTATGGTGTTCATTTCAGTTGTTTTTTAAAATCATCATTATATAAATACATAAAATACTACAGATATATTGTGCCTACAGCTAGCTGCTTCTGCTTTTGTATTTGTATGGGTAACCCAACAATTTACATTGACTGTGTTTTATCCTTTCTGTCTTAGCATCTAAAGACCTATCAAATCAGCAACTGAAAGTTTCAAAAAAAGGTCTTATTACAGATATTGCACTGCATTCTTATGCACTACTTGAGAAAGCAAGTAAAAATGAGGAATATCCACATCTTGCCATTTTTTTCATAGCTTGTTACAGTCAAAGGAAGTTTTTGAATGATAATCAAGACTGGAGCACAGTTTGCTCTGAAGTGTTTTTATTGCTGCTTCAGAAAAGAGCAATATCCTGCATATCCCCAAAGCACAGGCTTTCAAATCTTTGAGGGAATATCCAAGGACCTAGCTATATCCCAAAAGAGCTTGACTGCATTTCTCCTTTTTTGACTTGATTAGGGACTCCTCACTTCCAGTGCACCTTAGAATATGCCCTCAAACTATGCTGTCAAACAATGCTGGTAAATTTAGAAACTTTAAAATGATAGAAATACACATTCCAAGAGAATTAGCTATTGACCCATAGCATACTTAATGAAAGAAAAAAATTACAGAGTTTCTTAAATAACTATAGGTAGTCTTCGATGTGTGATGTGTTCTGTGGAGAACATACATTAATTCTCTAAGGCCAACACTCCTCTGGCTGCCCATATCTAGTATTATTATATTGTAGAAATGCTCAAAATATCGTTAAAAATGTTTTTAAAAAGAAAAGTCCCAAATAATCTCAAATCTTAAAAAATTAGTCTAGACACATTATGGTAATCTTGGACAAGAAAAAGGTAAATGAATGTCAAAATATAATGTATTTTTGAATATCAAAAGCAATGAAATAGTACACTTGTTTTCTGCTGAGACAGTCATACTGATGTTAACTCTTTTACATCTTCCCCACTTACTGTAAACATGAAATCTAATGATAAATAAAGCACATACCTGTCGCCTTGAAGATTATTTGTTGTCTTTAATTTGGAATTATAATACTAAATTTGGGATTAGAACACTAAACATACACACAGAGAGAAGACTGAAGAATATATAGGAACCAATGAATATTCAGTTTGCACCAGACAAAGCTTCTGTCAAATTCTAACTAGGAAAACATGACTCAGCCACATGTTAGAGAATAAATACTGGCAAACTAAAATCAATCACCAAAAGAAAACAAACATTTGAACCTGAAATAAAAGACGGTTTGCACACATGCATGGTAAGAAATCCAATGATTAAAACAAAATACATCTCCATTGCCAGAGACGACTCTCTGTCCTGAGCAAACACAGAGTAATCCTCAGTGAGAGGAAAGTCTCACTGCATGTTTTGGTTGGAGCGGCATCAAAACAGTTATTACAACACCATTTAAATTTACTTGGATCCCAAAGCATTCCAAAACCTAGAAACAACCAGTAAATATGGAGCAGGAGCTGGAAGAGTTGGACCATGCAGGGAAAAAGCAAAGTAAGAATGCGTCTTCTTCACATCTGTGAAGAGTCTGCATACCCAGAAGCCTGTCTGATTTTTGCCCCAGTAATATTTGGACAAATAAAAGATACTATCTCTCCATTTCAACATTTCTGCATTTAAGAATGGGTAGATATTCGGAATGAATTCCAGTGAATCTGAGATAATGTGATTACTAGTAGTCACACTCAACATCACTTCATGCTTAGCATGGAGATTGGCATGTGCCTATACATGGACTCCCAACCCTTATACCAGCATCTGATCTTGTCTTCTTGAACTGGATTTTACCCTGGATTTATAATGCTATAATGGAGAACAGAAAAGTGTTCAAAATCTTACTCAGAAAGGATTCTAGTTTTACCTAAAGAAGACCTGTGATAAGAGATCATATTAAAATAACCTTAGCTCTATCAAAATATTTATTAGATAAAAGGGGTACTATAATGGTATGAGCGGGCTAGTTGCCAAGAACCAATTAATAAAAGACAGTGTGACTGAACTAAATGAACCTAGTGATAAATAAATCAGTTAAAATGTTCCATGATCAAGATATTCATGTTTCTCTCTCTGAAGCATGGAGGTAAAAGTTGAAGAAATTACACTTTTCAAGTAACACGTATTGGCAAATACAACAGATTAATATAAAGGGTGGGACTGAGAAAGTGTAGCAAGGAAGTAAGAGAGGAAATAAATTCTAATTCCATCAGCAGAAACAAGTTCATTTCCTAGTTTGCACTCCTTATTAATGAAGTAAATTCTAACATAGCACTTGCATTTAACAGATCCTAGAAATTAAAAAGAAAATTATAATTGACCTTTACCTAGGAAAAATGGTCTTAATAACCTAGAGTTTAGGAAGCTATGTAGTGTAGGACTGGAACACGTTGCCTGGGGGTTGTGGAATCTCCAGACTTGAAGTTTTCTAAGGTCAGTTTAAAACTAAGTTTTTTTAAGAGAAATTCATGGCTGATCTGATCTAGCGTTGGTGACAGTGCTGCTTTAAGCAGGAGACTGGACTAGATGACCTCCAGTGGTCCCTTCCAAGCAGCATTTCTATGATTCTGTGTCAAATTGCAACAGCTGACTTTACTGTTACATGGGCAGTTAGTAACACCGGCACCCACTGATGGATCTTGGAAGACCCTTTCAAACAGGGATTTTGTGACCTTTGCCTGCTGGACTGAAATCTCACTATAGGGCTGCCCATAGAGCAGCAGGCAGGACCGTGGGTTAGATGCCAATATTAACTCAATTCTAAGTCCTGTGTTAATTCACAGTATTTTTCAGAACTGACTTAATTTACAGACTGACAGTTTAAGCTCACTTCTGCCTCCTGAAGGAAAGAAAAAGCCTTACACCTGTCTGGAAGAAAAGGTCCAGAGAAGGACCTTCAGGAGCATGGCAAGAGCAGTTACAGATTTCAGGCTCTCCAAAGTTGTGGACAAACCAACAGCACACAGACAAGAGATGACAGTGTTTTTCTAAATCAGCTTTCAGAGCATCTAAATTGCACTGGAGATCACAGAATAAATAGCCCAGGATTAAGAGATAACAAAAGACAATTAAAGCTGTTCTGGCTTCCCTGCATCTGGTCTGCAAGTCCTGCCTCTAACTACCAGTATTCAAAATATTTATCTCAAGTGCAAATATTTAGAAACTTGAGCTCAAAGGTGAGTTCTGACAGAAATATACACAGTGGACACACATATGCCTGTATATTATGATCAGGCTCTGTAACAAACAATTTTTTTAATGATATCTGCACATCCATACTAATTCCTTTATTTTTGTTTCTCTGGGATTGCGCATATTCCACCCATCAATCTGTGCTTTGGGCATTCAGTTTTCCCTCTGTATGTACTACGCATATATTTGAGCTTTAGTTTAGACACCGATGTTGTAAACATGTGTCCTTTTGCCTTAGTTCTCCCACCTTTGGCCATGTTGCATCTGGTTTCATCAAACCCAATATGAAAAGGAAGAAAAACGTGCCAAATACTGCACATTTGATATCTAAAGTGTACCTATTGACCTTTGACTGGTACGGATATCTTAATCTCACACTCGAAAATTACCCTTCAAAAGACTTGAATTCAGATTGCCAGCATGATMKSYYATSYYYTWAWSKKWTKYSMYKRRMRWSRWARMMWWKGMYWTSRYSTGCRKTRWRAWYCRGKRKRASKGRWMRSAKSMMRCMKSYCWKATCACKRMRMWRGKMAMKSMAKYAWYCWCMSRAMKKMRRWCCMKWCKHKKYWCWSSRMRYMWWMAKWAASSKWRMSYASYMRMRKYWKWSCTRYYAWBRSAWKYTTYYKYMMRRSSKYYTKMWSYMRGYMKKSMMWRCKRTCWWKRMYRWMYKMYKYWKCTKYMKTSYMKCTKSMGKMWKAWGMTGRKYWYWMWTWYRYTWKTTKCRTTKYGKCCMWYTYKWYMWMMMRRAAMAWSSYWRATKKSAGARSRSKRSATGTGGAGGAAAAAGGATGAGCAGGGAGGCACTGCGGGGCGGAACATGGGAAGGTCGTAACGGGCRGAGCACTGCTGCCGGARAAGAAGGCGGGGCTTTACAGCATTATAAAAGAGCAGGACACGCTTCATTAAACGCCATTTTGCCACTCCTCATATTGGTGTCTGTGTGGTGATGGTCCGGGGTCTGGGGGAAGGCCCCGTGCCTCCTCGGTACGAGTGAGAACGGTAACAACTGCAGGACATCTAACAATTGGATTGGATTGGATTAGAATATTCTGCTTGGAAAGAATGCAGGCTGCAGCTTTTAAACTCACTGTTTCTCTAGCTGCTTGCAATAGTTGCTGTCATTACCAATGCAGAAAGTACTTCTTTGTGATTTGCGATGAAGCTCCAGGTGCAGGACAAAGAAGCATCCAACAGCACCAGAATTCAGCAGCTGTTTATCTTCCTTCTCCATTCATTTCTGATTAGAGCACTTTTGGGATATACTTCAAAGAATCTAGTGTCTCCCCATATGATCTTATAAGTTACCAGCAAAATGTGAGGCAAGTCTCACCTATGCAGTCAGGGGCAACTCTTTCTAATCCTCTGAAAATGCCAGGAAAAAATATTTTTTATTGCAAGGGAGGGATAAGAGGAGATGATTACTAGGCTGAAGGGGATGGAGCAAAACAAAAAGGGATCATTTTACTCTTCAGCAAGAAAGCTGCAACCAGTGAGTCAACAACATAGAATTTTTTGCAGAATCAAATAAAATGCTGTTGGAATACTAGCAGTTTTCCTGTAGGAATGTATCTTCAGTAAAGATCTGATGACATACAGAAGACTAATACCTTTCTTTTCCACAGTCAGCACTGCTAAAGACACATTCAGCAGACCAGGACATTTGAACAGTGTGAGGCCAAGCATGGGGGTAAATACTTGGTACACTGATGTGTCCAGTCCTCATATTTATGCACAGAGGTGATTAGCTCACACAAGAAGAAAGTCACCTTGCTAGCATATGGGCACTTTCTATCAGCCCTACTCTTGTTTTATTTTACTTAGGTCAAATAGACTATTAAACACTTTTTTTTAAAATTTTTGAATAGGAAAGAAATGTAGAAGATCTCAGTGAGAAAATGGGGATTTTTAAAAATAGATGGAGGCTTGTAGTTCCATTACAAACTCAAATATATAAATCTAGTTCTTTTTTCTCTGAGCAAAGAGCCTTAGAGGAACTTGCTAGTGATTTTCCCAGGTCCACTTTTCTTCTGCTCCCTTGGGAAAGAAATTCAGGGAGGGGAGGGAAAAAAGGTTATGTGAAGAAAATGTTTCTCTTCTTGCAGAGGCTGCATTTAAAAGTGGGGCAGACATGAGCTAAATAGATTTCTGGTTATAAGGACTTTTTTACAACCCTGAATAATCACAATAATACATGGAAAAATTACTTCTGATAGAAATGATCCCTTCATGGCAAGCAATTCTTCAGGTATTTAGGGTTAAGGGGAATCACGCTGATACCAGGCCATAACTAGAAAAAGTAGCCTGATTTGAGAGCTGACGTCCCATAAATGTAACCTCTAAAAATGTTCCTCCTTTCCCTTCAGATTTCCTACATGATATGTCATTTTCTAATGTGAGGTGACTAGAATGTTAACACACACACCCTGATGTGTAATGTAATCTGGTGTGACTGATCAGATGCAACCTGCCATAACACAGCACAGGGCAATGCATTTCACTTGAAATTTTAACATAAGCTATTTTCTAGAAAACCACAATGAAAGAGATATACCTATGCCTCACCTTGCTGAACTGCTGAAGGTTTTAGGGCTATAATTTTTCTACCAGGTTGTTGGCAGAGCATGTTGATATGATAGACACCCATCTGCCCGTACATTCAAAGAGGAAGCAAAGTTCCTAACTTGCACTGAAAAGCAAATTAGAAGTCCTTTTCCCCAGATGCCATTTCCACAAAGTCATCCTTACATGTATATTCTTGCTGGATGACATTTAAGCTGCCTTCCCCCTTCAGTTCATTCTCATTCRTCAATATTTATCCTGACCATGTTGTGCCTGCAATTGCAAGTGCCGTTATAATGCTGTGATTGTCACTGGACCAAAAAGTAAATAGACATTGCAGTTGAACATATGCATATGGAATGAGTATATTCTCACTTCTGTATTGTAACCAGAATTTTGAACTGACACTTTTGTTACCCCTAATACTATTAGTGCTAATGGAAAAATGCCAAAATGTCAAACCATTTTCTACAAACATGTATTAATACCAGATGTCTAGGAATGGGGATTAAGAGGTTTACTCCATATTTCTTATTGGATTTCTGACAACTTTACCTTTCCGTTTATATAAATCAGTAAAAAAACCACTTTGAGCCCTTTTTGAAGATTTTCTAAGATTTTGCTAAGAATATGTCTTTTTAATTCCTGCCTATTTCTCCCTTCTTTTCCACCGAGAAGAAAGAATAGCCCATGCCTTTGCATCCACTCTTTTATGTAGGAAGGTATGAGAAAGTAGTGTGTGTTCCTTTTTATAAAAGGTAAGCACTCCATGCAAAATTCTGCTGCCTTTCCCAGTAAAAATATATGTTTAGGGCCTTTTCCAAAGCCTGTGAAAGGTTTCACTTTTGGCAAGTGAAAAGATTCTCATTTTAATGAACTTTGCATTGGACCCTACTTACAAGCAATGCTACACAGAATGCAGGACAGCCACTGCAGGGTCTGACTTTGACTAAATAGAGAATTTCTGATATAAAGAAAATATGAAAAAATTAAACATAGGTAAAGTGTTCTGGAATATAAGAACCAGACTGAGTTTCAGGTTGGACTAAACTTGGAAGAATCTTTCAGTAAAAGAGAAGAAGGCTGGATCAGGAAAACCAAGAACAGCTGGCCTGAAAGGAGAAGAATGGAAGGATAATATTATATTGGGTGATTTCTTATACATATGTAAATGCAATGTTTGGCATAACCTCTTCTTCTAAACCATACATAATAAATACAGATTTAGGGTAGAGAAACAGTTTTGAATTCCTGTCAATTTGCTGAACTGTGAATTCTGGAAAAAAAAAGAATCTATTTTCATTTCAAAGCTATGTTGCATTTAAAAATCCCTGTATTTAGATAAAATAAAAAAGCTTTGAATGATTTTAATAAAAGATTTTTTTGAATTGAAACAAAATATATGTGTTGATCCAGAACATTCTTTTTCATTTTTTCAGTTTGGCCAACAAATAGAAGCTTCTAGTTGTTCAACTTTATTCCTAAACACTGAAAATCAGGAAGATAAAACAAGGGGCAAAACAAAATAATTTTGCAGTCTTTTGCAAAATTACACACATTTAGATATCAAAACATTGCCTTCTAGTAATTCAAAGCACTGTTATAACATTTTCTTTCTGCGGCAAACTGCTTCCCTTAATGGCAAGCTTCATTTATCAATATTTTCATTTTTATTGTAGTGATACTACAGAATCTAAAAGAAGAAAGGCAAAGAAAGAGAGAAAGAAAAATAGAGTGAGAGAGAATGAAAAGCCTGACAAACTGTATAATAAACAAGAACATAGTAGACACAAATTCTGCATTGTTACATTGAAGTTGAAAATTCTTTCTGAAAAATGTCAAAAATATCAGGTAGCTTGTTAGGCAATACAGCAAGATTTCTATTTGTTTGTCTGGTTTGTACATTATTAACCATCTATTTCTTCTGGAATGGTGGTGGAATTTAAATGATAATAAAATCTTAGCTGAGCTAACCTAATCACAGCAAAAGAGATTTGATATCAGTACATATAACTGGAAATATAAGAAGCAATAATACCAACATAAGGCACCAGGGTGACAGGAACATTATATGCACCTGTACAGAATAAGGCTTTTCATCACCTGTTGGCAGAGAAAATGGGAAGAAAAGTGCTTGCCCCTTTTTTTAACTTTGCTATAAGCCTCATGCTCCTAAAGGAACAAATCTTTTCCAGAGGAGTTTAAAGGTGAAGCTACAGATTACTTCACAGTCCTGCCCAGCTGACTTGTCTACATGAGGAATATTGTTCCAAAATAGGAGTCCATGACACAAAACAAAGTATTTTCCATCCTKYTTAGTAGCATCTGACAGTACCTATGCACAATATCCACTACCTTATAGCACTTCAGGGTTTTTTCAGCAGAAGATATTTCCTTATACTTTGGTTATGACATGAAGCAATTTCAGCCATTCCTGGTGGAGTAGCCAAATGGAAAAGAGGCACCCTTAATATTACACAGCTTCAATAGCTGGGAAGAAGAAATTTTATTAGAGATGTTCCTGCAAATACCTGTTTTACAAAGAAGAAATAAAGTGTTTATGTGTTATAAATACTATATTTTTAAAGCCCATCATATTTTTTATAATGCTGCTTATTTTAAACTCTTGCCATATGCTCTTCAGTTGATGCAGGCATATGGTTCACATAACAATACCATATGTCTGATAATATTTTGCTGTACATTACAGCAATAACAAACATTTTTAATTTGTAGAGGGACTCAATTTAAATTATGTTTTCTCTTCATTTTTTTCATTTATAAATATTTCTGATGGCATTTCTGAAAAAGCCTATAAATCCCCCAAATGGCCTAATATTTCAAAGTAAAGATTTAGGGAGTATTTTATTGCTAAAACAATGCATCCATCACTGTGAGGGAAGACTACTGTCCTTTGATAAAACACGGAGAAAAATTAAGGGAGAAAAGCACAAATTCGAGTATAATGCAGCTAAATACTTCTTCCTTTTTTAATATACAGTTGCTGCTATGTCTTACGCAAAATTCTGAACGTGTGATGGTGGGTGGCCTTTTTGTTTCTTTTTTTTCCTGTGATGCTTAATTCTTTATTGAATCAACATGGAAATGAGAGATGAACAAAAATAAAAGAGTATCAGACTCATCTTCCTGGAAACAAAATTGCATTTAAAGAGATGAAAGGAGAATCATTCTGTAGCATCCTCTTTTTGTTTTCAGTTTGCTATTGTACAGGAGTCCGGTTCGGAGTCAAGCTCCATTGTGTTGGGTATTCCATTATATGAGACACTTATCCCAAATGATAAGCATGGTGTTAAGAGTTGGAAGTTAAAAAAAAAAAGGTTAAAATAAGTCCCTCAACATGGACTCACAGAAGGGGAGAAAGATATAACATTTTCTTTACTTTGCAATGGTTTCTTTGATGGTCAAATACAACAGAAATGGATGAGTCTGACCTTATTAGGAGAGCACAGAAGGCAGTGAAGTTGGACAATGATGTGTGACATGATAAGGAATAAAGAAGAAGAAGTGTGTGGAAGAGACTTTAACCATGGTTAGCCACACAGGTAAAATAGTTTAACCACGCAGGGAGGTTAGAGTTTTCAAAGCCAGAAATGATGAATACTAAGAATGTTACTGCTTTGTGCACATCTTGAAGGTGATGACAGAAGAAGAATTCATAAGTTTGGAGATAACTAGAATGTCCAAGGACTCCAAGAGAGTAAGAAAAGGAAAAAGTAATGGATAATCCAGGTTAAAGACATGAGTGACATGGAGGGTCATGCTGCTGTCAGTAGTCACAGTGAACTGAAGTAGTGAAAAAGACTAAAAAGGACAGATCAAAAATTCCCTTTTTGGGTTTAAGTTGCTTAGCAAATGTCCAGAAGAAATGTTAAAAAACAAATTGGTGTTCACAGAGAAGAAGATGAACTACAGCCGCCAAGAGTCTGAAGGCTCCTTCTCTTCCTGCTATGGAAGATGTTACTCTCCCTTTTTTAGAAGATGCTGGAGCTCAGACACTCCAGTTGTCTCCTTCAGGAACAATACTTTCTGGTAGTCTCCTACTGTGATAATGCAGCTCCTGGCCACCTCCTACTGAGCATGCTGTTCCTCAAAGAAAAATTAAAGAATTAAAGGGAAAGAGCAACCTAGCTGTTATATAAGAAATACGATCTTATTAAAGAACAACAGACCCTCCCCTCAACTTCAGTAAAGAAGTTGCATTGAAAAAAATGTAAGTCACTTCAATTACATGGCCAAATAAAAGAAGACACAGCTAGGTGCTTAGAGAAACCAAGTGTTGTTCTACGTGCAACTGTTTAATTGCAGTCAAAGCAATTTCATGACCAACCATCAAAAGGCAGGAGAATAGCAGTGAAAAGAAAATTCCCACTTTGCATAACAACTCCTCCTTATTCTATAGTTCTTCTTCTTTTTACATCTTGTTAAGTAGAAACAAAGCAATGGAAAGCAAAATGGGTCCTTGATGCCTTGGTTCTTTACGTCAGCTGATAAACAACACTAATAGCACCCAGTTCCTCAGTGATTCACTGGTAGTTGCCCACTAGAAGCACTACCACCAGTTTTGACATATAGCCATGCCTGCAGTCTGGATAACTAGTCACTATGGCTATGACTGCAGAGTGGTGGAGATCTTTAAATCTCTCTGAAAGCACCATCTTCCCAGTGGATTTCATAACCAAGATACAAAGGAAGCAAAATTTAAGTCTAGTGACAAACTCAAAATCTCTGGCAAATTTCAGTGAGAATAGGCTGGCAAACTGTGGCTTTTGGGTGACAGAGAGCCACCTATGAAATGTGATGTGTTTGCATCTCTTTTCTTGTCAGAGAACAGAGGTGAAATTATGTTATATTGTAATATGGAATGCCACATTAGAAAGAGGACAATTTTCATCAATACCCTTTCAGCTAAGTCTTTAAAAAGGTTTTACCTGTTCATAATGATTATTAAGAAACATATACAACAATATTTATGTTACCAGTGTGTTAGCTTCAGTTAAGATTTTCCTGAACGTTAGTGAACTAGGTAAAAAGTGGGTAAATATGGTTCCTGCTCCAAA
The DNA here is from genome assembly GCF_003343035.1 of Apteryx rowi. Lineage (NCBI taxonomy): Eukaryota > Metazoa > Chordata > Aves > Apterygiformes > Apterygidae > Apteryx > Apteryx rowi. The sequence continues at coordinate 12,561 of NW_020447902.1, forward strand.
TGACCTCCAGCGTGAGATAGTGATAGCAGTTACCACCAACCTGCATACAGAGTCCTTGAGTTGAATGGAAATGGTAGTGGAGCCTAATATAAGTCTTTATTTTCATAGCACTGGCTAATATTATCTTRACTTTTCTCTCTGTAGAACTTTCTATTTTTTAAACCTCCAGCAATTGCTAGAGTGTTTTCTCCACTGCATCCTGAGATTGATGCAGTAACGAAAAGCAAATTTTCTGTCTTGAGAATAGACAAGGGTGTATTATGTGCCACAGGCAATAACCACAGCCAGGAAATCATCTAGCAAATAGCAAGCCAGGACAAAAGCCAGTTCTCCCTTAAAGATTTGTTATGTCCATAGACAAATTAAAACACAGCTCACAAGTTCACAGAAATATATTAACCAATGTAGTGTCTCTGAAGGAAGAATATTAATTATTAATTCTTTAGTCCAAAACTCATTTTAATTAGGGACACTACCTCTGTCACAAGTAGGTAAACAGCTTATGTGAGAAACATATTCTTTCTCTTTTCCTTCACTTGGTGGAAAGACAGCTTAGGGTTTTTTTTTCCCTTTCCTTGGCAGTTTTTATTCTTGACCAGAAGTCAAAAACTCCTATCTCTCTCTTAGAGTAGTTTTCATGTTGAGATAAGTTGGGAAAGTTGATATTCTAGCATTTCCTAGCATTTTTTCTGACCAGGACTTTCTACACAGCCCTCTTGTTAAGGGAAAACATAAAATTTTCTTCTCTTCTCACTTTCAGCAGACTTTCTGATATCTAGAAAGGACTGAATTCACATTCTTTCTACTCTGAGGCATTGTGTACATGTCAGATTTTGAATTGGCACCTATTATGTCCCAAAGAAATGGTACCAGTGGGTCTCACTGAACTAGTTTAAGAAATATTTGAAACACTTATAAGTTCCTTTCCATAAACTTAGCTGAATTTTCAGGTTTAACTTATGCTTGTTCCAAAGGACAGTTGAGGCCTGTGCTTTGTGCTTGAGAGGACTGAACACGTAACATTTATATTCTAAAAAGCACGCAGAAGTGCTGGAAAGCATATTTCTTTGTTATTAACACTGAAAGTTTTCTTTTAAACTTACTAGAATGGACAAGAGGTCTTTGACTTTCTGAATCATTCATGGAAGTTACACAGAAGTAACCCAGCTTACGAATACATACAGAAGGCATAACTCATGATGTGGCATTTGTTTTTATATCATATTGACAACTGTTGCCAGGACTGTATGACCTTTTCAGTGCTACATAACACAGTGAAATCAGTCAGCTTGCCCTAAGAAAAGGTATTCTGAAGCATAATGGAAAGAAATAAATACATGTGAGAAAATCTACTTAATTAAAGTCCTAGGTGTCACAATTATTTACCTGCTTGTAGGAGAGATGCTATGATTTCTTTGACCTTTCCATATAATGCAATTTTTCTAAGCAACTCCATATAAATGACTGGTAGAATCCTTACTCAGGTAATTTTTTTATTAACTTCATTTTCTTTTTCTTGAGTAATGAGTGCAGGCTGAAGACCAAAGAGCTCAAATTAGGTTGTTAAAAGATGGCTTTGAACTACAGAGACAGACTATTTAGTCATTCTCTGATTCATTAGCAGCAGTATTTTCATTCTGGTACCCTACTCCAGTGTAGTAGTAAATCTTGCAAGGTTGACTTTTAAACGCTCAGTAATAGACTGTCATCAGTTTTCAGCAACAGTCTGAAGCTCACGTTTAGTAACGGCTTTTGCCACTTTTAGTATTAATTATATATATGTTTGCACAGATAATTAAAGTATCTGGTTTCTAAACAGATTTAGCATGACTTTGCTGATCTTCAGAGTTACAGCACGCTTGTTTTTACATGCATTCATCTTGAAAACAGTATGCAGTGGCAGGAGATGATTAATCGTTAAGTTCAGGGTTTAACAYAGCAACAGTATATGTAATCTTACTCAAAGGACGCAATTTTAAAAGACAGAGAATTGATCTGAAGTCACTAAAATGAACACAAACATTATTCTGCTTGCTGTTCAAATTTCTGCTGTGCTGGTGGTCCTAGAGGAGAATACAGCTTGCTGTGGCAGCACTTTTGCTTGAATGGTTGAACTTTCTGAGTGACCGTGTTAGTGTGCGGTGAGCCACACAGAAGCTGCTTGGCCTTGAACCAAATGTCCATGAGTAATGGAAAATGTTTCACTACAAATAGGGAGAGTTGTTGATTTTATTTCAGTGATCATTTATAACAAAGTATTTGGTTAGATCAGTTTGTTGTTGATCTACTTTCTGCAGCTTCAGCAGAAGTTTCTCACTTTTAATTTGTCATATTGAGAGTTTGTCAGCATCCTGTTAGAGTGGCTTATTCACAATTGTACCTTTTTGTGTTGCTTTAAGTGATGCTCTTGATGGTCATAAGCTCTATATTCTCTGTTGTTGCTGGCAGTCATTGGTAAGAGTAGGAGTAAGCATTCCTTTCAACAACAGATTTCCACAGCTCTACAGAGGAACCCCTAATTCATGCAGAAGAGCAATCCCTTGTGTGTAATACAATATTGATGACATGAAGATCATGGACTCCAGATTCTGGCTACTGCTCTTTATACGTAAATGCTGCAGTCATGCCTGCTACAAGTTTCTATCCCACTGCAAATGAAGGACCAAATTTGGGGTGGGGGACAGAGCACACAGATATGCCAATCTTACTTCTGATGCATGTGGAAATACTACCCTGCAAAGATATGGCAGCCTCACTGAGGTTTCTTTTAAGACATTTGCACGTCCTGTAATAAAAAGCATCCTACATTGTCAACAAAATGTGAGTCCTACAAATGCTCTTACATAGTCAGCTTTTCTGTGGCCTTCATGTTTGTTTGTTTTAGTACAGTTGATTTTACTGTAAAATACAACTTAAAGGGAGATTTATGGTTTGAAACTATTTGGGGGTTTTGCAGAAATTTTAAAACAGTACAAATAAGGAAATAATCAGAACAAATAATCAGAAACTGATCTTTCTATGCTCATTCAAATTACATAAAGAGACAAAATACATTCAGATGTATGGAGAATGTGGAAAATGGCCTTAATTTTTCTTTCTCTCTCCTGTTAAGCGACATGTTTCTAAAATTCACCTGTAAATTAACCTTTCTTAATACATCTTATCATTTATTGTGTTTCTTCAGAACCACTAAATATTCTTTGTTTTTCATAACAACTCTGTCAAATTCAGATTCCTTGCACTCTACATTGTCCTTTAGACGTATAGACAGTCAAAGTATTTTGGTGTCAAATGCTTCATGAGGGGAGTTTTGCCTGCTGATGGTTTAAAAATTGTATTTTTTCTGGCAAAATTAATTAATTACATCTTCTTATTAAATGACATATTAAGAAATAAAAATTCACAATACTAGATCCAAAGACTAGCTACAAGAGTTCATTGATAAAATTAACTTATTTTCAACATTCTCCCCCTTTTCCTGTCATCTATCATAAAAATATAGTTACATATTAATATTGCCAAAATATGAATTAATTGATGAAATTGTAGACAGAATTTTATTCCTTGCTAATAACATATAAATCAGGATGAAATGTGTCACAGTGGGTTTTTTTAGTCAGTTAGGAAGCATGCTTCTTAAACTAAAGGGAATATATATATATATTATATATATGTATGTATATGTATATATAAATATAAGTGCAAAATCAAGAATCAAAAGAAAAAGCTATACTTTTCATACTTCCTGCTTTTACATATAAGGCCTTCTAGGAGAACCATTTGATATACTGCAATCTGTACAGTTTGGAGCTGCTCCTMAGTTAAGATCATAACAAACTTTGGAGTGCAGAGCTACATGTGACTCATCCTCTCAAATCCAAAAATAAGTCTTCCTTTTCCCTGCAATTTTGCATAATTGGCCTCTGATAAGAGAAAAAGAATTATGCAAACATTTGATGTGCATTAAGGCAGCTGTTTGAGAGATATGTGATTTCAAAACGACTTGTATTTCACTTTTGAAAGAGTAATGCATCTTTGTTATCCCATATTTTTAAAGGAAGTCTGAGTCTAGAAGCTCAGAAGTTACTGCGTTTAATAGAAATTGTGGAATACTGGGTACTAATCCATTGCATGTTGACAAAGACAGAAAGATTTTGTTGCATGAGTTTTAGACCAAAACAAATCTACACAGGGTTATACTGAACTATGTCAGATGGGCAACTAGAAAGGAAAATGTTTGCAGTCGTATGTAAAACTATTACAAAAACATAATGGCTATGAGGACTACTGCATGCATTAGAAGATCTATATGGAAGAGAAACAAAAACAAAGACTTCCATCAACATTGTAAAGAATTCTACAGAAATATATTTCAGTGCCAAATAAAAAATATCCTTTCTTATGGTGACATAATATTGCAGTGGGGTAAAATAATGTGAAATAGCTTTTATAAAATTATTGTTCCCAATGCTGTATTTTGTGACTGAAATGAATGTGTTCAATTATTCCATCTGAAAAAATGAAAATCCAGATTTGAAAAGTTTTCATTTTGAGATTTTTTTAGAGTGGAGTGTTTGACTTTTTCATTTTGAAACAATATTTTACTTGTATAGTTTCTCCAATTTAAGTTAAAATGTTAAAAAACAGCAATAACATCAAATGTTTTGTTTCTTTTTATCAATCACACTTATTTATTCATCATTTGGGCCAACAAACCAAAAAAATCAATCTTTTGCACCGCTCTAGTTAATATAATATGCCTGTTCTGAATTTCCAAGGAAGCTGCGTATAAACAGGAAATACAGATTCAATTTATAACCACAATGATGAGATGAGAGAAGGCAATTCTTTAAAAATGAATCTAAATAATTGTCCCCTGACCTCTTCTCACACTTCATATAACAGAAACATAAAAAGCAACTTGTCTGATTGCTTATTGCTGAATTGAGTGTGGATATAGAAGCAATCAGTAAAGAGCTGCTACACAATTTTAGCATTTTTATACTATTTGAATTGAAATACAGGTCTAAGTATTCAGTAAACACTTGAAGAATTACAGAGTTTTTTCAAATAAGGCACACTCTATTAAACCTTCCCAGGAACATTAGGGGTTTTTACATTAAATCTATTATACAAACATCTTATGAGTCAGATAGACCATACCATGTATTGAATTACATCAAACACACGAAGACAGATAAAATACATTGCAGGATTGTTACAGTTCCAGGGATATGCCTTCAGAAGTTAGGAAAAGCCAGAATTACACATGACTTAAAAGYGCCCATCAGTATTTACCTCTTATTTACACTTTTCAGCTTCATGATCATGCAATAGAGTTTTAAGATGCCTATTTCATGTTGTGGACAGGCTGGATGGGTGTCATTTAATAATATTCAATGTCATGCTTTGTTTCTTTGACCTTTTTCAGTGTGTGCCTCCAGTCCTTATTTAATGGAGCCAATTCAAACTCAGAAGACAGATTTATTAATTTTCTCGAGAACTGTTCTGTTGCAGTCAGAAAAGAATTATTGAAACACTTCACAAGTGTTATTGAATGTATTGAATTTATGCTCACAATGTTCCCCTGAAATGAAAGAATAGTATTATGCCCATTTTACAGATGCGGAACTGAGTTGTAGAGATATTTGGTAGCCAGGAAAAAAAACCCAGTTGTATGTAGATACCATTTTATGTTCAAAATGCCACTGTCATTCATGCACTTCAGTTGTACCATGGAGTCTTAATATTTCTGTAAATGAGTCTATAGGGTTCTCAGAAAATGGAAAAAAGAAAGGAAATGGTATTTTATTGTATGATATTAGCTTTCCCTTTTATCACAGCAGAGTCTATCAGAGGTCATAAAAATAATGAATCTAAATGCAAACTCTAGCTCAGGTATTTCTTAAATCATCAGTTCCTAGAGAGGAAAATGGCATGTCATTTTTCTGCAATGGCAGCCAAATCCCTGTAGTTTTCCATGCTTCTTACACTCTCTCCAAGTATTCGTTACCAACCACTTTCAGAGACAGAATGTAGATTAACTCACTTTAGACATCCTTGCATGTCCTTTGAGCAGACAGAAGTAATCAGTTGTCTTCTGTGATCTTCTTTAAGGACCTTTGTAGAAGGAGACAGGACGTTTTGCCACTAGTTTTCACAAATAGCTCTGTCTGAAAAACAAAGGTGAGATTCAGAATTTAAGTTTGCTTTTCTGGTCTTGAAAGGAAAATAGACTATAATAAAAACAGACTTTTCTTTCCATTCCTCCCAGTTACAATATCACTAACTCTATCTTTCCTAACTTCGCTTCCCAGCTTCTGCTTCTTTGTACTATGCTGAGTCTTCATACTTACCATTTCCAGGCCCCAAGACATGGTTTTCATCCCATATATAGTACCAACAGATCCTTAGATTCTTTCTCCAAAGTGCCCATCCCTGTACCAGTATTTTCCCCTGCTCTGCCAGTCTCCATGTTCAGATGTTCTTCATTTCAGTTTCTGTAGCCTCAGTACATCTATTTCCTTGCTCCTTGCTCCATCTTGTCTGTTCATCCAGCCGTTCTCTCTCAGCCATGCCTATTCCCAGTTACCCCAGTGTCCCTGTTCCTCTTGCTCCCTGGAGTCTCACTTCACTATTTCTATGTAGGTTTCTCACCCAGTCAGAGACTATCTTGTGATGTCTACCCCTGAGCTCAACACCCTTTCTAGCATCAAGCAGGTAGCAGCTGAGGCAAGCTTAGTGTGAAAAAAATCCTCTGAGAACTGTAAAAGTATAAGACATCTCTATCAAATATCTGCAAACTATGCTTGTTCTTTTTTAATCTTATAGCTCTTAGCCAAGTTCAGGCAGATTTCACAGTGACAGGAAAAGGCACATACTGTAATAGTTTGCCAATTTTCAAGTTCAAAGCATGAGTTTACTTAAAGATCCTCAAAGAAAAGGTCATCAAAATTTTTTAGCATGGTCCAGCCAATATATTTTTCACTGGTATCATTCTTGGAAAGAGCTAAACCACTTTGGCTGGCAAAATCCAAACAAATTCAGTTTGCAACAGGCACTCAGCATGTGACATTTCAGTCTGATTGGTAAGCTTGGCAGAGTTATAAGTACCTGAACACAAAATCTTGTAGTAGGAGGTATTGACTCCTTCATGGCATACAGTCTTACAGTTGGGGAGGGGAAGGGAATAGACTTTCCTTCATCTCTCTGATTTTATTGGCTTCTCCTCCAACTATTCTATTACTCTTAACTTCTGTTTCAAATTACACATTCTCTTTTTTCTTGAAGACATTGCCAGAGTCTAATGAAGAGTAAATGTGAAACATATACTGGAAAATATGCTGAATTCTAAATGGTTTTTCTTTTTTTTCCATATTCAACCCGGTTTTCTCATACATACTAGTGGGCAAACCCATACAAATAAGCTTAGATTTCACTTACTGAAGCATAACTTGACAAATATTTACAAATTCAACTAGGATTTTTATTTTATTTATGTGAAGAAAGGGAATGTAATTTTCCCCTTTCCTCTCTTCTCCCCCTTTCTGAAAATAACCCTTGCTATAACTGTTCCAAATGATAAATACCTGCAACAGTGGTAGGCAAAAATCTGCTGCTATCTGTTTTTCTATTATATGTCCTAGGCATTGAAAATAACTTAGATTTGTTTCTCTAGTAAACAAAATGACTCTGCTGGATTTGAATACACAGTTCTTGAATTCTCAAATAATTCTTGTTGTTTACTCTCCAGAGTTTCTAAATCCACATTTGCATTCTGCATTTGGGGCCCATTTATTATATATAGATACAGACACATGCACCATTCCAAAAAGATTCAGGAGAGGAAACATTGGGCACATGGTTGGATACACATAGTAGAAGTGTGTTTCCCCCTTACAGAGAGTTGCTGACACTCCTACAGCTGAGGAATCTAAACACCATTCACTTCTTCCTCCACTAGGACAGCTGCAATTCCAGCATATATAACATACCTGTTGTTGCATCTGTTCCAAAGTTGTATGGGTGAAAGCTTTTAACTGAGCTTAAAACTGAATGTGAAAAGACTCAGAATAAAGTAACTGCCTAATAAGAGGCCTGACAAATGCCTAGAAAGACAGCAGTGTCAGACTAGAGGTTATATTTGCTTTTTGATGTAGTCCAAAATAGACTTTTCTTTCTTCTGTTGAGTTTACCTACTGTATAATATCCTGAAGAATGTATTCCTGTCAATCACTTCCCCATCGTACAACCATTACAAAAAGCGCCAGACCMCTAGCTCATGGCAGCTAAGCAACTTTCTTTTAGAAGATTCTCCTTTCAAATATGTCATGGAAATAGGACAGCAAAGATTTCCTGCAAATTAATAAGAATCAAGAGATCTCACTGGTAATGGTCATAGGAAACCCTTAAAACAGTCCTCAGGGGCAAGATAATTGCCTTCACCTCAAGCTGAAGAAGTAATAGCCAGAAAAAGTTTAAATCCCTTCAGACTAAACTTGAACACACTGAAACCAAACAGTGAAAGACTTGGTGAGAAGTTTGTTAAAATCTCTAGAAAAGAAGAGGACTTTATTATTTATTATTTATTTTATGATGAAAAAGCAAAGTAGTAAGACTACATTAGTCTCCAAAAATAGAAATGTAGTTATTCAGTTGAGGAAGTAGCAGTGTGCAAAAAACAATAGCCTATATTTTAAAATTAAAACAAATTGAAATAGAAATAACGACCATATTTGCATATAATTTAACAATAGCTTAATGCAAGCTGAAAGAAATCAGAAGATAGCAACTACACCACTGAATTTTTCGACAAGAGTAACCTTACTGAGAAGTATTTGGCAGTGCTCATAAGTACCCTTGGAAACAAAGAAATGCACAGCTGCTCTTAAAACCCTTAGAAGACCCAAGCTGGTGCAGTTTGAGTAGACTGCAACAATTTTGATGAAACCATTTTGGAAAAGTATGCCCTAGAAAAAGGGACTGTACACACATTATATGTATGGGAAAAGACTTGCTGACAACACACACTCATTTCAGTACTACCAGAAGAAATGAAAACTATAACCTATTCCTTACACAGCCTCATCTCAATATAATGTACAAATTAATAAAAGCAGGTTAGATTGTGAGTCATAAGAAATAGTGATCTTTGTTACCCTTTGAGTGGACTACCAAAGAAAAAAACTTCTTTGATGATCTGAATATACCCAGGATTAATGGTAAGGACGAGAAAACACTGAATCTGAAAGCCCCTACACAAATAATAAAATGTCCATTCCTTGAATAGCTAAAATAGTTTGAAAGCTATTATGATCTCATCTCTGCTGTTGGTGAGCTGTTTCCTCCTCTAATTCCTGGTCTTTCTCTTTATTTTCAACAGTGTCTTGGCTTTACTCCTTCTTGTCTTGGTCTTTTACTTGGAAAACACCCGGGAAGACCTCATTGTTCTCCTTATGAAGGCAGTTTGGGCTGGCCTAGTGGAGCACCTGGGTATTAACATTTCTGTTGTTCAGCTGCATTTCAGCACAAAGTGACTAATATGATGTGTTTGGCATTACTYAGTCCAGACTGAATCTTGTTTCTCTGAGAGTCCGTACAAGCGTAAGTCATGATAACCAGGCCATTTCTGCCAACACTGTATCTTTAAAACTGTTAGTCAAAAGAATATAACTTTGCAGTTCAAACAAGTCTTCATGGGAGGTTTTTCTGCACATGTCACTAAATGTATATATTTCCCATTGTTTGCAATTGCTGTTGATGGTAAACAGAACTTGAACATAATACACATAATGGCAACTATACTTTCAAAGAGATATTCTTGTCTGGTTTTCTTATTAAAAAAAAGAGACCTTCCCAATATTATCTACCATCTTCCCACGACACTGATTTCTAAATCAGTACAAGTCATAAAAAACAAAAATGAAAATTATAGACATCTTAGTTAACATCTAGGGATCCACACATTTTAGCACAACATGTAGGGAGTAGCGGACTGTAACATTAGGGTCTGTCGCATGTAGGGTACAGAGCCAGTTAACATTTCAATAGTGGTACGCATGATTCATATTGGGAAAAAGAACTGGCAACCTTTTAGCAATGCTAGTGGAGGAAGTGGTCAGTCATGTGTTATAAACACATCATAAAATGAGAATTTCTAAAATTTATTATCTTTGATATTGTATGATTGGATTAAAATTGATTTATCCTGAGCAGTAGATGAGGGATTGGGAGTACTGCACATTTCCTACTTGCCGCCTGAAGAAATGTGGACTATAAGTAGGTTTCAGACAAAATCAGAATCTCCGATTCATAATTCTTAGATATTTGGATCTAAATAAGGCCATTTTTACCCTCTGCTCAGCCTTTTTGACAGCTATATAATATGTTGCTTGACTGAGAAGTTATGGGAACAATGACTTGATCAGGGAGGTCATCGGAGGTTTCTGAAGAGAAAATTCTGACATTAAATTGAAATGAAGGTGCTGTGCTTTCCCATAACTGGTGAAATCTGTCCTCTCTGTCTACTGTCATACCATACCTCTCAGAAATAATTTACCATGGGAGTTTTTGGAGCATTTCTTTCTCCCAGTACAAGACAGACTAGAGGGTAAGAAATGCTGAAATCACTTAGAARAATTTCTGAAGCTGCACTTCCAGGAATAGTTTCTTCCATGTTCCATTCTTTATTTCCTTCATACATGTACTTTTAACACAGTCACTAAAAGAAACTTTAAATGTCCATAAAGGAAAAATATGGTTGATGTGTGGTTAGATTACCATAACTGCCATAGCTATGAGAAAGCTATCAGTGGTAGATTGTGGAGGAATGGTTAAGCGAGAGAGGGCATGATCTGATTGGGATGAGCAATCCCGTTCTCAGGGTAAGGGAAGGAATGTAGGCCAAGGCGAGCGAGCCTTGCAGYGGCCGAGCAAGCCTTGCAGCGACCTTGAGCACTACAAAAGAAGGTATTCACAAAACTGRTAAACAAGTCTGGACGGAATTAGGTTCCATAAATGTCGATGGAGCGCGGACAGCAACCTTGCACCAACCATATATCTGCTTTATGCGTATGGACAGAAACTGTAACCAATCATGTAACTATTGCTAGCGCATGCGTATTGCTTGTCGATATATATACTTTGTGTAAGCTCTAATAAAGGGAGAACGACCATACTCATATTGAGACTCCGTCGTTACTCC
>NW_020447903.1:0-570 GCF_003343035.1 Apteryx rowi
TACAGAACAGTCTTCTGCAAACGGCTTTCATCTCCTGGCAAGACTCTCTCCAGATCATGCAACAGCTCCACTCTGTCACCCTGCACACAAATCACAAAAGGGAACAATTGGTCTTGCTTTTCCTTTAGTGCCATCAAGTCCCAGCTGGGAGCCTTTGCACTGCAGCACCTACACAATGACAGCAGGATGCCACTTCCATTTCTGGTGCATTTCTAGGGACAGAGACAGCTGAGGGAGCAGCTGCACTGCAAAGGGTTGCTGACACTGTCACATCAACTCAGCACTGCACCAGGCATCAACCTGACGCCAGACCTCTGCTCTGCCACCTAGTCTACAAACACACTGTCTCTGCCCCACAGAGCTGCCTCTTCTGCTCGATACAACCAAGTGCCAGCAAGAAGAGATGCATGCAGGACACTCACCTCTTGCACACTCCACAGCCACTGCTCTGCTCACTGCCTTCCCTTGGCTCCTCAACCCAGACACACAGCAATGCTCTTGCGGTAACACCACAAGGTGGCCAAGGCACTCGGGGCTCACAAGGCCTGTGCAAATGAGCAGCACAAGATC
>NW_020447903.1:1806-3315 GCF_003343035.1 Apteryx rowi
ACACGGTCACCAACAGTCCTCACCCAGCTCTCCCAGAAGGACACCGTGATGGCAGGCTGGGCTCTGGGAGCAGAGCACTGCTCTCTCCAGCCACCTCCTCCCATGCTGAGCAGCAAAACACTGGGGCCACCACCTGGCTCTACCACAGGGCACCCTGCACTGTAACACACCGCTACCCCTACACCTCACAGAGGGTTGGCAGCCAACACCCACCTCTGCATCAGCGACACACAGCCCACAGCACCACACATGGCAGCACACAGGGCACCCCCAAGCGCCCCACAACACACAAAGCCCAGCTCTCCATCCCATCCATTCCCTTCACGGCCTCCAAGGCCTTGCAACAGGCACTGCCTCTGAACATCCACTCACAGCCTGGGGCCTGCTCACTTCCCACCTCCAGGACTCTCAGAGCCACTCAGAAATGCCATTTTCAGAACAAACAAGACCATTTGGAAGGGCCCTGCTGAGGACACCAGCAGCCTGCTCACAATTTGCCCAGCAGCTTCCAAACGCAGCTCAGAGCAGCACCTGGGGGCTGTGCTGGCAGCAGCAGCTCAGGGAAACGCTTCCAAATGGGTCTCCGACCACCGGCAGGGGCAAAGCTTCCTGCCCCCCAACCCCAGCAGCCGCCCCGGCCCAGCTGCTCGGGGCAGGCCGGCACGTCTGGCTGCAGGGCAGCTGCCCGCTCTGTCCCCGGTCGCTCTGTGCAGTGCTCACGGCCCCACAAGCCCCTGCTGCAGCTCCTGCAGGAAAGCAGCCCCGTTGCCAGCACCGCTGCCCCCGCCCCGGTGGGAGGGCACCCGCTGGCAGCTGAAGGCACCTGCAGCCCCGCCAGCCCTGCTCACACCTGCTCTCACCCGCTTCCTCCCTACAGCTTGGCTCCCGCTCCCCTTTCACGGCTGTTTTTCCACATGCCGCACTCTGGTTGGCTGACAGAGCCACCAGTCAAACCCTGCCCCCACCCTCCTCCCCTGGCCGGCCAATAGGAGGGCAGCACTGGGGGTGATGCCATGGCAGCACTGCAGCCCTGTGTGACCCTGTGGGCAAGGCCAGGGTGCCAGAGCCCACAGGCAGCGTCCTGCTGCCCCCAGGGCAGGGCAGGGCAGGGCAGTGTCCTGTTGCCCCTGGGGCCCCGGCCCCCTACCCGTGACAGCCCCGGGGCTCGGCAGCCCTTGCGCTGCGCCCAGCAGGGCTTGGCTGCAGCCAGGCGGGGGCTGCTCTGTGCAGGGCTCAGCTGGGCGCTGCTGCCTCACTCTGCAGGGCTGAGGAGCCCCGGGGACACAGGGCAGCTGGGGGCAGAGCAGCTCTGGGCCTGCCAGTGCTGGGCAGCAGAGGCGTGTGGCCGGGAGGGGGCTGGGGCAGATGGCCCTGCTGGACTCCCCCCAGCACTTCCTTCCACTGCTCAGAGAAAAATGCTTAGGATCTGCAGGGCCTTGTGGGGTGGCGATGGCACCCCCACCTGTTCTCAACCTGCTCCCCCAAACAGGCTGTCTTTTGGGTGCAGAG
>NW_020447903.1:9227-11965 GCF_003343035.1 Apteryx rowi
ACCACCTCCCCTCCCCAGGCCAGTCATTTCTGCTGGGTGGACTCTCTGAGGTGCTGGGTGACATCCCAAAGCCTGCTGGCCAGCACATCTGCTGAGGGCCAATCAGGCTGCTGCAGTGGAAGTGACCKCACAATCARCACTGCAGCCATGTCCCCTTTGCCTGCCTCTCCCCATCCTCCTGCCCATATAGCATCTCTGGTGGTGGAATGAGTGGTGGTGTGATTGTCTTCTTGTCCTCAGAATGGCTCCTACCAGAACCCAGCCCATGACGTTCCTGTACAAGAGGTGACCTCACCATCAACACTGCACAKGTGTCACTTGATCTTTTTCTCTCCTGCCCCTCTTCTGAGTTGTCCTCTCTTCTGGGCCCCACAGTCAACATCCCAGCCATGTCCCCTTTGCTGGCACCTCCCTCTCCCCTATCCCTGTGGAATTACACACACGTTGTGAGGCCGATCACATTAATGAAACTGGGCTCCTGGGGAAGGCAAGCTGGTGTGGCAAGTAGGTCCAGGAGTGCTCTGTGCAAAGGGGTGCACAGGGCTTTKCCTTGGAGCAGGTGATGAGCCAGTTGAGACCTTGTAGAAAGGACAAGAGGACACACCAGTCTGGGTGACATTCTGGTAGTGTTTGCTAACGGCTGCCTGAAGAGGGAAGGGAAGCAGTTGAAACCTCTTGTAGGCAGCTGGGGGAAGCCTCCTGGTCACAGATCGTGGTTCTCACAGGGTAGTTTAACCACCTTGAAATCTGCTGGCAGGGCTGTTGGCTTGGGCGCAAGCAGCACAGGAGATTCCTGGAGAGTGTTGAAAACAACTTCTTGGCCCAGAAAATCAATGAGCCAACAACAGCTGGATTCTGTCAGTCACAAGCAAAGCAGAACCAGATGGGGATGTAAAGGCTGAGGGCAGCCATGGCTGCAATGATCATGAGATGGTGGAGAAGTAAGACAAAAAGGTGAAGAACAGCCCAGGGCTGCAGGAGAGCCGATTTCAGCTCATTGAAGATGTGCTTGGCGGGTTCCAGCAGGAGACTTCTGTGGAGGGCAGAGGGGCCATGAGGCCTCTGCAAAGACAGAATAGGCAGAGGAAGAGAGCACAGAGAGACAGAAGAAGAGAGAGAAGACGTGTCAATTGGAATACAGGAGTTTCTCAGAACCAGGTCTCTCCATTCAAAATAATGGTAGGAAATGTATCGCGTTSACTAACTGTACATCTATATAAACATATACGCTCACATAGAGTAATTTCTGTACTGCATGTATATGGTGCTACCAACAGAAAAAAAAGAAAGAAAATATTCATTAGAATTGATAAAGAATGTTTGAACTTCTGAAAACAAAGATTTTTTCAGCTCTTGCATAGAGCTATTTTTTGCATAGATTTCACCCCGTGACGAGAACTTTACATTCAGGCCCTTACANTCAACATCCCAGCCATGTCCCCTTTGCTGGCACCTCCCTCTCCCCTATCCCTGTGGAATTACACACACGTTGTGAGGCTGATCACATTAATGAAACTGGGCTCCTGGGGAAGGCAAGCTGGTGTGGCAAGTAGGTCCAGGAGTGTTCTGTGCAAAGGGGTGCACAGGGCTTTGTGTTGGAGCAGGTGATGAGCCAGTTGAGACCTTGTAGTAAGGACAAGAGGACACACCAGTGTGGGTGACATTCTGGTAGTGTTTGCTAACGGCTGCCTGAGGAGGGAAGGGAAGCAGCTGAAACCTCTTGTAGGCAGCTGGGAGAAGCCTCCTGGTCACAGATCCTGGATCTCACAGGATAGTTTAAGCACCTTGAAATCTGCTGGCAGGGCTGTTGGCTTGGGCGCAAGCAGCCCAGGAGATTCCTGGAGAGTGTTGAAAACAATTTCTTGGCCCAGGCAATCAATGAGCCAACAACAGCTGGATTCTGTCAGTCACAAGCAAAGCAGAACCAGATTTGGTTGTAAAGGCTGAGGGCAGCCATGGCTGCAATGATCATGAGATGGTGGAGAAGTAAGACAARAAGGCGAAGAACAGCCCAGGGCTGCAGGAGAGCCGATTTCAGCTCATTGAAGATGTGCTTGGCAGGTTCCAGCAGGGCAGAGGGGCCATGAGGCCTCTGCAAAGACAGAATAGGCAGAGGAAGAGAGCACAGAGAGACAGAAGAAGAGAGAGAAGACATGTCAATTGGAATACAGGAGTTTCTCAGAACCAGGTCTCTCCATTCAAAATAATGGTAGGAAATGTATCGCGTTGACTAACTGTACATCTATATAAACATATACGCTCACATAGAGTAATTTCTGTACTGCATGTATATGGTGCTACCAACAGAAAAAAAAGAAAGAAAATATTCATTAGAATTGATAAAGAAGGTTTGAAGTTCTGAAAACGAAGATTTTTTTCAGTTCTTGCAGAGAGCTATTTTTTGCATAGATTTCAGCCAATGATGAGAACTTTACATACAGGCCCTCACACACACATACAGAGGCCATTGCTGCCTGAGATGCCCTGTGTAGCTGTGTTCCCATGTGGTGCTGGGAAATGCAACCCAGGAACTATGAGAACGTTTCTGGAGCATTGTCTGGTCACCAGGAAAAGCATCTCAAGACCTCTCAGTGGGACAACTTTTTTCTTTCCATCGACTAGAAAGGGAAGTCCAGACAGCTGGGTTAGCCAGAGACATCTGCACTGAAGGGGTCTGGTGGAGGGTRAGATAATCCCCATCCCTGTTGTCTCCTAAAATGGAGTTGCAATTCATGACC
>NW_020447903.1:12767-15723 GCF_003343035.1 Apteryx rowi
CTGGAAGATGAAGAATTGTTTACAATATTTCAAAAATAGGAACACACTTTCCTCAGCTCAGATGATTGGCTAATTTTAATGTCAATGTTTTCCTATGTTGAAACAGTGAAAATCTTCAGGAAGGGTGTTAGTCTCGGGAGAAGAAATATTGATCTGCCCTTGCCCTTGACTAAAGCAACCTCTCAAGAAGCAAATCCCAAGTTTCTTGGAAAGATAATGAGTCCCACTGAGGACCATTACCAACAAAGGCTCTCCAGAGGCTGATTAGACCTGAAACTTGGAGGCCCTGATTGCAGGTAGGCAAAGGCAATGTGAGGGTGGCTGTGATGCCAAGTCAACCTTGATGTGTGCTATCAAGCAGAGTGACCAGGCCCTGACAGCCAGCCCCTGGGAAGGGTGATGCTTTCCATCCTGCATTGCTCAGGGCTCTTCCTGGGGCCAGTTTGCGGATGGGGGTGCACAACGCTAAGTGCAGGAGCATGATTTGGCACCTGCTGGGCTCCCAAGGGACAAGGAGGCAGCAAGGCCACAGTGCTTTAAGGAAACAGCGTCTTCACATGGGTCTCAGTTACAGAGACACCAGCCATAGCCAAAAGGAAAAAAACTAGCTGTGCTGGGATCTTGCAGCCCTGGCAGTGCCCTCGGCCATCTCCACCACAGGCTGTCCTGTGCTTTCCCACGCCTGTGCCTCTTTCCCTGCAGACTGTACACACCCAAGCTGCTTCCCCACCTTGTTCTCACCCCATGATCTCCCCACCTCTCCTGATGTCTTCCTGTCCTCCCTTGCTTTTCCTTGAAACACAAAGGCAGGGGCTGATCACAGACTCCCTCTGGGTGACCTGTTGCACCTGAGCAATGCCCTACGAGTGACATTCTTTTGACCTGAAGTCCAGTCTGAGCCTCTCAAGATGCAGTTTGTGGATCTTTCTCCTTTCATGCTGTTTCCCACTGCCAAGAAAAACTTCATCATCTCTGAAACCACCCTTCAAGCAGTCACAGGTTCCAACTCTACTGCCCTTTGCCTCCACTTCATCAGGCTAAAGAAGGTCAGGTCCCTCAACCTCTCCTCATGGATGGGTTTATTCCCACCTAGGCACAGGACTTGATGCTTCTCTTGTAAATCTTCATGTGGTATTTGTTGTCCAAATCAGCCAAATTTCTCAAGTTCCTTCAGGACTGAAGCTCCTCTGTGTCAAAATAAAAGAAAAAAAACCCCAAACAAATAAACAAACAAACCATCCAGTGCCAATGAGGTATGGGTGAGCAGGGGTGGGGTGGGCTGTATGGGACAGGATCAGGGTGGTAAAAGAGACGAACTTAGAAGGAATGGAAGAAAAAAAAAGGAAATTAAAAGTGAAGTCAAGGATTGGTCAGGGCTGTCTTGGGGATTCCTGCCAAGAAGCCCTGCATCTGAATAATTCTGACTGGAGGAGGACARGAAAGCTGGCCTGCTTCCACTGTCACAGGGCACCTGTGTGCTTTCCCTGACATCCACAAGAGAAGATGGAGAGTGGGAAGAAYCATGGACACCTTCAGGGTGGAAGGGACCTCAGGAGGTCTCTATCCCTTCATGTGCCCAGTAATGTGATCTGAGAGGGTTTGTTCCATGACTCGCTCCTCACCAAAGGGAGGCTGAACTGCCTGCAGCTCCCCAGGTTGCCCTTGTGGTCTTTTTGGAAGATGGATGTAACTATTGCCTTTCTCCTACTATCCCATCCCTGATCAGTTCCTCCTTGTTTGAAATTTCCAGATACAAGAAAGCATCACTCTTATCGGCCCATCTGTCAGCTGTGTGAAGAAGTTGTCCTTGATGCCCTTCAGAAACCTCCTGGCCTGCTTGCACTCTGCTGTTTGCCCTTCCAGTTCATGTCAGGGGGATTAAAGTCCCTCCTACAAGAACCAGGGCCTGTGATCCACAGACTTGCTCAGGTTACTGCTCTTAAAGGAGACTGCATCCACCTCCCTACCCTCACTAGGTGGCCCGTAGCTCCCACCATGATGTCACCCCTACTGTGATGCTCACCCACAAGCACTCACACAAACCCTTGCCTCTCCCATGGAAGAGCTCCACACATCTGAGCTGCCCCTTCACACAAAAGGCATCCTCCCTCCTCATCTTCTCTGACAGTCTCTCCTGAAGACATTGTACCCTACAAGCATTGCCCTCCAGTCATGTGAGCGATCCCACCACAACTCAATCATTCCAATGATGTTTCACACCTGTTAAAGCTTGTACATCTCCATCTGCTCCTGCTTCTACCCCAGGCTGCATGCATTTGCATATATTAGTGTTGCAGAGCGTCAGCTGTGGCACAGAGAGCAGACTGGTTGTGGTGAAACCTGTTACCAAGAGCCAAAGACACTGTGTGTGCTATGGCCCAACTTCAGAACAGAGCCATGCTGGCCTAGATAGCAGGTGGCAATGTAATGGTGCAAGGAGGTTCTCACTGAAAGAGCAAAGCCTGCAGTGCCCAAGGCCAGGGAGAAACAGAGCTGGGCTGTGCAGGAATGCCAGGAGATGGGTTTGCTGCCTGAGCTGATTTTTAGCACTTTGGAGCCTGTGAAAGAGAGGAAGCGATCTCCAGGCAGGACAAGGTTCCAGTGAAGAACTTCCTGGGCCTGGGCAGCCTGTGATCCAGGCACCCTGAGGTCATCATTAGTCCAGTCCCAGTTCATGTTGTCCAGGTGTGAGAAGAGATTCGGGCAGAGAAGAGGAAGAAGGGCTTGAGAGTGCAGAGACTAGAGCGGAGACCTTGGTGTGATGTGCCTCCCATTTGTGCAGCACGCTTGAATGCAGTCAGGATGGACTTTCCCTAAAGGCAGTGGTGGGATGCAGTTGTCTGGGCACAGGTAGGAAAGCCTGAGATAACCTGGGTTGTCTGCCCAGCAACCACTCCAAAGGGGCATGGTTTTCCCACAGGTCCCAGGTGGTTGTGCTAGAAACCGTAGGCATCTG
>NW_020447903.1:16636-18543 GCF_003343035.1 Apteryx rowi
GGCAGCACTGCCCAGAGACAGCTGTGTGCAGGAGCAGCTCCTCTGCAAAGAGCAGCAGGGCTCCGGGCACTGCCTGCTGCTGCTGMCATGAGAKGWGACAWGACAGAGAGAAGTGCAAGGCAGTGTGGAGTGGGAGGAGAGAGGAGAGCTCCTTGTGGGAGAAATCTTCACAGCCCTTGACACAGTAAGTCTCTGGCTGCAGGACCATGCTACTTAGGTTCCTGCAGGGGTCTTCTAAATCCATCCCATCCCATAACTGACAGGTTTTTTAAGGATCACTCTCCCGGCACATCCAATGCATAGTCAGAGGAGGAGATGCTTCAGAGCAGGGATTCTCTGCCACACCATCACAGGGACAGGACGTGCAGCTCCATTCTGCCAGGGATGGCTGCAGGGTGTGAAGCCAGGGAGGACACACAGGTCTGTGCAGGTCTGTTATTCAGAGCAGTGTCCCTGCACCCCAGGGTGCTGTGTGCCTGGGGCAGTGACTCTGTTGCCTGTGAGGGTCAGCCCTCAGCCTGCCCGGGGAGCTCCCCACAGCACTATGGGGAGAACCTCTGGGTGAGAGGAGCGACCCCCAGCAGGGCAGGTTCATTCTCCTGCTGAGAGGTTGCTGTGTGGGTCAGGGCTGCTTACAGCTCTAGCTCATGTGCATGAGATGTGCAAGGGGTCTTTTCAAGAGGAGATCAAGAGAAGGGCTTCTTGAAAGGGAAGGAGCTTTTCTTCAGGTGTCTGACCTTTCAATTTCCTAATTTTTGGCAGAGAGAATGAAGAAATGAGTTTTCTGTTTTGCCAAGGAGGTGGGACTCCTAAACCTTCACTCTCAGAGATTAAYAGGTCTGTGAGAAACATCAGGAAGCCACTTMATCCCCACCTTAGCCTACAGASAGCATCAACATCACCCTTGTGGCCTCATAGGAGTTTATGTGAYCTGCTSCTTAGGMCGTGCATGCMCAGAGATGCCCCTAGAGAGTGCYSTGATSCGGSAGGTTTCTGTAGGGCAGAAGTGAGCACCCAGTGGGTGGGATGGTGTCTGTGAGCACTGACCGGGAGAAGATGTTGTGACAGAGAAAGAGCTGCCAGCAGGGACASCTCCAGGCAGCAGGGATGGGCAGGGAATGAGAGGGAACTGCAGGGCATGAGCTGCCTCCCCTGCAGCCAGACCTGCGACAGAGGAGAGGGGCATCTCTCCTGCTCTGGGCCCATTTCGTGCTGCCTGACAAAGGGGTTGAGAGTGACTGCCCCGCAATGTCTCCATCTGCGAGGTGGCATGCCCAGCTGGGCAAGGTGAGGGCTTTCCCRAGTCCCCCTCTGYCTCTCTGTCCTTGCCTCTTTCAGCACCAGGATCATGATTTTGCTCCTTGTTTCCCCTCCTGTCCATGATGCTCCTCTTCTTGCTCTTGGGCTCTCTGGTTTTGGGGGTTTTCAGCTGCAGTTTAGACACTGATGCTGCAAGTTGTGGAACAGAGGGGTCTGCATGGGAATGAGGTTGCCCCAGCCCCCTTCTAACCTGTGGAGCTCCCAGAAATGCAGTCAGTGGGGTTGGGAATTGAGCTGACTCTCCCTTAAGGAGAGCCCATCTTCAGTCCTAAGAGTTCTTTGACCATTTCCTTATAGTGCCCTGGCAGACTGCGTGATGCCCTCTAGAAAGGCACGGCTGTCTCATAGCACCTCTGTGATATCTGAGAGACCCATGAGGAAGGTGCAGAGATGCAGAGAGTATGGAGATGGTGGTGGGAGGCTGTATGTGGGCATCTGAAAAGAGATCTGTGTGTCCTTAACTAGAAGGGGAGTGTGCAGAGCTCCGTCAGGTGCCTGGAGAAAGGGTGAGAAGTTTGGAGATGTGCACTTTGAAACTGGACTCGTGTGCTCTCAGCAGGGGCTGGTTTCTTTCTAGGGCAACATAT
>NW_020447903.1:19799-24451 GCF_003343035.1 Apteryx rowi
ATGTTGCTACACAAATGCTTGGATTCATTCCACCGTTACTGAGACTGCTCTGTCTCACCTGGTGCCTGTTTTAGATTGTGTCCAACAGAGGGTCAGAGCTGACTCCATCACAGGATCTCTGTAATAAAGTAGGTTCTTCCAGGTGCAGTGCCTGAAGGCTGGACTCTTCCTCCAAAGCTGCTGTCCCTCATGCCCTCTCTGAAGCACATTTCCTTAAGACAATCTCCCCCACCCTGCTTGCTGGTCCTTACTCCAAAAGTCACCCCCAGACAAGGCTCCACGCCCAGCTGAAGGTCTGGGCGTCCAGATGTGAGCCCTGGGAGGTCAAGCCCTCTTCTGGGTCCTCTGCAGGGCTGGCAGGGAGCATGCAGAGGAGGTCCTGGGGCCATCTCCTGGGCCTGTAGACCATCCTCCTCCCATGCGGGGCCTCAAACATTGTCTGTCAGAACACAGACGCAGCCCAGCTTGTCAGTGCATGAACAGAGAGGAGAAGCTGCCCCAGGAAACTCCCCCCACACCCAGCCTCTCATACCAGCTATTTCCAGCACTGCTCATTCACCATGGTCCTGGTGAGGGGTGGTCTTTGAATGTGAACTGTTCTGTCTGCCTGCTGGCTGCAGCACCTGTATGGGGGGAATGGCCAGCCCTGCCTAGCCTCTCCCCTTGGGCTCAGACCCCAGCAGACCCGAGAGCAGGCATTCTGATAACCCCGGGGGGGCAGAGACAGGGCTGGGCAGGGTCTGGGGACTGGTGGGAAGATGCCAGGCAGGAGGGCAGAGGGGGACGGGGCACCCAGGGCTGTCATGGGGAACATGCTGGGGGATGTTTCCCCACCCCAGAACACACCCTGTCCTGTGCGGTGCCTGCACAGTGGGGCCGTGGGGCCACAGGAAGGGCAAAAGGGCTGAACCAATGGAGGGCTGTGGCACAGATGGGAGCTGCGACACCCCAGAAGCTCCCGACGGTCATGGAGGGGACTCACTGCTGCTAGCTGGGTTGGGTGTTTCTCAAGGGCTACAGCCACCAGCACCACCTGCCAGGACTCCCAGACCCAGCACAGATGGTCTCCCAGCAATGCAGCTCATGGTGCCCCCGTCCTGTGTTACCATCCTCTCTCATGAGCACTTCTGGATGCATCACTCCCTGCTCAGGTGTGAAGAGGAGCTTCTGGAGGTCTTCCCTTCTCACACCTGCTGCCCCAGCTCTGCCCTGGCATTGGCCACAGGCTCTGCCCTGGATCGTGTTATGTCTCCATACGTTCTCGTCTAAGACCATGTAGGGACCTGCAGCACATAGATCTACTTGGAGATGGCCACCACAGCCTGCCTGTGTGTGCCCCAGGAGATCCCAGCAAGGCTGTGTGTGGAGGTGAGGCTGTGTTTGTCCTCAGTCAATGTTGGTGGGATGGTCTGGGTGGGGGCCAAGGGAAGGAAAGGACAAGAGACAACAAGGAGAAGATGTAGTAAGGGAAATTTCAAATGATTTGAAGGAAAAAATAAATAACCATGGTAGTTGTGTAGCACTGGGGCAGGGGACAAGAAATCTTTGAAAACTCTCCTGGAGAAAGCACCTGCCAACCTGATCTAACTGTCAAGTTAGCCCAGCTCAGAGCACATCATGGACCTGGAGATCTCTGGTGGTCCCTCCCAACACAAATCCTCTAGGAGGAAGGGGCTGGAAGGCAGAGTGAGGGGCAGAGGACCCTGTTGTGGGGTTGAGGCCTTGCTGGCATTTGKACTGCCTGGTCAAGCCTGTCCTCAGAGTCACACAGTGAGTGAGTTCATCCTCAGAAGGAGTCTGTGATCCATGGGCAACAGGAGTCAAACCAGTGCTGGGATACTACAGAGAAGTTCTCAGGAACACACCAGGCATTCAACTCCTTCCACTGCTGAGGTGTCCCCAGAGTGGTGCTTTGCATCCTGGGCCTTAAGGGCTGAAAAAATCTTTAGAGCCAGAGCAGATTGCAGTCCCATCTCCTGGGTTCACAGGTTACAGGGCATCAGCAGGGCTGTACTGGCTGCAGGGAGGGAATCACTGCCCAGGGCATGAGCAGATCCCCCTCTGCCCTCCCCTCTCTCTTCACACCCTGGAACAGAGATCGTGTTTCCCGTGTTGGCCCTCTCTGCTGGGCTGTATTCCCAGCTGGAGGGGAGGCGGGCTTCACACGGGGGAAATGCAGGAGAGCCCAGTCTCATCTAGAGGAGCAGGGTCCCACCACACCTGCTGGGTGGCCAGGCCTGCAGGCTGCAGACCCCACTCTGTTCCCTGCACACCTCCTGCCTGGGGCGGGAGGGTGCCCAGCAACAAGGCAGGCATGCCTGGGGGTGTGGTGCCATTGGGGTGGTGGCCTTTGCACCAGCTTCTGTCTGTAAGGGACTCAGGAGATACGCCACCTCCATGTTAGTGGCAAAGTTCATGTCCCAGCTTCTCCCCTCTGGAGAGCTGAGAATTTCATTCTCGGGAGAAGGGGAAAAAGGAAATCCTTTGGCAGGAGCATTTTTTTGCTTTCTGACCTTTATGTCTGACCCTGCTTTGAGCAGCAGGTTGCACCACAGGCCTCCTGTGGTCCCTTCAACCTGAGTTATCCTGAACGCCTATAATCTCAGGCCCCTTTTCAAGCACAGAGCAAACCTCTCTGGGACATGAATCCTTTGTGCTTTATGTGACCATCTAAAAGAAGGCAGGTGACCACCTCCCCCTCCCCACTGACTGCAAGGGCAGCCTGGGAGGCACTGAATCAGGCATAGCTACATTACAATGGAAATTCTTTGCATCCACCTTTAACCACCTGAAAGGCCATTGCCTGGATCCCCTCAGGGGTGAGGGGAGAAGAGCAAGCTTTTCTGCRGTGTGATKTCTGTACYTCTGTAGTTTGYGCCTCTAAGTAGATGGTGCCATCCTCCCCTTGGTTTCTTGCCTGAAGCAATAACAAAATAAGATGGGGATGTGAATGTGGAGGTTGGCTGTCACTGCAGTGCCCGTGAGATGGTGGAGAAGTAAGAAGAATAAGAGAGTCACCACCCTGGACTGCAGCAGAGAGGATTTCATCTTGTTTGGGATGGAGTTAGGCAAGCGAAAGCTCAGCTGGATCTGGAGATGGATCTGGATCTAGGAAGGGATGGGGAGGGTAACCTGAATGTCTTCTGTAAGTACACGGGCAGCACAAAGCAGCCATCCAAAGAAAATGTGGTGTCCCTGCTCAGTGGGGCAGGGGATGTAGTGACAAAGACAGGGAAAAGGCTGAGGAGCTCATTGCCTCTTTTCCCTTGTCTTTTCCTGGTCTTGTCTACTGCCAGGCCTCCCTGGCCCCCAAGTCCTTTGGCAGCATCCATGTTAGCAAAGCCTCACCCATGGCAGAGGAAGATGCATCTGGGGAGGACTTTTTCCCAGTGGGCACACACAAGTCCATGGGACCAGATGGGAAGCACACCAGCGTGCAGGGAAAGGTGTCCGGAGTCATTGCAATGCTGCTGTTGATCGTCTTCTAAAGGTCATGGTAATCAGGGAGGTTCCTGATGCCTGGGAAAAGGCAGACATCACACCCATTTTCCAGAAGGGCAAGAGGGAGGATCTGGGGAACGACAGGCTGCTCATCTTCATCTCAGTCCCTGGGAAGGTGATGCAGCAAATCCTCCTGGAAACCATCTCCAAACATATGAAGGACAAGGACTCGAAGAGGCAGCATGTGTTGACCAAGGGGAAATGGAAAGCATGCCTGACCAACCTGATTGCCTTCTACCATAAAATGAATGCCCATGTTCACAAGGGGAAAGCAGGGGATTTTGTGAACCTTCACTTTAGCAAGGCCTTTGGCGCAGTCCCCCAGAGTCTCCTTGGAGCCAAATTGTTGAGCTCTGCCCTGGATCAATGGACCATAAGGCAGGTGGAAGATTAGATGGACCATCAGGCTGAAACGCTGTCATCAGTGGTACAAGTTCCAAGTGGCAGCCGGTTACTAGTGGCATCCCTCAGTGATCAACATGTGCGCAGGACTGTTTAACACCTTTATGAATGGCCTGCACAATGGATGGAGCGCACTCTCAGCACCCTTGTGGCCAATGCGTAAGTGGGGGGAGCCCCTGGGCAACCTCATCTAGTTTCCTCCACATTGACCAGGGCGGCTGGGACTAGGTGACGTCCAGAGGTCTCGTCCACCCTAAGTGCTGTGATTCAGCGCACTGTTCCCTGGAGAGCTCTGTAAAGAGAGAAGAGGCCGAGGAAGAAGAAAGAACAGAGAGGCAGAAGAAGAGAGCTGAAATATGACAGTTTAAATAAAGCAGTTCCTCAGAACAAAGTCTCTCCATTCAGAGTGTTGGTAGCAAATGCATTTTGATGAATAATGTGTGTGTGTATATATATATATATATATGTATACACTTGCATAGACAGGCTAATTCCTGTAGTGCATGAACATGGTGCTGACAATTCATAAGAAAGAAAAAAATATATGGCAATGGTAAAAACTGTGTGAAGTTTTGGAAACGAGGATTTCTTGTGAATTGTTGCAGTGAGTTATTTTTTGAGAAGATCTCAACTTATGACTAGGATCTGCTTTTTGGGCTTGAATCATTTGACCACAGAGAGAGGCTATTGCTGCCTGAGATGCCCTGGGGCAGCTGTGTTGCCATGTGGTGCTGGAAATTTTGGAGGCG
>NW_020447903.1:25084-26923 GCF_003343035.1 Apteryx rowi
TGCTGCTCTGAGCTGCTGGGAGTCTGAAGCTTGCCTCGTCTTTCAGCAGTCTCCTTGTCTCTTTAGCCACCTCCTTTGTTGTGTTTTGGTCTATCCCTTCCAATCTATCTGTGGAAAACATTTCAAGGCAGGTTATGCCTTGTGAGCAGTGGACCTCACTGGAGGCAGCTTGGACTGGACATACAGTTGAGGATTGTTTTTTTTGTATCTTTTATTAAACTGTTCCATATTTTATTGTTGTTTGTTTGCTGTTAAGAAAAAAACCCTTCTGTGTCTGCTTGCAGCTAGTTCCTAAGGAAAGCAGGTGGGAGTTGGTGCAAATGAGCTGTAACATTCAGCTACAGCCTTGAGAGGAAAAAGGTTGATTTTCACAAGAGTGATGTGAAGTCCCCAGTGGCTGATGAGGGCAATGGCAGGGCTGGGGAGCTGGGGAGGAAGGTTCTCCATACAGGTCTTCTATGAAAAATACTACTTTTCGTACATGTGCAAACTTCATTAGGAGACACTGTGGGTCAGTATGAATTGGAGAATGTGGGTATGACTTATTCTGAGGACTGAAGAATCAAGAAAGCTTAAGAAGCAGACATCTTTCTGTTCAGGTGCTCATTGAAATCTTCCTAATTTCAATACAGTCCTGCAAACTTTCCAATTAGCCACACAAGAATTGACAAACTGAAGAAAGTTATGGAAAGAGGCACGGCTCCTTAGGGGGGTTTGCATTTTAATGACCCCTTCAGTGTATTTTGTGCTGAGCACATGAACCTCCAATGCTGAGAAGACACTCAAGCAACTTCTCAAGAAGTTAAAGTGAGAAGAAAATCCCAACTTTCTTGGAGCATTAATAGGTCCCACTGAGGGCCATTACCAACAAAGGCTCCCCAGGWKCTGATTAGAGCYGAAAGTTGGAGGCCCTGATTGCAGGCAGGCAAAGGCAATGTGAGGGTGGCTGTGATGCCAAGTCAACCTTGATGCGTGTTATCAAGCAGAGTGACCAGACACTGACAGCTATCCCCTGGGTAGGGTGATGCTTTCCATCCCACATTGCTCAGGGCTCTTCCTGGGGCCAGTGTGCAGGTGGGGATGCACAGTGCCGATTCAGGACCATGATATGGCACCTGCTGGGCTCCCAAGGGACAAGGAGGCAGCAAGGCCACTGTGCTTTAAGGAATGGCGTCTTCTTGTGGGCCTCGGTGTCAGAGCCACCAGCCATAGTCAAAAGGACAAAGACCTAGCTGTGTTGGGAGCTTTCAGCTTTGGCAGTGCCCTCAGCCATCTCCACCACAGGCTGTCCTATGCTTTCCCATGCCTGTGCCTCTTTCCCTGCAGACTGTACACACCCAAGCTGCTTCTCCACCTTGCTCTCACCCTGGGATCTCCCCACCTCTCCTGATGTCTTCCTGTCCTCCCTTGCTTTTCCTTGAAACACGAAGGCAGGGGCTGGTCATAGACTCCCTCTGGTGACCTGTTGCACTACAGCACTGCCTTATGAGTGACATTCTTTTGATCTGAAGTCAAGTCTGAACCTCTCAAGATGCAGTTTGTGGCTCTTTCTGCTTTGCACGCTGTTTCCCTCTGCCAAGAAAAGCTCCATCATTTCTGAAACCACCTTTCAAGCAGTCACAGGCTCCTACTCTCCTGCCCTTTGCCTCCTGGCTAAAGGAAACCAGGTCCCTCAACCTCTCCTCATGGATGGAGGTATTCCCACCTAGGCACAGGACTTAACACTTCTTTTGGAAATCTTCATAAGGTATATGTTGTCCAAATCACCCGAATTTCTCAAGTTCCTTCGGGCCTGAAGCTCCTCTGTGTCAAAATAAAACAAAACAAAAGAAAACAAAT
>NW_020447904.1:0-945 GCF_003343035.1 Apteryx rowi
AACCTTCACTTTAGCAAGGCCTTTGGCACAGTCCCCCAGAGTCTCCTTAGAGGTAAATTGTTGAGCTCTGCCCTGGATCAGTGGAGCATAAGGCAGGTGGAAGATTGGCTGTGCCATCAGGCTGAAACACTGTCATCAGTGGCACAAGTTCCAAACAGCAGCTGGTTATGCCAGGCAGGACTGTTTAACACCTTTATGAATGGCCTGCACAGTGGATGGAGCGCACTCTCAGCACCCTTGTAGAGAATGCATAAGTGGGGAGGTAGTCACTGTAACAGGGCACCTGTGTGATTTCCCTGACATCAACAAGAGAWGACTGAGAGTGGGAAGAATCATGGACACCTTGAGGGCGGAAGGGATCTCAGGGGGTCTCCAGCCCAATGTCCTTGCTCCTGACAAGCTGTAGCAGGGTCAACTCTGGGGTCAGAGCAGGTTGCTCTGGGCTTCATCCAGTCTGGTCTTGGCAGCCTCTAAAGGAGGAGACTGCACAGCACTGTCTGGGCAACAAGTTCCAATGCTTCCTCACAAAGCAAGTGCTCCAGCTCCCTGACTGTTGTGAAGGCCCTCGGCCAGACTCGCTCCCAGTTATCAACCTCTGTCTTGTTCTGGGAACCCAAACCTCGATGCAGGGTTCTAGATGGTGTCTAATGAATACTGACTAGAAGGCAATCACCATTTCCCTTCACCTCCTGCCTCTGCTCCTGCTCAAACAGCCCACGATACTTCTGGCCTTCTTTGCTGCCAGGGAACGCTGCTGGCTCATGTTTTGCCTCCTGCCCCCCCAGCACCCTCACATCCTTTTCCACAGAGCTGCTCCCCAGGCCCTCAGGCCCCAGCCTGTGACACTGTGGGGTGTTGGTTTATCGCAGGTGCAAAACCTGGCATTTGCATGTCTAGGTCCCTCTGAATGGCAGCCCTCAGCATATCACTGCCCCCCCACACCCC
>NW_020447904.1:1768-4487 GCF_003343035.1 Apteryx rowi
CAAAGGGAGGCTGAACTGCCTGCAGCTCCCCAGGTTGCCCTTGTGGCCTTTTTGGAAGATGGATGTAACAATTGCCTTTCTGCAGTCATTGCGACTTCACCCGCTCTCCACAACCTTTCAAAGATGATAGCGAGTGGCCTTGCAGGGACAGCACTCAGCTCTCACAGCATCCTCGGCTGCAGCCCATCCATCCTCATTGACTTGTATCATCTGAGTTCTCACAAGTAATCCCTCACTAACCTTATCCACTGGTGGCTGTTTTTCTCCTCTGGAGTCCTGACTCAAGGCACAACGGCCAAGAAGACCTCACTTGTGGAAACGGAAGCTAACAAGGGGTTGAGCTGCTCAGACCTATCTGCAGCTGCTGCTACAAGATTCTCTGTCCCATTTAGCAGTGAGGCCACATTTTCCTTTCTGTTCTTTGATTCTTACGGAAGCAGTAGCAGCTCATCTTCATGCCCTTGTCATCCCCTGCAAGTGTCAATCCTCAGGGAGCTTTTTCTTCCCTAACACCAAGCCTATGACCCTGGACAATATTGCTAAATGCCTCCTTGGCCTCTCCCTTCTTGCCCTTCTCTATGCTGCCCTATCACCCTGGAGCTAAAGTGCAAGGTCCCTGTTTAGCCAAGTTGGTCCCCTGAGATATCTGCTAGTTTTACTGAGAATCGGGATGGACCATCCTTGTGCTTGGCATGTGCTGTCCTTAAAGACCTGCTGGCTTTCCTGAGCTCCTGGGCCCTTTGGAGCTGCCTCCCGTGGGATCCCCCACCAGTCCCCTGAAGGGCCAAAGTCTGCTCCTCTGAATTCCAGGGTCTGTATTCTACTACTGTCCTTCCTCACTCTCCTCAGCATCTGGGAATGCACATTTTCATGGTCACAGTAGATAAGGGTGACGCTTACTATCCCATCCCTGATCAGTTCCTCCTTGTCTGAAATTTTCACATACAGGAAAGCATTACACTTCTCATCCCATCTGGCAGCTATGMGAAGAAGTTGTTCCAAGAGCAAGAAGAGGAGCAGCATGGACAAGAGGGGAAACAAGGAGCAACACCATGATCCTGGTGCTGAAGAAGGCAAGGAGAGAGAGAGAGGGGGGGCTTGGGAAAGCCTTCATTTTACCCAGTTGGGCATGCCACCTCACAGACAACAACATTGCAGGGCAGTGACTCTCAGCCCCCTTGTCAGGCAGCATGAAATGGGCCTGTGGCAGGAGAGATGCCCCTCTCCTCTGGCAGAGGTCTGGATGCAGAGGAGGTGGCTCATGCCCTGGACTCCAGGTATTGACGGCCCATTCCTCCTGCCTGTCTAGGGCCCTCTGAATAGCAGCCCTCAAGCATATGACTGGGGTCCCCCCCCACAGTTGTCCTCAACAAGCATAGTGAGTATTGCCTCTTCCATGTCACTAATCAAGTCATCTGGTTGTCCACCCATCTAGGTGGTAAATCTCTAAATTGTATTCCACAAGGATGTTGTGGGAGACAGTGTCAAACACCTTGCTCAAATCAAGTTGAAAGACATTTTCTGCTCTCCAAACACAAATAGAGCTAWGTGATCCTAGAAGBCAATCAGGCTGGTGAGGCACAATTTACCCTGGGAACATCCATGCTGACTCTTCCCTATCACCTTCTACTCCCTCATGTGCCCAGAAATGAGTGGACTCACTCCATGACACACTCCTCAACCAATTGAGGCTGAACGGCCTGTCATTCCCTGGGTTGCCCTCTGAGCCCTTCTTGAAGATGGATGTAACTTTTCCCTTTCTGCATTTATTGGGACCTCACCCCATCTCCACGACCYCTCAAGGATGACAGAGGGCAGCCTTGCTACRACCATGGCCAGCTCTCTCAATGTCCTTTGGTGCAGCCATTCCAAGCACACTGACTTGTAGGGGTRGAGTTCTTTCAAGTCATCCCTCACTCAGCCCTCATGCACTGTTGGTTGCTTTTCTCTTCTGGAGCCCTGACTTGAGGCACAACAGCCCGGGAGGCCTTGCTGRAGAAGTCGGAAGCCAAAAAGGCACTGAGCTCCTCAGACCTMCCTACATCTGCTCTTACTAGGTTCTCTGCCCCCTTCAGCAAGAAGCCAACATTTTCCCTTTTATTCTTCACCGTTCCTGAAGCAGTAGCAGCTCTTCTTCATGCCTTTGATGTCCCCTGCCASTGTGTACCCTCTGAGAGCTTTGGCTTCCCTAACACCATCCCTACTTTAGTGGACAATTTTTTTGAATTCCTCCTTCTCAGCCTCTCCCTCTTTCCACTTCTTGTATGCTGCCTTATTGCCCTGGAGTTGAGCTGTGAGATCCCATTTTAGCCTGGTTTCCCTTCTCATGCTGTTTCCCACTACCAAGAAAAGATCCATGATCTCTTCCAGCACTCAGAGGCCACTACTGTACTGCCCTTCGCCTCCATTTCACTAGGCTGAAGAAGCCCAGGTCCCTCAGGCCTCTCCTTCAGGCCCCCAAACCCATCTTGGAAGACTCCTCTGGACTCTCTCCAGTTGCTCCCCATTCCTCCAGCACTGGGCAGCCCACACTGGGACACAAGATTCCAGATGTGGCCACATCAGGGCTGAGTTGAGGRASATRATAATTCCACTTGTCTGGGTGGCCACACTCTTCCTGAAGTAGCCTTGTATGCAGCTGGCCTCATTTGCAGTGAGCGTGCACCACTGGCTCATATGGCATCCCTCGTAATGTCCAGGCCCTTCTCCTCAGGGTCAC
>NW_020447904.1:5612-10258 GCF_003343035.1 Apteryx rowi
TGTGCCTAGGAGCTTTAAAGGCTCTTTCAGTCCTTCTGGATATTCTTGGATCAGCAAAGGACCTCATGGATGTTAGAGTGCAATCACCCTCACACCATGACTTTCTGCATTTGCCATACACATTTGGCATCGTGTTGTAATGTTCAGGTGTTGTAGGCTGTGGAGGGGGCTCACTCTGGACAAGCAGTCACTCTTAATGAAACCTTGAACTGAAAACCTTTCAGGTCCAAGAGGTAACCTCACACCACTAGGAAGGGCTGGCTCTGGGGAGGCAATGTCAGGTACTAACGCACATGCAGCAAAGGAATTCCTGCCTGCAAGAATTGCAGTGCCTCTCACCAGAGAGGACAGAATCACCCAATCATTCAGGCTGGAAGGGACCCTGGGGGGACTGTCATCCAACCTCCTGCTCACTTAGGAATCAACACTGAATTCACACCAAGTTCCTCAGGGCTCTGTCCAGCCGCGTCCCACAAACCTCCCAGAAGAGAGAGTCCCTAACCCCTCTGGACCCCACCTCAAATGCTTCAGGATCCTCACCGATTTTTCTTCCCTATACACAATTTTAAGTGCACTTGTTTCAGCTTATAACCTTTGCCTCTCATTCTCCTGCCATGAATTCCTGTAAAAACCTTGTTCATTATCAGTGGCAACCTTGAGTTGGGAAACTATTATGAGTCCTCCCCCAAACCTTCACTTTTCTGCGCTGAACAAACCCATTCCCTCAGCCTCTCCTCACAGGGCAAGTGCTGCAGCCTCCAACCACCTTGGAAGCCTGCCACTGAACTCACTCCATGTGATCAACAGCATTCTTCTAAAGGGAGCCCCAACTGCACGCAGTATCTAGATGGGCTCTAACGAGTGTTGAGTAGAGGGAGATAATCACTTCCCTCCATCTCCTGGCTGTGCTGCTGTTCATGCAGCCCAAGATGCTGTGGCCTGCTTTCCTGCCAGGGCACGCTGCTGGCTCATGTTCAGCTCAATGCCCACAAAGACTGCCAGGTGCTTTTTCTACAGAACTGCAGCCGGGCACTCTCCAGCCCATATCACTGCAGGGTGTTGGTCTACCCCAGGTGCAGGACCTGCATTTGTCCTTGTTGAATTTCCTGACAGCCCATTCCTCCTGCMTGYKGAGGYCCAYCTGAATGGCAGCCCTCAAACATATGACTCTTCCTCCTGGCTAAGTGTCGTCTACAAACGTGATGAGAGTTGCATCCTCCAGGTCACTGACGAACCGTTCAAACAGGACAGGTCCAAGTATAGACCCCTGCATACTCCACTTTTACCTGGCTTCCTGGTAAAGCATGACCCATTCAAAAAGAACCCTCTGAGCTCCATCATCCAACCAGCTTTTTACCCACCCAGTTGTCTACCCATCTTATCATAATGCCTTATTGCATTCCTCATTGTCCTCACGATCTGGGACTCCACTCTACCATAGTCACTGCAGACAACATTTCCATGGATTATCACAGCCCTGATCCATGCTTCCTTATGTGCGAGTACCAGATCCAGGTGAGCATCATGCTTACTAGCCCATCAGGGAGCTGAGCTTGGAAGCTGTCGCTGACACCCTCCAGAAATCTCCTGGACTCCTTGCACCCTGCTGTTTGCCCTTCCAATGAATGTCAGCGAGATTAAAGTCCCCCCATAAGAACCAGGCCCTGTGATTCACAGACTTCCTCAGGTTGCTTAAAGGAGACTGCATCCACCTCCTCAGCCCCATCCGGGGGTCTGTAACCCGCATCACAATGTCACCTTTACTCTGATGCTCACTACAAGCTCTCACCCAAACCCTTGTCCATCCCATGCAAGAGCTCCATCCATCTGAGCTGTCCCTTCACACCAAGGACATCCGCCCTGTTCACCTTCCCTAACGGTCTTGCCTGCAGAGCTTTACCCTGCCAGTACAGCCCTCCAGTTATGGTAGTGATCCCACCACATCTCAGTTACTCCAACCATGTTTCAGGCCTGTGAAATCTTGTGCATCTCCATCTGTTCCTCTCTGTGCCCCAGACTGCATTCACTTGTGTATATTTCGGTTGCAGAGCCTCAGCTGTGGCACAGAGAGCAGACTGGTTGTGGTGCAACCTGTTACCATGAGCCAAGGACACTGTGTGTGCAATGGCCCCACTTCAGAGCAGAGCCATGCTGGCCTAGATAACAGGTGGCAATGTAATGGTGAAAGGAGGTTCCCACTGAGAGAGCAAAGCCTGCAGTGCCCAAGGCCAGTGAGAAACAGGGCTGGGCTGTGCAGCCCTGGCAGGAAAGGGTTTGGCTGCCTGATCTGATTTGTAGCACCTTGTGGCCTGTGATGGAGGTGAAGCGATCTCCAGGTGGGACAAGTGCCACTGAAGAAGTCCCTAGGCCTGTGTGGCCTGTGATCCAGCCACCCTGAGGTCATCATTAGCCCAGTCCCTGTTCATATCATCTGGTGGTGAGAAGAGGTTCAGGAGGAGGAAAGCTAGAAGGTTTTAAGGGTGCGGAGACCAGAGCAGAGACCTTGGTGGGATGTGCCTCTCCCATTTATGAAGCACGCTTGGCTGTAGATCGGAAGGACTTTGCCTAAAGGCAGTGGTGGGATGCAGTTGTTTGGGCACTGGTAGGAACCCCAAGATGCCCTGGGTCACTTGCCCAGCAACCACTCCAAAGGGCCATGGTTTTCCTAGAGGTCCTGTGTTGTATCTCTAGAGACAAGTGGATGGGCTGGACACCCCCATGCATGTGACACGGCCCTGCAGGCCTATTTCTGTGTCACTGAATCAAGTGCCTGCACTGGATGACATCAACTGTTTGCAAYRTYRGGATCTGCATGTGTCTCAGCTTCCTRGTGAGTGGAGCTCTGGTAGCAGTGGGCATCTAGTATCATTGCAGGTGGCCAAGGAAATTCCCTACCTCACCCCACCTCATGCTCTGGAGGGATGTGGGTCTCCCAGTTGTTCCATCAGAGCAAGCAGACCCTGGCACATGTCCTCCAGCACCTCTGTCTCTTCCAATGTCACCAGGTGTTTGTGTGTGAGCAAGTGACTGCCACCCTCGAACTCCGTTGATTATAATGGGAGCACAGACCAAGATCTCGCATGCAGACGTCCATGCTGTGCTCACTTCTGCCTGGGCAAGGAGAATCCCACCTCCTGTGTGTTTTTTGTGGAGCTCACGGGAAGGATCTGAATCCTATGTCAGCCCAGGGCCTTCTAAAGCACCCTGAGAAGCCCAGACTGACTCATCCAAATCAACATGGGACAATGAGCTCCCTTCCTGTCCTCATCTAGGTGTCCTGCCTAGCTAAGAGATGGGAACAGGGGCTTCCTGAGTAGGAAGTTTCCACCTCTTGCAGATAAACATCGTCTGATGAGATAAATTGCAATGCTGGAATCAGTCTTCCTTCAGTGCTTAGAGAGGGACTATCAGTGATTATTTTAGTTTATTCCAGCAAACATTTCCGAGGAGGAGGGAGCACAAGGGACAGAGAAATTCATGAGCTCAGCTGGGCCTCTGATCCTAAGCAGGGCCAGGCTCTTCAGACTGAGGGAGCTCATGGCAACCAGGCAGCACTGCCCAGAGACAGCTGTGTGCAGGAGCAGCTCCTCTGCAAAGAGCAGCAGGGCTCCAGGCACTGCCTGCTGCTGCTGACATGAGAGGAGAAAAGGCAGAGAGAAGTGCAAGGCAGTGTGGAGTGGGAGGAGAGAGGAGAGCTGCTTGTGGGGGAAATCTTCACAGCCCCTGACACTGTAAGTCTCTGGCCGTAGGGCAACGCTACTGAGGTTCCTGGAGGTGTCTTCTGAACCCATCCCATCGCATCACTGATAGGATTTTTAGTTTCTCTCTGCTGGCTTCTCCAGTGCAGAGGAGGTGCTTCAGAGCAGGGATTCTCTACCACACCATCTCAGGGACAGGGCATCCTACTCCCTTCTCCCAAGGAAGCTGCAGRGGTTTGAAGCCRGGGTGTRCACACAGGTTTGGCCAGTATTGTAACTCGGAGCACTGTCCCTGCACCCCAGGGTGCTGCGTTCCTGACTAAATGAACCTGCCACCTGCAAGGGTCAGAACTCAGCTTGCCCAGGGAGCTTCCCATGGCACTGCGGGGAGAAGCTCTGGGTGGGAGGAATGACCTCTGTCAGGGCAGGTTCATTCTCCCATTGAGAGGGTGCTGTGTGAGCCAGGGCTGCTCATAGCTCTAGCTCATGCACAGGACATTTCTGAGAGGACTTTTCAAAAGGAAAGCGAGGGCAGGGATTTCCTGAAAGAGAAACCAATTTCCTGAAATGGTGCTTTACATTTCCTACCACCTGGCAAGAGGAAGACGAAAGGGAGCTGTCAGGCTTGGACAACAGACTGAGACTCATTAACAGTTTGCAGGAGCAGACAACGTGTCTGCTAGGAACTTCTGAAAGTCCCTCCAGCCACCCCTTATTCTACAAACAGCACCAGCTTCCCCTTTGCTGGCCTCATCAGGGTTTGTCTGACCTGCTTCTTAGCACCTGCAACCATGGGGATGGCCCTGGGCAGTGCCCTGCTACTGGGAGGTTTCTGCAGGGGAGACCTGAGCTCCCTGAGGGAGGTGTTGGCACTGCAGGGCCTGACCATGACTTGCTCAACTCCATCCACCCATAATGTTTCTGTTTGCACTTCCCTCTCATTGCCTG
>NW_020447904.1:12525-14296 GCF_003343035.1 Apteryx rowi
GCCAATTCCCTTTGGGGCACCAAAGCCATTTCCTACTTGGGATGTGCTGCCCAGGTCTTTTTCTCCTTTTTTTTATTTACAGCAGAGTTTTATCTCCTCACTGTCATGGCCTATGACCGCTATGTTGCCATCTGTAGACCTCTGCACTATGGCACACTCATGAGCCACAGTGCTTGTGTCAACATGGCAGCAGCTGCCTGGGGCAGTGCTTTTCTCAATTCTCTCCTGCAAACTGGGAACACATTTTCAACACCACTCTGCCAAGGCAACACAGTGGACCAGTTCTTCTGTGAGATTCCCCAGATCCTCAAGCTCTCCTGCTCAGACACCTACCTCAGGGAAATTGGGCTTATTGTGGTTGCTGCCTTTTTAGTCTTTGCATGTTTCATTTTCGTTGTGCTGTCGTACGTGCAAATCTTCACAGTTGTGCTGAGGA
The DNA here is from genome assembly GCF_003343035.1 of Apteryx rowi. Lineage (NCBI taxonomy): Eukaryota > Metazoa > Chordata > Aves > Apterygiformes > Apterygidae > Apteryx > Apteryx rowi. The sequence goes on from NW_020447904.1 coordinate 12,962, forward strand.
TGCCCTCTGAGCAGGGCCGGCACAAAGCCTTTTCCATGTGCCTCCCGCACCTGACCGTGGTCTCCCTGTTTGTCAGCACTGGTTTCTTTTTCTACCTGAAGCCCCCCTCCCTCTCCTCCCCAGCTCTGGATCTGGTGCTGGCCATGCTGTACGCAGTGGTGCCTCCAACAGTAAACCCTCTCATCTACAGCATGAGGAACAAGGAACTCAAGGAGGCACTGAAGAAACTGGTTCAGTTGGTGCTGTTTCAGCAGCAATAAGATGCCCATCTCTCCTCACAGGTGATTTCCAAGCCATTTCAGGGAACATTTCTGGTTCGGGTATTCCATCTATGATAAGCGTGTTTGTACACAAGTGTCTGAATTCATCCCTCTTCTCCAGACGCACACACCCCATCTGTCTCACCCAGAGGGTTTGTGTAAATCTGCTGACCACTCTGTCAGAGCTGGCCTCCCAAGTAGCATCTCTGTAATAAAAGGGGATCTCCTCAGCATACTGCCTGAAGACCAGGCTCTTCTTCCCAAGCAGGAGCCAAGAATGTGCTCAGGGAATTGCACTCAAAAAGGCCCTGTGGCCGTGCCTGGGTTTTCCATGGGCTAAGGACAATGCGCCCATGGAGTGATATGTTAGGGTGCCCACTATGTGCCCAGGGCCCCTGGAGAGGGTGAGTGGTCAAGTGGTATCTGCTGGGTACTGTCCCACATATCACTAGGTTGCTCACAGATGCCCATCCTTCTGGAAGGGAGTATGGAACCACCCAGAGAGAAGAGGGGATCTCCAGGGCAGTGTGTGCCTGGGATGGGCAGTGAGTGGACTCCCAAAACCACGTGGAGTCACCCAAAGGTAAAGGGCCAAATTGAGGAACGTACCAAATCTCAGGAGAGGGAGTGGACTGGGTCTGATGACACCTCTGACCCCATCCTGAGCTATGTGAAATGCCCTGTGATTGTTTCAAGCATCTTCCACAGACACAGATCCTGGGGAGGGGTTTGTCAGGTGCAATGATGCTGGGCCAGCTGGGCCTGCCCTGACCAGCAGGGCCATTGTGGAGTCACTCCATGGCCCCACAGCCTGCTCGCCCTGCAGAGCAGCACCACCAGCCCAGATCCCTGCGGAGAGCACAGGGGAGGGCTGCAGGAATAGCCAGGTAGGCCATCACGGACACGCTGACCTGGGGAAAGGCTCTCTGGGGAGCAGGAACATCCCTGGAGAAGAGCAAAGGAGCAATTGTGTGCTTGTGGGGAGGAATAAATGAAAATCTGTTTCTGTGTGTGTCAGCTCGGGGCAGGCTGCTCTGTCACTGGAGCTGCCTGAGGAGCCCCGGGGCCAGGACTC
>NW_020447904.1:15942-17876 GCF_003343035.1 Apteryx rowi
CTTCAGGATCCTCATCGATTTTTCTCCCTTATATACAATTTTAATAGCACTTCTGTCAGCTTTGAACTCTTTCCTCTCATTCTCCTGCCACGAATTCCTGTAAAAACCTTGTTCATTATCAGTGACAAACTTCAGCTGGGAAGCTGCTATGAGTCCTCTGTAAAACCTTCCCTCCTCTGTGCTGAACAAGCCCTGTTCCCTCAGCCTCTCCTCACTGGGCAAGTGCTGCAGTCCCCAACCACCTTGGGGCCTGCCACTGGACTCACTCCATGTGATCAACAGCCTTGTTCTACAGGCAGCCCCAGCTAGAAACAGTCTCTGGATGGGCTCTAATGAGTGGTGAGTAGAGGGAGATAATCAGTTCCCTGAATCTCCTGGCTGTGGTCCTGTTCATGCCACCCAGGACACTGTGGCCTGCTTTGTTGCTAGGGCACACTGCTGGCTGATGTTCAGCTCCCTGCCCACAGACTCCCCAGCCCATATTATTGCAGGGTGTTGGTCTACCCCAGGTGCAGGACCTGCATTTGTCCTTGTTGAATTTTGCAAAGCTGGTGACAGATTGTTCCTCCCGTCTGCTGAGGTCCCTCTGAATGGCAGCCCTTAAACATACGACTCTTTCTCCTGATGAGGTGTCATCCAGAAACATGACGAGAGTTGCATCCTCCAGGTCACTGGTGAACCTGTTAGACAAAACAGATCCGAGTAGAGACCCCTGCATACTCCACCTTTACCTGGCTTCCTGGTAAAGCATGACCCATTCAAAAAACCCTCGGAGCTCCATCATCCAAACAGCTTTTTACCCACCTGAGTGTCTACCCATCTTATCATGATGCCTTATTGTATTCAAGAATATTCATGGAGACAGTGTCCAACACCTTGCTAAAATCATGGAAAATTACATCCAGATCTTTCTGCTCCTCCACAATCACAGGTCTTTTGTCACAGAAAGCAATCAGGTTGTGCAGCAATGATTTACCTTGGGTAAATCCATGTTGACTGTTCCCAGGCACATTCTTCATGTGCCCAAAAATATGAAATGAGAGCATTTGCTGCATGACACACTCCTCAACCAATTGAGGCTGAACGGCCTGTCGTTCCCTGGGTTGCCCTCCAGGCCTTTCTTGAGAGCGGATGTAACATTTGCCTTTCTGCAGTTATTGGGACCTCACCCCCATCTCCACGACCTTTCAAAGATGACAGAGGGCGGCCTTGCTACAACTGCAGCCAGCTCTCTCAGTGTCCATGGGTGCAGCCGTTCCAGTCCCACTGGCTTGTAGGGGTGGAGTTCTTGCAAGTCATCCCTCACTCAGCCCTCATACACTGCTGGTTGCTTTTCTTGCCTGGAGCCCTGAATCGAGGCACAACAGCCCGGGAGACCTTGCTGGAGAAGACAGAAGCCAAAAAGGCACTGAGCTCCTCAGACCTMCCTACATCTGCTCTTACTAGGTTCTCTGCCCCCTTCAGCAAAGAGCCAACATTTTCCTTTTATTCTTTATCGTTCCTGGAGCAGTAGCAGCTCTTCTCCTTGCCTTTGATGTCCCCTGCCAGTGTGTACCCTCTGAGARCTTTGGCYTCCCTAAMACCRTCCCTACTTTACTGGACAATATTTTTGAATTCCTCCTTTTCAGCCTCTCCYTCTTTCCGCTTCTTCTATGCTGCCTTATTGCCCTGGAACTGAGTTGTGAGTTCCCGTATTAGCCTGGTTTCCCCTTCTCATGTTATTTCCCTCTACCAAGAAAAGATCCATGATCTCTTCAGGCACTCAGAGGCCACTACTGTACTGCCCTTTGCCTCCATTTCACCAGGCTGAAGAAGCCCAGGTCCCTCAGCCTCTYCTTCAGGCCCCCAACCCCATCTTGGAAGACTCCTCTGGACCCTCTCCAGTTTCTCCCCATTCCTCCAGCACTGGGCAGTCCACATGCTTGGACACGCTA
>NW_020447904.1:19558-21026 GCF_003343035.1 Apteryx rowi
CTATGTCCTGCAAGCCTCCAAGAAGAGAGTCCCTAACCCCCCTGGACCCCACTTCAAATGCTTCAGGATCCTCATTGATTTTTCTTCCCTATACACAATTTTGACTGCACTTGTTTCAGCTTATAGCCGTTGCCTCTCATTCTCCTGCCATGGATTCCTGTAAAAACCTGGTTTGTTATCAGTGGCAACCTTGAGTTGGGAAGTTGCTATGAGTCCTCCCCAAAAACCTTCCCTTTTCTGCACTGAAGAAGACCTATTCCCTCACAGGGCAAGTGCTGCAGCCCTCAACAACCTTGGAGGCCTGCCACTGGACTCACTCCCTGTGATCAACAGCGTTCTTCTACAGGGAGCCCCAACTGTATGCAGTATCTAGAATGGCTCTAACAAGTGTTGAGTAGAGGGGGATAATCACTTCCCTCCATCTCATGGCTGTGCTGCTGTTCATGCCACCCAGGACACTGTGGCCTCCTTTGTTGCTGGGGCAAGCTGCTGGCTGATGTTCAGCTCCCTGCCCACAAAGACTCCCCAGCCAATATTATTGCAGGGTGTTGGTCTACCCCAGGTGCAGGACCTGCATTTGTCCTTCTTGAATTTCACAAAGTTCCTGACAGATCATTCCTCCTGTCTGCTGAGGTCCCTCTGAATGGCAGCCCTTAAACATATGACTCTTCCTCCTGATGAGGTGTTATCTACAAACATGATGAGAGTTGCATCCTCCAGGTCACTGGTGAATCTGTTAGACAGGACAGGTCCCATTAGAGACCCCTGCATACTCCACCTTTACCTGGCTTCCTGGTAAAGCACGACCCATTCAAAAAACCCTCGGAGCTCAATCATCCAACCAGCTTTTTACCCACACGGGTGTCTACCCATTGTATCGTAATGCCTTACTGTATTCAAGAATATTCATGGAGACAGTGTCCAACACCTTCCTAAAATCATGGTAAATGACATCCACTACTTTCTGCTCCTCCACAATCACAGGTCTTTTGTCACAGAAAGCAATCAGGTTGTGCAGGAATGATTTACCTTCTGTAAATCCATCCTGACTGTTCCCAGGCTCATTCTTCATGTGCCCAGAAATGTGATGCAAGAGGATTCGCTCCATGAAACGCTCCTCACCAAAGTGAGGCTGAAGGGCCTGCAGCTCCCTCTGTTGTCCTTGTAGCCTTTCTTGAAGATGGGCACAACACAATCCTTTTTCTGGTCATTGGGACCTCCCTTGATCTACACAACCTTTCAAAAGGTGATAGAGACTGGCCTTGTTATGCTGTTGGCCAGCTCTCTCAGTGTCCTCATGTGCAGGCCATCCCATCCCATCCCAGAGACTTGCATGGGCTGAGTACTTACAAGCAATCCCTCACTCAACCCTCATCCCCTGCTGGCTGTTTTTCTCTTCTGGAGCCCTGACTTGAGGCACAACAGCTCAGGAGACCTTGCTGGTGAAGACTGAAGCCAAGAAGGCACC
>NW_020447904.1:22541-24266 GCF_003343035.1 Apteryx rowi
GTTCAGGCAGAGAAAAGCAAGAAGGGTTTGAGAGTGCAGAGACTAGAGCAGAGACCTTGGTGTGATGTGCCTCTCCCATTTATGCAGCACACTTGAATGCAGTCAGGATGGACTTTCCCTAAAGGCAGTGGTGGGATCCAGTTGTTTGGGCACAGGTAGGAAACCTGAGTTGCCCTGGGGCACTTGCCCAGCAGCCACTCCAAAGGGGCATAGTTTTCCTTTAGACCCTATGGTGTATTTGCTAGAGACATGTGGATGGGCTGGACACCCCCAGACATCTGACATGGCCCTGCAGGCCTATTTCTGTGTCACTGAATCAAGTGTCAGTACTGTACGACATCAACTGTTTGCAATGTTGGGATCTGCATGTGTCTCAGCTTCCTAGTGAGTGCAGCTCTGGTAGCAGTGGGCATCTAGTATCATTTCAGATGGCCAAGGCAATTCCCTACCTGACCCCACCTCATGCTCTAGAAGGATGTGGGTGTCACACTTGCTCCATCAGAGGAAGCAGACACTGGCACATGTTTTTGACCACCTCTGGCTCTTCCAATGTCACCAGGTGTTTGGGTGTGAGCAACTGACTGCCACCCTCCATCTCCATTGATTGCAATAGGAGCATGGACCAAGATCTCATATGCAGACATCCATGCTGTGCTCTCTTCTGCCTGGGCAAGGGGACTTCCACTCCCTTTGTGTTTTTTACGGAGCTCACGGGAAGGCTTTTAATCCTATGTCAGCCCAGGGCCTTCTAAACCAGCCTGAGAAACCCAAACTGACTCATGTGAATCAATACCTGAACAATGGGAAAATCAGCTCTGTTCTTGTCCCCATCTAGGTGTGCTGCCTAGCTAAGAGATGGGACTAGGGGCTTCCTGAGTGGGACATTTCCACTTTTCATAGATAACCATCCTCTGATGAGACAAATTGTAATGCTGGAATCAGTCTTCCTTCAGTGTTTGGAGAGGGACCATCAATGATTATTTTAGTCTACTTGAGTTAACATTTCCCAGGAGGAGGGAGCAGAAGGGACAGAGAAATTCATGCCTTCAGCTGGGCCTCTGCTCCTGAGTGGGGCCGGACTCCTGGGATGGAGGGAGCTCATGGCAACCAGGCAGCACTGCTGAGACACAGTGCTGTCAGGAGCAGCTCCTCTGCAAAGAGCAGCAGGGCTCCAGGCACCGCCTGCAATTTCTGCCAGAAGATGAGACAAGACAGGGAGAAGTGAAAGGCAGCACGCAGCGTAAGGAAAGGAGAGAGGAGAGCTCCTTGTGGGTGAAATCTTCACAGCCCCTGACACAGTAAGTCTCTGGCTTCAGGGCAGTGCTACTGCAGTTCCTGGCAAGGTCTTGAAACCCATCCGGTCACACAATTGGATTTTTAAGGATAGTTTTATCAGTTTCACCTTTACAGAGGAGGAGGAGATGCTTCAGAGCAGAGATTCCCAGTCACAGTGCCACAGGGACAGGGCATCCTGCTACCTTCTCCCAGGGATGCTGCAGGGGGGTGAAGCCTGGGTGTGCTCGCAGATCTGTCCAGGACTGTAATTCACAGCAGTGTCTCTGCCCCCCAGGGTGCTGTGTGCCCAGTGCAGTGACCCTGATGCCTGCGAGGGTCAGCACTCAGCCTGCGCGGGGAGCTCCCCACAGGGAGAAGCTCTGGGTGGGAGGAGAGACCCCTGGAAGGGCAGCTTGAGCCTCCTGTCAAGAGGATGCTGCATGAGTCAGG
>NW_020447905.1:0-23708 GCF_003343035.1 Apteryx rowi
GCTCTTGAGCCTGGAGGAGGTGATGTTTGAATATTAACCAGCTCTCTTGAACGCCCCTTCCTTCTAGGGCCCTAACCCATGGGATTCCTATTTGATGTTGCAAAGTTTTAAATAAATTGGTGACCTATGGCATTCAAACATCAGTAGAGGAAAGCTTTTCAGAGCTGATCCTCTTCAATAACTCTGTGAAAGATGCATAATTGGATGATGTGTTAGTGTGAGAAATGTCAAGAGAAAAGGAAATTACAGAAGATTGTCTGTATTCTATTAACCATATGATAATAAATAATTGTTTTCTTAAGGTTTGCCTTATTTTCAAAGTCCTTCAGTCTGTATTTTGTACTTTTGATGCACACAGTCGTTTGGAATTTTAAAAAGAACTTGAAAACAGTATTTTTATGTTGATTCTTGATAAAGATGGTCTCAGAGGTCATTTTTTGAAAACTACTGGTCTGAACCAGAAATCTTACTGTTCTGCAAAGGTACAGTCCCACATTTGAGAGACACTGCTGCAACATGCCTATCAAACCATAAACCATCACTGAAGAGTAGAATGAAATCTTCCTCATTTTTGAGGGAGAGCCTGAGAAACAGACTGCAGTGGTCTGTTTTGCGTTGGTGGTTGTTTATCCATAACTCATTGCATCATGACCAAAGCAATCCTTTCTATCAGTTGTAAAACTACACAGAAGCTGTCCAACTCTGAGAACAAGAAAGAAAGCCGAAGTTGCAGAGAATGGTTCAAATAAACAAGCCTCTTAGAAATCCCRAACTTCCTGATGTATAGTGAAGGATACACACAGATCTTTCACTCAGAGGTAATGTCTGACAAACTGTGACATAATATTTTCCAAGGAGACTGCCAGATATCTGTGACGGATTTTTCAGGCCAATGTATTGATGTAAATCTTGGAGATGTTTGTTTTGTACTGAAAATGACTACAGATATATATTTTCTAAGGGAAAAATGGAGYTGGGCTTTTATTTATGCTCTTTTGATTATTTTTGTTTGGTTTGKWTTTTTTTAATTCTTTTTCTTACATCAGGGTGACTAATTCCTGCTAATGATCCTGCAGAGAAATTTCTGTGCAAACAAGGAGATAAGAAAGGTGAAGTCAGAAGTGGACAGAGGAACAGATCTCTCTTTGCACAACTATCTCATCTAGTTTGTTTATCTGTCACACAACAATCTGAGCTACCTTGCCTGACAACAAATCTCCTGTCACCGTTAGGATTTTACAGTGTGACTATTTCATCTTAAACTCCATCATTTTTCTAGTGAAAACAAAGTCTAAAAATTATTGTGTTATCATCCTACACATTTCTAGGGCAGATCTTGAACCTTTACATTGCCATTTATCTGCAGGATTCAGATTGTCATAAAGGTTACGCCAAAAGACCTAAGGAGAGTGATATGTCTGAAGGAAGAAGACAAGCTCCGGGATGGATTTCTTCCAATGCCCAGTGACAAGAGAAGTGTAGTACAGCTGAGACTCTCTCCGGGTGCATTGATACCTGGGCAGTAATGTTCAGCTGAACAAACGATGGAGAACTACCGAGGAACATTCAATGCTCAACCAGCCACAATGTTAATGCAGGGGAGGGTTGGGGGTATAATATATCCTATGGATCCACAGCTGCCTTCAGGAGACTTGACTTCTGGGAACATCATTCCCCCAATCCCTTTCCCTATTAAAAAATAGTCCTAAGGCAGAGCTGTGCTCTAGAACCTGGATGTTGATCTGCAGCTGTGTGGTGTGTTTGACAAGATTCAGAGGGAGATCTGGCATCCTGAAATGCCATTCAAATGAGGGTGTAAAGGGGGCACTGGAGAACTGGGGTGTCAAACAGCTTACTAGGTACCTGAGCTGATCAAAAGCTTTCTCTCAAAATTGATTTTGATGTGAAATTAAGTTTTCAGAAAAACTGTAAGTACTGCCTGTGTTTCGCACTTTGATTTCTTTATTCCCAAACAGAAAAACTTTGAGGTTTCAGTTTTCAGCCAAAAATCATGCTTCTAACTAGAAACTAATTTTCTGTTTTTTTATTGAAAAACAATTTTTCCATTGGGAAAAAAGACATGGTTGTTATTTTTTCCTGCTATTTACTAGTATTCTAGTATATACATGAAAAAAAAACACTTATTTTTGCTTTTAAGCTGTGTATGTCAAATTAAAATTCAAGTAGTATAGGAGCAATAGATTTTTCTTAAAAATAAGACAGTAATTCTGAAAGAAAAAGCTCTTCCTTTGATTCTATTAAATGTAGTGGTATCACTAGCCACCATATTATCCACTAAAGATGTGGATCACTTTTCTCGGTTAATACACTTCACATTTTCCCTTAACCTTTAGGTAACTGGATTATGCTGTGTTTTCTTTTCAGAAGAAGCTATTTAGYTGCTGGATAGAATGACTGCAGTTTCCTGTCCTAAATTTTTCCATGTATAGAAAATGAATCTATCAGACTCTGAGAAAATAGGAATGTGATCATGAAAGCAGGAGTCAGCAAACCCCTCACTACCTCTGATGTAGGCTTCTGGAAAGGATTTAAAAGGAAAAAAAATCCAGCTCATTAATGAAAAATGCCACAAATGTGACACAAGCAAAATACACTGGCAAACAGCTCTTTGGTGGAAAGAAAGGTGCTGCAGGAAATGTTCAGCATGAACTCAAAGTGACACCAGGAATTATATTTCCCTCTATGGTACAGCGAGAGCAGATTAGGTACTTTGTCTAGAATTTCCTTCCAGTGCAATTGGTACCTGTGCCAGCCTTGGGAGAGCTCCTTTAGCAGATTTGATCCCTCCATGTGAAGACTTTCCAGGGCTAATAATGTAAATTCCCTCTTACACAGGGGCCTTCTGTGCCATCTAAACTCTGCTTCATAGCCTCTGCAGGGTCACTTTCACTGGCAGTTATTTTCCCTTCCAACTTTCATTTCCTCCCTTGGCAAACTATACTGGGAGTGCTGTAAGCTCAGGAAAGATAACCTTTCTTTTCTATCTGTACCCCGCCCCCCGTGGTAATCATTGTAATTATCCCATAATAGAGGAATATTCACGCTATCCTGCTTTAGACACTATTTAGACACCTACAGGCCGCTGGTCTCCCCACAAGCACAGGAAAAGAAAGACCCTAACAGAGGCAGTTCACAGCCTCTGTGCTGGTCTTGGCTTCAGCCGCGCTCTGCAAGACCCAATCTCGCCTTCCTTTGGCCGGCGCGGGAGGTTAGTGTAGCCAGCTACATTGTCTCCCAGCAGCTGGCAATGCAGCTGTGCCTCCCAGGACAATATGGAAATATTATATATGACCTCAGGGGCTGTTCCATAGGCCACTATTGCCAAATTCAGCGGGGTGAGCTTTGGGTCAGACCCCCTCTGATCTCAGAGCAGCTGTGATGCGAGAGACGTTGCAGYGGCCTGCAAGGATGGCAGCGAAATGGAACAGGTACCCCTGGGACTGGGACTGCCTTCTGCACCCACGTGCCTCCTCCTCTGCTTGCCCACCTCCCTGCACACCTCCCTTGGCCCCTCCACCTACAAGGTTTCCCACACCAGATACCGCTGTCGTTTTGTCCTTTTCTCCAGGTATTTTACAGGAGATGGAAAAGGGTACCTGCTCACACAGCTGTTGCCCAAGCCAACAGCAGGGAGGGTATAAGAGATGAATCAGTAGGAAACCTTCTCTGCAGCACCTTTATGCTGCTCGAGAGTGGGAAATGACATTGCTGGAGCTAACAGTTGCTTTTTCCTTCTTTGCTGCACGCAGCCACATCACAAGTGGGCAGAGCAGGGTTCTGCAGAGGATGCAGGGGTTGCCTCAAAAATCAGAGTGCGTCCCTGTGGTCTGGTCGCTTGGATGCATATTGTGGGAATAAAGCATTTGCTTTCTTGGGAAGGAGGAGGACATACAACATCCAATTTCATAGCCTTTTTGAGAAATTAAGCTGCATTTTTTAGAAAAATAGATGTCCATAATATCCCATCATTCTGTTTTTTTCCTTTTTTGTTCTCCTGAGCAGTTGCTCATCAAAGAGTCTCCTCTGTGTCTCTTGTTGTCTTGCCTTGTTTCCTCTAATGGAAACCTGCTCCAAACTCTCAGCCAAGCAGGGAACAGCAAAATAATTATCCTTTTCATGTGATCAGATGGGATCTCAATGCTCTAGCACACATTTGCTAATAGCTTTGTGTTGCATATACTGTAATCACACACACACAAAAAAGCAGGATAACAGGCTTCAGTGCAGTCTGTGAGATCAGTCCTCTAGCCTGGAAAAATAAATGTGTTTGCAATCTTCATAATACTGACTTGACTGGATTATTCTGTTTGGTGAGAGCTGCCCTCCTCATATTGTGCCATTAAACTTAGACCCCGGATTACCATCAGGATTACAAGTAGAGAAGGAAAACTTCACATCCTTAAAATTAAGTATACGCCTGGTTGCAGGGTGAGTTTTAAATAACAGACACTTTCTAATGCTACTTGAACATCACACAAGGAGATCGCTGCACTTACCGAAAACAAATTGCAAGACTAAGGAGCAATGGTTCAAAAAGTTGTTTATTCCTGACCTAAAACATGGCTAGAAATCCATGCAAATAAATGATTTGTAGCATTTTAATATGGTTAAATTAAATTATCTTTAAAGAAAAACATTATTTCATTATATACATATGATCTATGATTCTGCCCAGCGAACAACCGGATGTAAAGGCTTTAAAAACTTCCACAATTATGTCAAGATATTAAAGGCTGTAGGGATTGTTGGTACCTCCCACAACTTTTCTACTTTCTTTTCTGTCAAGGGCATATTTTTGCCAGTCCTACTTATTTGGATCAAACACAACAGTGCATTTAATTTTATCTTCATTGTACTTCAGCCACAATTTTGTCATCATGTCCTTCAAGTTCTAACTTCCGCTTACAGAACTACTAAAGCAGCATCTATGTATGCAAAAGCTGTATATTCTAGGTGTTCTTCTGTAACAGCACAACCAGAATGATATTAAACAACAGTAGAATTATTGTATTGCCCCATCTGAATTTCCAAAATGGGACTGAGATACAATTCTATATTTCTACACTACATTTTGCACTCCAGACACACAGTAATACCATTCTAATAATTACACTAGGGTTTCCACATGCTCCCATTTCAGCCCACGCACCATCTTCAAAATATAAGAAAATTATATAGACATTCTAAACATTTTCACATTTTTTTCTTCTTCAGTAGACGACAAAATGAAAACAGCTGATCAATCGATCTGTTTTTCCAGACCATACATCCTCTGTAGAAGGAATATGATGATGAAAAAAATATCAGCAAATAGGATGTTGTAGGCCATAATGAGTGAGAAAACAAGGATGTTGTTCTTACTTTTGATTTGTTTCCTTTTTTCAAAATAGCGATCTGAGTGTCTGCTTTCATTCTTTTGGAATTCTTTTTCAAAGCTCTAAATCATGAAAATGAATTACCTATCCTTTCCTGTTTCAAACAGCTCAGTGGCAGTACTACCAGCACCTGGTGTTTTGTTGTTCCTGAGCTCCTGATTGCCTCTTGAATCACTTCAAAATTTAATTCTTCCACAAATAGCTCATGTGTCTGGAAAACAGCTGCTTATTGTTCATTTTTAACCATCTCCCCAAAGTGGACACATAAAAGGACCCCTTTTTGCTTGTCTGTAATTCAGTTTATTATAATGAAAAGGTTTTGCTATTTGTCTTTTATCAAATATGGATGTAGTTAATATCCTCTCCTCCATGCATTGATACCCTTACAAAATGTGCTTATGTTACTAGTTCTGCTATCCTGTTTCATCTTTTTCTTCAAGCTGTGAAAGTATTGTCTTTTTCCGTATACTGTTGGCCTCATGAATTTCCCTTTGGCCTTAGAGTATTTCTCATCTGAAGTTCAGTTCTGATTCTGAAGGCTACAGTCTTGCTATATGTCAGTCTCAGTTGCTTTCCTGCAATATTTATGAAACCATTCTTTCTCCTTTGTTTTCAGATTTATTGCTACAGTCTGTTCCAAAGCTTTCTGTATCGTTTCTTTGCAGGTTCCCCACCTGGTATCAATTCTCTCATAAACATCACACAATCCTTTGGAAAGTCCAGCCACTTTTAACTACTACCCAATATTCCTGTCCATATTCTGGATTCCCCACAGATTCTGAGCTGTGTCTGTATCTCATCTGTTTTATTTCATTTTGCTTAGTTCTTTGTTGTAGCAAATCATACTCATACAAAACAGTGAGCTCACTTACAGCCAGCTCCCCTTTGCTTTCCAGTAACTTGGATGTCACTTCTATGTCTTGAATAAACTAGTATATTGTGCAATCTGATTAATACCAACCTTTTTCTAGGTACTTGAATATGCTTTTGAATGTTCTCACGAGGAAATAGTGTGACCTTCGCAACCACATCTTTGTATTTGGCAAATGACATTCCCATACCATTCATTGTGTCCTGAATGTTCTCATTCTGTGCATCTGGATCCCATATATCTTCCTTCCCTTCCTTAGGATATCAGTCATCCAGGAAAATACTGACATCATATTTTTGAAATTATATTTAGTTCTTCATAGCATCCATCTTTTATGTTATCATCAGTGACCTTCAACAGAACGAGAAAAGTCTTTTTCTGGTATCTCCCTTTAAACCAAAGAGAGGAACCTAGTGATGACTACAAACCACTGCTGCTGATAGCATAGTATCACCAGTAAGCCAGGTCCCATTTCATACTTTGCAAGAATTCGTCCATTCCAAAATAGGGCTGAACTGCTAGCTTCAAGAGATTTGTTTCCTACTCCTTTTGATTATTTCATGACTCTGATAATCAAGTAGTTGCCCTGTCATGTTTTAGAGGGTTCCTGGTTTATATAAACTCAAAGAGTTGGATGTTCCCATTCCCCAGTATTATTTCTACAGCTCAGGTTATTCAGTGAGTCTCTTAGTGATTTCAGCTTTTATTGGGCAAGGAATCAACAATATGCACAACAGCTAATTTGCAGGAATGAGTTCCTTAGAGCAATCATTATTCTTCTACCTGTCTGACCTGGCTGACTTTGGGCATACCTGCTGGAATACCATGAATAGGGAATATATTTTGGTAACCAAAAGTCTAGGGATTATTTCAAACATAAATTAGCACATGCTTTTGCATAATTCTTTGTGCTATCTATTAATTGAAGAATTCATTCACTCTATAAAATGATATGTGTTAAAATTGTAAACATACACAACCCAGCAAAATGTAAATAGGAAAATCACTAAGGCAACTAAAAAAGGAAGGAGGAGCAAATTTAACCCAAATAATAAGAAAAACTGACATATGTTAAATATATGAAAACAAATTTAATTGAAAATCCACCACTTGGGACCATATTTAAARGCAGACTTGTTATAGAGTATGAACTACCTACATGTCTAATTCCCTTTGACTGAAAGAGCTATGCACTCCTAGGAACCTGAACCTAGAGCTTAGTTCTCTCAAAGGTAATGGAAGTTTCTATACTGAGTTTATTAAAAGTGATGTTTAACTCTAACAGAGTCATGATTTATGCAAGTACCCTGCAGCAAGTGGAGCTTCAGTAGAAGCTTCCCAAGCAAAGGGTGTTCAGGGGATAGTGGCAGAGGGACATTTGTGGTCTTGGTTCCTGCAAGTGCTTGGTCCTCTCTGAGCATTGAGGGGTCCTGTTGATTCCCCCATAGCTCCAATCAGCTTGGAAAAAGACAGGCAAGTTCCACCACCTGCCTCACCTTGTGTCCTGACAGGGGCATGCCATGGTGAGAGAGGTTGCATGGTGTCTTTGAGAGCTCTTCTGAGCAGCTCTATAAATGTGCAAGGTATGAAGGTAAATAAAACAAATAAATAAAGGCTCCTTTTAAAAATACTATCAGCATGCAGAGAGCAAAAGCCAGAAACATTTCTAACTAGAGAACAGCACAGGATCAGCTACTTGCTTGCAAAGGCAACAGCTTATCATCAAAGAAATGCCTCTACTCTTGTATTAAAAAAATCTTACAGCAAATGCTACAAACTGCAAAACTTTTCAGCGCTTCCTTTTGGAATCATTGATGCAGCCTGGCTCCAGGATTTTTGAAATACCCCAAAACCCTGGCTGAAACCTGCCTTCAGGTCACAAAAGTGCAAAGAAACCAGACCAYTGAGGTCTTAGAGAAGATTTTGCAGCAGCCAGGCTTGTTCTGAGAGCTGGTGCCCTTAAAGTTTCTTCTGTACTGACACCTGGTGGTGAGCGCTTCGCTGTTCCAACATGCCAGAGTTTCTTCTGTACATCCAGAACGATTAGTCATCAAATGAATATTGTATGGAAAAAGAGAACTTAAACCCAACACTTATTACCTACTGGAAGGTCCTACTTATTTTGCTAACTAGAACCAGTTCTTATGACTCAGAAGAAATAGGACTCAGAAGCAACAAGAACAGATGGATATATAGGTCTTTAAAAACCAGTCGTGGACCAGTTAAGCCAATTTCTTTGCAGAGGACTTTCCTCATTGATACGAGTGTTGTGTTTAGCAGATGTGAATCTGTGAATATAATTTGGTTTGGAAATTGCTACATGTGTTTAAACTATACAGATGTCTTATACTGACACACTTTGAGGGTGACCTTTCAAGTCGAGGACTGGAAAGTTTGTGTTCAGGAGATAAAAAGTTACCAAATCTTATTCTTCTTTTTGTGACATAGTTAAATCATCTAAATGTGGGAACCAGATTTGGAGGATTGGAATCAGTTTACTTTTTTTAAGGGACTCTACCACAGAAGCTTGGAGCCTTGCTCTCCCAGAGCAGAAAATATCCATTACCCCCCAGGATCAGAAAAAAGTCTAAGTGTCTCTCCAATTTTACACTAATTTGGGGAAAAATAAGAATCATCACAGAAATCAACACAGCAAAATCCGTGTATTCATTTATTTTTAGTAAGGCTTATATTGTGGCGGGTATTGCCCCTATCCATGCACAGCCTCTATGGAGTAAACCTAGTGCTTTCCTTATGACAACATTACTTACAAATAGTAAAAGCAAAAATAAAAAGTTGTTTTTAAATATTTTCTCCAGAAATGCTGATTCCTGAAAGCATTGTCTGCAAGATACAGGGAATAATCAGTTCCTGTTAAGTCTAGGAACATCTTGGCTGTGTAATTTTATAATGTACTCATCAATATAGAAAGTTCCTACCTCATGTAAAGCCATACTAACAAAAACTGGCAAATATTTTTTCTAATTAAAGTTGATAAACACTGTGCCAAATACTCCTTCTCTCTTTTCTATAAATATATACAAAACAGTATTGCTAGTGGAGGGGAATACAGCTTAATTTTGAAAAACAAAGTATAAGATTAAGGCTGAAAAAATGCCAACATTTTCATGTCTGTAATTGGGCTTCTAATTTTGTGTTCAGCTTTACAGACATGAGAATTTAGAATCCTTACACTGGAAACACATTAAACAAGCACAGTCTCTATCATGAATCAAAATACCTCAGCATGAGAAGATGAGCATCGTTTGGGTCTCCCACCCATTTTCTGAATTAAGCAAAAGTGAAATATATTGATGAATATTTGTTCATCTCGGGCAACAAGCAGAAAAAAATGATTTTTTCCTTTGGTAGCTTTGACAAAATCCAGAATGGCGTGTTTCAAGCTCACTGTAATAACTCTCAAAAAGTCCAACTGATTTTGATGAACACTTGTATTTTAATGTTTATTTTCCATAAATCCTCATGAGTGTCCCTTTCAATGATCAAATTATCTCAATGAACGAGAAACTTGTTGTTTTGGTGAATATAAATTTAAGGATTCATAGTAAAGTTAGTTTTTTTTCTCCTACTAACAATAATAGTTCTGAGTAGGAGCAAATTCTAACAACGTTTTCACCGACAAGGTAAACTCAAATGTAATGCCATATATGAAACCTTGCGGTAAAACGCTGCAATTCAACACAGTGAGCTCACCAGGAGGCTATGAGTCCTCTTGTATTTTGGCAACAATAAATCAGAGCGTAGTCCAGGCCACCTCCTGGCTGGTGCGACTCCTTCCCTGTTTTGCTCCTTGCCTCCTTCCCTCTCTGGGCTTTGGCCGTCTTTTCCATTTGCTGTGCAGCCTCTTTGCTGCTGGGGCCCTCATTCATCCCGTCTTTGCCTATTGCCAGGACAGAGGATTCCCAGTCCCAAGATGGGTCTCTAGGTGCTGCTGTAACACCAATAATAACAAATGCCGCTCTGACTGTTTTTCCAGATATTAAATCAGCACCAGGACTCCCTGTTGTTGTGGCCCCTCAGAAAGAAATGGACAGAAATGTCAGTGTTTCGGCCTACCACGGTTGCTTCTGATCTGTCTGCGGCTCTGGCACCGCGGGGCCCTGTTTAACCCGCTCCACAGCCCACCCGTGTACCCACCTGCACTGCAGCAGGAGGGGAGGCTCGGTCCACCCCCGAACTTACAGCCCAGGCTTCAAGTGATCGATGCTTTGACCCCACAGAAGCGTGGCAGGCGTATGCCCTTGTTAGACCAGTGTGTCAGGAATTCTGGCCAAAATACGGCCTCTTCATGCACCTATTCCCATTTTTCAGAGACTAGCAGTTTTTCCTGAATTTATTATTTCAGGTAAAAGTTGTTAGGTCCATTAGCTTGTCATGAAATCTGTCTCCTCAGCAGTGTCAGCATGAGTGGCTGAGTGGTGACCTCAGAAGGCCAGGGTGTGATACCCAAACTGGCAATTAAATCCTAATAAGATGAGGCAGGCCAAATGTCTCTGATACTGGTTTTGCCTTTCCTTATAATATGCACACCTAGCATTTCTTAGGTCTAGGACTGGCTCAACATTATAGTAGGAAATTTTTTTAACATAGTTCAGGTCTGCTGCAGGATATTTCTATCCATGACTGAGTGCTTTAAGTAGCTGCAAATATTACATAGCATCCCCACCATATATTTATTTTTTTAATGATACACATATTATGGGACTGGAGTGAGCTTGAAAGTAAGTCAAACATATTAAGAGCACAAACTTTCAGAGCACATGCTATGCAGGTACCATTTTTGACAAAAAGAAACAAAGGCAACAGTTATCCAAATACAATGAGAAAGAGAAGATGTGACCCTAACTAAGAGCAGGGAACAGCACATAGTCAGTTGTCAGCAATGCACTTCCTTTTCCCTACCTTATACTGAAGCTGGAATATCTCACTTGCCTTTACAAAAGTGCTGTGGGACTGAGGGGGAAAAATAGCATACACAGCCATGTGTTATTAATAATATGGTTATTATTCTTTATTAATTCCAGTAACAAAATAGTATTTTGTTTTCTTATCTCACCATGTGGCGATGATGTCCTCTAGTAGACTTATTGTGATATTATTAAATGACTTTCTGGGCCCGCTGCGCTTTAATGACTGACTGTCTAGCCTATCCAAATGGTGTTGTATAAAAATGACATCAAATGGTGGTTAGTGTTTTATTCTATTACTCTGAAAGGAGGCATCTGGAAAAAAATAATCACAATATCAAATGTTGAAGGCTAACGCATCTGAATTCTACCCATATAAGGAAGAGGTTCTAGTTTATGTAATTAAAACTAAATCAGATTATGGAGATTGTCAGTTTAGAGAAAATATAATCACTGTGATACAGGCAGTGATCAGAGGAAATCAATGAGAACTAAAGGTGCTTATTACTTCTTGCTATTTAGGGCTGACTACTTCTAAGAGTGTTGGGGAGGCTGTGGAACTGTTAAGATGCTCATGAATGTAATTGACTTATAGAAATATCTCTGAGGTCAAACCACACAATAAAAAAATTTATTACTGTGGATCATGCATAAAAAATAGAGAAACCAGCATGATTAAAGAATAAAAAACTGTCATGTAGGAAAAAAATCACTTTACTTTTAAAGTACTTGTTCTGATATGAAAAACTGGTAATACAACAGCCAGGAAACTACATACTGATCTATTTTTACAATCTACTTTTCAGGACAATTTTAGGCATTAAAAATGCATTAAAAACCCAAGTGGAAAACTGAGAAGATTTGAGGGAAATTATGTTACTAGATTGCAATTTCGGTATTATCCTTTCTTTTATATTTTGGAGATGCTTAGAAGCAAGAAAATTGACCTACTGAAACAATTTAGTGTTCAGTATACATTAGTGTCTTGTTTCTGCAGAGGACTAGCTCCTTTCTGAGGGGCAAGCACAAGAACCCTCATGTCAGTAATTACTGTATCATCTGCCCATAAGTAGATTTTTTTTCCCAGCTCCTCCACCCTCTCATACATCCACCTGCTAACAGATACAGCACAATAGGTATAGCATTTCCAAACCTTTTAAAAATTATTTTAACGGAACCAGAAATCCAGTGGCTCCCAGAAATTTTCAGTTCCAGTTTGAATCATACTTAGTCCTTGTCTTTGCTAATACCTTGCAGCAATAAGTACTAGTGGTTTAAAAGGTATTATGCATATTTCTGTACCTATGAATCTTACATCTTCTGCCATGTGTGAATGCTCTCTCATTCTCATATTAAGAAAAGCTAAGGAGGAGCAGCCCATTTGTCTTCCCTGGGCTGCTGCTGCTGGACGTGGAGGTGTCTGCGCCCCACCTCAGGCAAGGACAGGGAGCAGGCTAGTCTCCCTGCATGTCTCACCAAGCTGTAGACATTCACAATACTGGAAGATGAGACATCTGAAGCTGTGTGCATGCAGTCCAAGCACTGGCTGCCCCAAAGGCTTGGTTGCCTGTCAGTAGATGAAGTCTGCAGGCAACTTCTCCACTCGACACTGGCTGTGCAATGTCGCCAGAAGTGCACGTGCGGTACAGAATGACAACACTGAGCCCACATCAAGCGTAGCAAAGAGGAAGCTCATGCCTCCTCTCCCAACACACTGCAGATCTCAGCAAATCTCAGGCTTACACCCATTGAGAGCAACCCCAGCTTCAAGCTCACTATATCCACATGCCCTGTGTGAACCTTTCACCTCTGCTGGCCTGTCTACCCCAGCCACCTGGAGGTTTTATTCACCTGTGTCTCCAAACATTTGCAACATTTACATCCCCCAACTCAGAAGCTGCTTTGCTTCTCCAGGACTTTTTTCATGAAAACATGATTTTTTTTGCTTAGGGGTTCATCTGTTCTTGCTGTTTTCTTGGCTTTCAATAAGGTTATAACCCTGCAAGTGTGAAATCCTCATTAGCTGCAAGGAAGTCTTCAAGGAAACCTGCAAAGTGCTTTAGAAAGAAGGCAGAAGATAAATGCAAACTAGTGTTAGTGTGACAAAGAGTATTTCTGGTTTTAATAACTATTGATTTATTTTTTATTCCCTGTGACTGAAGATGACTCACCACTGTTTCTCCTTTTTAATTAATAGAAGAACATATAATCATAATATTTATTCTCTCCATGAGTAGTTTTGATTATAAGCAGCTACAGAAGAAAAAGCA
The DNA here is from genome assembly GCF_003343035.1 of Apteryx rowi. Taxonomy (NCBI): domain Eukaryota; kingdom Metazoa; phylum Chordata; class Aves; order Apterygiformes; family Apterygidae; genus Apteryx; species Apteryx rowi. The sequence continues at coordinate 13,466 of NW_020447905.1, forward strand.
ACAAATCAGATCTGTTCATCACTGTTCCTTAGTCTGAAAAGCATTTTTTTCTAGACTCCATGAGGGGTTTTTCCCCCCATCTAAGCTACACATAAAATGGTATTGTTTACTCAGCTCAAAGACACTAAAAAGCTAACTGAAAGCTAAGGGGAAGTCTCTTCACAGGCTCCAAAAGCTTCAGTCAGTCCCAAAGTTGGCCATTAATTACAGCGTTCAGTAAGGGGCAAGTTCAAAAGAGCTATGCACCGAAGACAAGCAGTACAGCACCAGTAAGAAACCCCTTCATAACCAGTAGATGAGCTCAGGACCACTGAAAGAAATGTCCCTCTGTTGCTTGGTGACCCAGGGGACCTGCCATCCTCCCAAAGGTGTCTTTGCATTCACATCTCATTTTCTGAAAKCTGCAGCAATCAGCTCTAAGATCAACTAGTATTTTGCAACAGGAGACTCGTAAGAGGTGTTGTCCTGAGGTCTGTGCCATGCTCAGAGCTGCGTGTTTTCGTGTAACAGCTGGACTGCCTTTTAACTCTCTCACTTTGGCTCTGAAATTCATTTGGAAAACGTGCACAGGGTAACTAGCAACTCAGACTTGGCACAGGCACAAAAATTGATCAGGATGTACAGCAAAGCCATTCGTTTGGTGGGCCAGATAACCTCAGTCGCTCACCTATTCATGGCAGTGGAGCCCATTTATTCAGATTTGTAACCTAATGATTTTTCAGGCATACTGATTTGCTCACCAATTAAGTTAAGTGATACAAGAATTTTGTACTGTTGTGTGTATATAGCAGCATTAGGAAGCTGAATTGGCCATTCATGGGCTTTTAATCCTTGATTTGCCTCATTGGTTTAATTTTTCATAACAGTAAATTGCTTAACAATCTACTGAGAATCATCTGCAGCAGGAGAAGGAAAAAGAAAGGCAGCAGAGCTTTTGTTCCAAAAGTGTTGAGGAAGCATGAGCCAGAGCAAAAGATAATACCTTAGATTTGCTAAGGCCATAGTAACTGAATTAGTCAAAAGTGGAGACTACGTACCTCTTTGAAGAGAAAAAAGGATAAATAGAAATCTTTTCTGAAAAGGGATCTGTCCTATGTGGACCATGTTCATGAATCCTACTGTCTTTTGTTTCCTGGGTCTTTGTTTCCTTTAGCAGATTACTCGAGGCTTTGAGTAAAAGGATCCTGTCCCCCACACTAAGCTGGCAGGCTTAGACACTCTGCCTTTTGTCCCTTTAGCATACCTCTCCTGATCATTAGGAATGACCAAGCTCAGTTATAATCTGTTGTCTTTGTGCTTCCCAGTGGTTTCCAGCTAATTCTCTCAGACACTCCTGTTCAACCCGGTTCATTTTCATCATTGGTGATTTTTGCAGGTGTAACTGATGATACAGCTCAGGGGAGGCAGATGTGCACTAGGAGCAAAAACTTGCTTTGCAGCCTTCCTAAGAGGAGGAACTGGTGAGGTGGAAAGGGTTCACTTTCCTGGCTGTCAGCCTTTACAGAGGTACTGTGGGTAACAAGGGATTTTCTTATGTCCCAATGAGGAAAAGTGCTTTTTATGAGAGGCAATGAATGCAAAAACACTTATAATAACCACAACGCTGTGGTGTTGCTTTTCAGGGCAAAAACTGCTTCCCTATCTGCAGTCAAACACATCCTTGCTAGATAAAGTACCTTGTATCTTGTATAACTTATCTGTTCCTATAATTATGTGTTTTGGTCCTTCTTAACTATAAAGCAATATAGCTAATAAAGGGTAGTAGCACACCTGTAACTATGGACGTTAAGGTCTTACATATATTTAAAAAGTCTTAGTCCTAACAGAGCATAAAAAGGAGGCAGTGAAATAATGCAGAAGACTATTAAAGTTCAGCCCCTGTCTCTTCACCTGAAGGAATAGACAGTGAACAGTGTATAAGGTAAAGAGGAGCTGGAATGTGAGAAGAATGGAGGGAGCCGGGAAAGTACATATCTGTGTGAACCCTACTCTTCCCCTGCACTGTTTATGTAGAAAAGATTATAAGAACCAGAGCTGTAATAAGATACCCCTGGGACCTATGCTATAGAAAATGTTTATGTTTAATTTTTTTGATTTTTGATATGCTATCTTGAAAGGACCATTTCTGATAGAGAACTGTCTGAGCTTCTCAGAATGATGTTTGGCCTAATGATTTGCCTTACACAGAGAAATGTGCTGTAGACTGCTCTACACAGTCAAGCTCCAGTGTCACTGTTCAGTTGGTGGTGGGTAAAACTGGAAGGGCTCTCTCCTACTATGCAATTTTACACAAGAGGAGATGACCGAGGTCTTGTGGCTTTTCCTGTTGTGGTATGAATATCCTCCATGAAAGGAAGTGGTTGGTTTGTCTAGACAAATCTCATGGGGGCAGAATATCTAAAAAGTCTAGCCTTTTAACCCTTTGAGGGTTTTGTGTCAAGCACCAAGTTAAAAAGTTTTATTAGATCAAAGACTTCAGACTTTTGACTCTCTATTTTTAATTAATTTAATTTGGCAAAGTTTTTATCTGTTTTGCACTGGTTCTTTACTAGATCACATCTACTCCTTCAGCAAAGGTTATTATTATAATATATTCTCTGATCATCCTCTTTTTCCACAATTATTAATATTATTCCACTGTAGACTTAAAGCTCAGTCTCTGTGATGGATATTTAACTCTTTCTCTTTCCTGTGTTCTGCATCTTTCAGTGCTATGAACCTGTGAGGAGATTCCTTCACAACACTGCATCACCCACTATACTGTGCCACTGTAAAAATGGTGGAAAATAAGTGTTAATCTTTTCCCCTCTTTAAATTTGTATTTAAAATTGTATTTATTATGGGTAGTAGCAACACTTGCAACCATAGAGTTCAAAGCATTCTCTACTTTCAAACATATAGGTATGTTTATATATTTATATAAATATATTCTTCATGCATCTGTAAGTATACTAAATTCAGTTTGTTTTACTGTGGTGTTACCAGGTGGGCTGCAGTATCCTGTTTTCTATTAACACCTAGTTACTGGTAATGACTGAGAAAATTTCTGCTTTTATAGGAAAATGCCTTTTTTAGTTCTAGAAATAAGTCTGAATGCATTAACAAAATGCAACAAAAGCTGAGAGGAAAAAATCACAAGGTCGTTTAAAAAAAATAAACATCTAGAACTTATTCAGAAAACCAGAATAGATTTTTTCTTAAAAAGAGAATCTCCTTATCTTCTGTACTCTGATTTAGTATTTTAATGCTTTTAATAACAATACTGGTCTGATATCACAATAGTTATTTTGACAAGTTATTAAAACTGATCCTCTGTTGAGGCAGATTTCCTTGGCATGAACAGAACATTTTTTGTCTCATCTATGACTGCAAAGCAGTGCTAGTTAGCCCTTTCTTGTGGGGTTGTACTTCACATCATTGTATCTGCATTTTGTGAGCTGAGAGAAAAAGGCACTTTTCAATTGCTACCAGTTTCTCTGACACCAGCAGTGAAATGATGAGTCCAGTTGAGAACTGTACCTGTATCCTAGAGGATAAATCTGATGTCCCCAGAAGCTTAGAAGATTCTCAGTGTCAAGAATATATTAGAAATGTGCCTTCAGGGTTATGCGCTAAAAGGGCATAACTGCTGATGGAAAATTCCTATTGAATCAGTTTCAAATATCTCTCTTTCCTTGAAGAATCTGTATTTTGACATACTCCAGCTGTGGATGAGTCAGTAATCCTAGGCCAAAAAAAAAAAAAACTTTCTAATTCCCATCAGACCCACACAGATCACTAAAACAGATGAAAGAGGGTTTGTCAGATATTGAGTCCTGTGTAGATATTGAATCTTCTGTTGATTAAATCCTATGTGCAAGAAGAAAATCCTATGTATGAGAAGAACATTTGGCCCATTACATGAGCAATGTCTTGGATAGTGGCAAACGGGCTCATTGGCACAAGAGTGGATATGCTTCACTCATCTGACCCAGCAGCACTTCTGCTGAAACCCTGAGGTCGCTCCCACGTTTATACATGTCACTACAGCTAAATGCTCTAGGTGCAAACTCACTCACTTTGGGCAGAGCAGGGTGTTAACCAGAACCTCTGCCCATTGTGGTGAATGCTGTAACCATTAGGCTGAGATCTCAGGTAGATGGAGGCCCTTCCTCGACATTCAGCGAGAGACTGTTGTCTGTTGAGCGCTGGGTCACCCAAGACAGCTTTGTGTTCAGAGCAGGCTCCTGTGAGCCCACCTGGGAGGGCTGAACCTCCCCGTGCTCCAGGGACCACCACAATGCCTGACTTTCAGACATCTGCACCCTCTTGTGCATCTCAATGTTTCTTGCAATTGTCTTCTCCCCTATGGATCGCTGCAAGTATTTCTTTAACTGATCTCCCTTTTAGAGCCACAGAACAGGATAACTGCTCTCTCCTTCTCTCTCTCCTCCTTATGAAGATGTTAAACATAAAAGGTGTTTTTTTCTGGAGCCTCGAGGAGGGGATTGCTTACGGACTTATTCGCTGCGGCAGTAGTGTGACTTGGCACACCCTGCAGGAGTGAAGTGGAATAGGAGCACTTGTACGGTTTGAATCAAATGTGGTCTTCAGACAGAGCTCAGTCTATTCCTGTAGCAGAAACTCCTTCCCAGCATGAAGAAAGTTATTAGCCATTGACTCCTGCCTATAAGATAACTTTTTAACTCCGTCCAATTTTACTTCTACCATCTGTAGCTCCTAGAGCTTCATCTTCAATGTGAAAACTTATTGACTGCAGTTTGAAAAACCAGTGGATTTTCTTTATCTATCCAGACAGTGATCTCTTCTATTTAAGCCTACCCTTTCCTGCTTGAATCTATGCTGGGTACTGCTATTTCTTCTAGAGAATAATCCTGGGGATAAAACTTGAAAATAATCCATTTTGCTGCAAGGGTTCAGTAACAGGCTACTCATTTGAAAGCTGGGGAATTACAGCTAATACACTTACACCACTATAACTCCATTGGCTCCTGATGTGAGCTGGTGTAAGCAGGAAGAGAATAAGAACCCAATTATTCTCTATTTGAGTGACACTATATCTAAACACAAGTAGGACACACTGAAGGCACAGAAAAGCCTTGGGGATGTGCTGATCAGTCACCTGATAAAATATAATGACTCGCATAAAGCTGAACTTAGAATATTTCTCCCATCTAGTCTATTGTATGCACTGAACTTTTACTGAAATACATATGAGGTCTAATTTACCATCCTCCCTTCATAGTCTCTTTCACCTCCCTCAAGTGAGTCAGTTTATTCAGAAAACGTTTTTTACTGTACCTCCTGAATCAAATTTGGGACACCTCTTGATGTATCTCCTGAACAGATAGAGCTGAGCAGATGGGTGAGTAAAATCAATTTACATAATGAAACTTGTTATACAGAGGGTGATGATCCTTTTCCTCGGGGGRTGGGAGGAAGACTTTTCCCTGTTACCTGAACACTGAACATTGAAAGTAAGTTTGAAATCATTGACTGGAAGGATCACAATGGAAATTCAGCCATAACTTCTATCCCCTGGCATACAAATGGCACCGCACTATTATATTAGCAATGTTGCACTTTGCCACATATCTGTTTAACATGTCAGGTGTCAAAAATGGTTCCCACAGTTCATTAAAAATGAAGCACAACAAAAACAATCATAGCATTTTACAAATCTGGTTCATTGAGTATTACTCTGGAAGGCTACTTGTAAAAATATAATTGTCTTTTTTCTTCATTCCCTGATGCAGCATTACACCTGCTGCCAGGGAACATCCATCCTGCAGGCATTCAGCTGTGTGGCCGCTCCGCAGGTTTCCTTCCACATTGGCCCCTCATTCCTGCCTTCCTCTTGCAGGGTATCACCTCTGTACTGCTGCTTTCTGCCAGGGGCCCTGCTGGGAATCGGATCAGGGGTCTGATCTAGGTTAAAATATCTAAGGGATTTTAACATTTAAGAACTAGTCTGAGAGCRTGATTTGGTTCCCAGCAACCCCCGCTCCCAGCAGCTACGCGAGGGCAGGTGAAGGGCAGTGTGGTGTGGTGTCAGGAGCGAGGCATCCAGGAGGAAAAAGGGAGCAGGGGAAGGGACAAGACCTTCTTAAACCTTGAGCCAGCTTTGTCACCAGGTGCAAAAGTCAAAGAGGAATATCTGGGTTTGTGTACAGAATAACAGAGCAGAATCTGGTTTTGATTTCAGGAATGCAAGAACCTAGAGTTGTCTATGTAACGAATGAACTGCCAAATTCTGGAGGCTACATATAATCCAGAGTCAAATACTTCTGATATGGAGGAAAAAATAGAAAAGAAATTTGGATTTAGTTTTAAGCAAGTCTTGCTCAGTATAAGGGAGGAAAGTGGCTTTTTTCTGGGAAGATTTCCAGAGCTGCTAGTGAGAAGTAGTTTCTTTTTGTCCAAGAAAAATAGTGTTTTGTTTACGTTTTCTTGGAACAGCTTTGCTTTAATGGTGATAATTGTCTGTGAGGTTATACTATATGCTAATGAAAAGTTTAATCTTTCATCCAGCAACATGGATTTAATATAACATTTCAGCTTTCTAGGAAAGGGGGATGAATCATATGTGTATGTGTGTGTTTGTATATATATATATATATATATATATCTGTACTTAGGTACATAGATATGTGACTTCAAACTGTGGTGTGTCTGTCAAGCAGTTCTATAGAGTTCCTTTGTGTCATTTCTGCACAATAAATCCTGTTTAGGTTGTGACAATCAACAACAACTTCCCACAAAAATCATGTTGTTTTCACCTGTGAATTGCAATATTCAAAATTCATTATGTTTCTTCTTCTGCAAAAAAAAAGAGTGCAAATCTATGCTTAARTTCAGAAAATATCTGAATATTTTAAAATAAATTTAATTTATTTATAAAATAGGATCAGCTCCAGAATTAAGCATGAATTTTGACTGAAATGTATAAATTCTGTCTTCTTTTGTTTGAAAGAGAGAGGATGTTCTTTTTAACTTCCTTTTGTTAAAATGCTATATAGTGCTGAGCTGTTTATAATAACATTGATGGAAATTGACAGCTGGCTTTTTGTAGGGGAATCAATTTTTTGTAAACCTATCTGTTGTGGTGTTACTGGGACAAGAAAATAAATACCAGCCTGCGTCTGTCATATCTTTATCACATTTGCAGATTACTTTCATTAGCTCTGTTTCCCTTATAGTGGGGGTCATCCTCCTCTTAAAGAGGCAATTTGTTCACATTATCAGATGATAATCTAGTGTATGTGCGGCCTACTTCAAAACAAGGCTTAGTGAGAAAAGAGAAAGAAATCATATGAGCACAAAAATAAGAGAGATACTTTGACAAACTTACAGTGAATACAGATTAATTTAGCTAGAAAGGAAAATTTGAATTACGTGCAGGGAGAAAAAGAAGTCCGATGTTTTTAGAGAAGGCGTCCTCCTTGGCTCAAAACACACAAGGCAATGACAGACACAGGAATGGATATTTAAGTGAACTTACAGGCCACAACTCAGTTAACTTAATGGTGCCTAGAGCAGATCAATACCTACCCCTGTTGCACACCGGACATTGAACAGGCTGTGGGGTGGTGTTACAGCCAGTAACCTGGGACACAGAGCACTTGGATGGGAGGGAGGGAAGGGAGAAAGGATACAGGGCGCTACAGCAGATCTCAGCCTGGGACCACGCCATGCCTCTCCTCTGCTACGCACATAGTCCAGCCCTAAAATGAGAGGCCTGAGATGCTCCCTTTTAACTATAATCAGTTTGGACACTGTTGGCAAGTTGCAATGAGCCATGAATTCCTGAGTGACCTGCAGAAGCCTATGTTAGACTTTTACATCTCAGTCTCCTTTACCTCAAACAGGCTTCAGATGAGGTGGAAAATTCACAGGACTTCAGCTCATTTGGTTAATGGGAACTCGGCCTAGTGCCTTCCTGGTGTCTTCCTCCCCTTCCTTCCTCCGCTTCTTCCAGCCTGCCTCAGGCTGATATTTAAAAGCCCCATCAAAACACACAGGTTGGGTCAGGCTCTGGGTGTCAGGAAAAAATATACAGGGAAGGAGAAGAGGGTAGCTGAAGGGTATGAGGGACTATTCTGGCAGAAGAAAAGGGTGTGCAGAGGACTATGGGGGGTGACCACACAGAGGCAACTCCAGTAGCCAGACTGTAGCAATACCCTCTAAAACAGGCCAACCAAGACCTCATGTATTATTTCCTTGTGAAGTAAAGGGACTCTGTGAATTGTGTTTGTATCCAAGGTGTAGCTTACTGGATAGATAATGCAGCTGGGGAGGGGGTGAACTTCTTAGGGTGAAGTGAGTATATTTAAAAATTCTGCAGAGTGGGTGAAATTTGCAGTATGGGCAAACATGGCCAAAATGTCAGATTTGTTATAAAACCTTAGATGGATGAGTTTCTTAGTGTTTGTTTTGCTACTGAAAAAAAAAAAAAAAACTTGTATGTGTGTGATTTTGGGAGGAAAAATGGCACTTGCTGTAAGTCCAGTCCTAGTGCTTAGAAAGTGGATAATCAGTGAAAAAATAGGTAAAGTCTTATAAATAAATTTTGCTTGCTGGAGTCACTTATCTGGTAAGTCACACAAGTAACTTCAATCATCCACTACACATGAGAAGATCAAAATAAATCCGGAATATGGAATTTATATTCTGCTATATATCAAGTGAAAATGGTTTTTTGACACCTGATCTAAAGGCTGCTGCTTCTGTGGTTTGAATTTATGCTTCTGATATCAGCTTTCTCTTATCACAGCTTGTCATACAAAAGAATGAAGGACCTGTGCTGAAAACTCAAGTGTCTCACCACACAGTCTACACCATGTACAGTAATTGAAACATTACTTTCGGCTTTTCATTCTTTGACATGCAATAATAATAGTTGCTCTGTTTTTTGTTTTTTTGTTTTTTGTTTTTGCCACGTGACTGAGTCAGTCTCCTGGGACAGAAAACTCAGCCATAAGCTGCAGAAATGAGGCATCCTGAGTGAACTCTAGACTTTGCAGGGCTGGGCTTGTTGCACAGTTCTGGGGAGGAAATGGCAGACAACATGTTATCGGCACTTTTCATAGTCCATAAAATGAAGGAAGTAGCACGTTTTCCCACCTCTCCCATTCTTCATAAACAAGAATCCTTTGTCCTGCCAAAGATATCTATAAATAATCTTGTTATCTGTGTCCTGCACAAAATCATGTAGAAAGCTAAAGATAAAAACTTATTTGCTAGTTTTTCCTCAAGATTCAATAGATACATTATATATTCAAAGGAAAATATACATTCAGGTATAAACTAATGTCACTGCCAAGGACTTTCATTTGTAGAACAGAACAGAACAAAAATTCTGATAATATTTTAGCAGAGGATGTGAAAAGAAAAAAAATGTTCATGTGAAAGGCATTGCCGAAAGGGAAGAGCAGGAACGTAGATAAATGCAAGATAACCTGTACAAATATTGATAGAGGAAACATCAATCCTATTGTTATGGGAATATGACTCACTGGAAGAAAATAGGCTGACGAAGCACAGTGTGGCCCATGAACTAGTGGGAAAATTCAGGGATCCACGTGTATCCCGAGTGCCTTTTGAGGGACAGGGGCCTGCGGTATGCAAGTGCCTTTGAGAAGCTGACCTTGAGGATCCCTGGTCTCTGCAGTGTTCTGAGAGATGCAGACAGACATCTAGTTAGATCTTAAATTTCAGTTTCACTTTTGAAACTTGACAACGTTTCTGATTGGATACTTTGTTATTCAGCCCAGTTTGTGCCCATCTGGAAAAGCTTAGCTCTTCATCTTGCTTTCTGGATAAAAGGGAATTTATAAACTAGAGTTTATGGAGCTATGGTAGCCAGGAAAATGAGAGTTTGCTTTAGTGACAGCTCTCCTGCAGGAGGTGTGCTGCTCTTGACAAGCTGTGTCGTCAGGTAAGGGAGTTACGGGAGGAGGTCAGTAGGCTGCRCAGCATCCGAGAAGMKGAGCAAGAGATAGACAGGGTATTCTTGGAGACTGTGCAGCTTCGGGAGTCCCAACCCCCCGCAGCAGTGGAGTTGCCAGAGGGCTCTGTGCTGTGTGAAACGGTACATCATAACATCGTAGAAGAAGGCTGGAAACTGGTCACTGCTCGTGGGAGGAGAAAGGCTCCTACTCCTCCTGAAGACTTGCAGCTGAAGAACAGGTTTAGTGCCCTCCAGGATGAGGAGGAGATGGGCATGGCTGCCAGGGAAGTACCT
>NW_020447906.1:0-1077 GCF_003343035.1 Apteryx rowi
TGGGGCTGTGGGTGGGTGCTGTGGGTCGGTGATGCCATGGGCAGGTGCCATGGTGGGGGGGGGTGCTGGGGGTGAGTGATACCATGGGTCATGGGTGAGCTGCGGGTCATGGGTGATGCTGTGGGTCATGGATGATGTTATGGGTCGGGTCATGGTGCTATGGGTGGGTGATGCCATAGGTCAGTGGTGTGGGTTGGTGGCATGGGACAGTGCTGTGGGTCACAGCTGCTGTGGGTCCGTGCTGTGGGTGGGTGGTGCTGTGGGGCACGGGTGCTGGGGGTGGGTGATGCCATGGGTGATGGGTGCTGTGGGTCTGCACTGTGGGTGGGTGATGCCATGGGGCAGGGCCATGGGTGGGAGCCATAGGTGGGTGACACTGTGGGTCAGGTCCTGTGTGGTGACACTGTGGGTGACATTGTGGGTGACACTGTAGGTAGGGGACGGCATGGATCGGTGCCTGGGTGGTGATGCTGTGGGTGATGCTGTGGGTCAGGGCCACCATAGGTTGGTGCTTGGGTGGTGACACCATTGTTGACACCATGGGACAGGGCCAAAGGTGGTGGCACTGTGGGTTGGTGATACCATGGGTGACACCATGGATCAGGGCCACAGGTGGTGACACCATGGGACAGGGCCAAAGTTGGTGGCACTGTGGGTGATGGCATGGGTTGGTGATGCCGTGGGTCGGTGCCCTGGTGGTGACGCGCGTGTCCCTGCAGGAGCATGTGGCCGGGGCTGGCGCTGGTGTTGGTGGTGCTGACGGGGGCCTGGGGGGACAAGGGGCCTCCCTGGGTCCCCCCTGGCCCCACGGCAGCGCCAGGGCACCCGTGTGGGGCGGCGGTGCTCGAGGACCTGCTGAGCCGCCTGCGGGCCCTGGAGGGGCAAGTGCGGGCACTGCAGAGCCAGTGTGGGGCTGAGAGCTGGCCCCAGGCTGGCACCGGTATGGGGACGGGTGGACACGGGGGGCCATGGGGGACATGGAGGATGTGGAGGGACATGAAGGGACATGGGCCATGGGGGGCCATGGAGGGACATGGAGGGAGATGGGAGGACATGGGGGGACATGGAGGGACATGG
>NW_020447906.1:3523-13835 GCF_003343035.1 Apteryx rowi
GGTGCCCTCCCAATGCCCCCATTGCCCCCAGTGCCCCCCAGTGCTCCCAGTGCCCTGTTCCGACATGTCCCTGTGGGTGTCCCCAGGGTCTCCCTGTCCCATGGGTGCCCCATCCCCAGGGTGTCCCTATCCTGTGGGTGTCCCCATGGTGCCCCCGAGTTGTCCCCGTCCCATGAGTGCTCCATCCCTGGGGTGTCCCCAGAGGTGTCCCCATCCCACGGGTGTCCCTGTAGTGTCGCCATCCTGTGGGAGCCCCATCCCCTGGTGTCCCCATGGTGTCCTCATTCCATGGGTGCCCCATCCCCAGGGTGTCCCCAGAGTGTCCCCATCCTATGGGTGCCCCATCCCCAGGGTGTCCCTGCGGTGGCACCCACTGACGGGGCCATGTCCCCACAGAGATCCCCTTGGTGACACTGCACGTGACTGCCCGCGACCGGACGTCCTTCCGAGTGGCCTGGTCACAGCCACCTGAGCCTGTGGACGGCTACCAGGTGGCCATTGTTCCCATGGTGAGCTGGGTCCCCAAGTGTCCCCAACACGTCCCCAGTGCACCTTGGCCCCAGGACAAGCTGTTGCGGCCACTTGCTGGCTGCCCAGCTTGGGGATGGGGATGGGGACAGGTCCCCAGTGTGGTGTCCCCAGTGCATCCCCAGTGTGTCTCCAATGTGTCCTCAACACGTCCCCAACGTGTTCCCAACACATGCCTGGACCCAGGACGAGCCATTGGCCACGGTCACATGCTGGCTGCCCGGCTCGGGGCCAGGGCTGGGGCCGTCCCCCACAGTGTCCCCAACGGTGTGTCCCCATCCCCAGGATGAGGCGGAGGCGGTGACCATGCACCAGCTGCCCAGCTCTGCCGTCACCTTCGAGGCGACGGGGCTGGTGCCCGGCGGCACCTACGAGGTCTCGGTGCAGGCACAGCGGGAGCAGCACCCCGGGGCACCCAGCACCTTGCGCGTCCGCACCCGTACGTGGCACCGCGTGACGACAGGGATGGGGACGATGATGGGGATGGGGACATTGACAGACATGGGGCTGGGGACAGTGATGGGGATGGGGACGGGGATGGGGTGAGGGACAGGGACGGTGATGGGGATGGGGACAGGGATGGGGATGAGGACAGGGATGGGGACATTGATGGGCACAGGGATGGGGCCAGAGAGAGACATGGAGAGACATGGAGGTGGCCAGGGCRCAGTGATGGGGATGGGGACARGGATGGAGATGGGGACAGTGAGCGGGTTGGGGACAGGGACAGGCACAGGGATGGRGACAGGGATAGGGATGGGGATGGGGGACAGAGAATTGGGATGGTGAGAGGAATGGAGATAGGGATGGGGATGAGCATGGGGACAGGGGTGGACATGGGGATAGGGACAAGGACAGAGATGGGGACAGACAAGGGGACACAGATAGGGATGGGAATGRAACAGGGGCAGGAAAGGATGGTCACAGAGATGGGCACGGGGTCAAGGTCAGGGAAAAGGATGGGAACAGGGACAGGAACAGGGACTGGAGTGGAAGGGGGATGCAGAGGGGACAGGCACAGGGATGGGGATGGGTACAGGGACAAGGTCAGGGACAGGGATGGGGACAGGGACAAGCATGGAATCAGGTCAGGCATGGGGACAGGGCTGGGGACAGGGYTGGGGATGGGATAAGGACTGKGACAGGGATGGGCATGGTGAGGGGGGATGAGGTCATGCATGGGGACAGGCATGGGGACAAGGACAAGGACAGGCCTGGGGTTGGGGACTGGCAAAGGGACAGGAATGGGGAYGGGGATGGTGCCTGTGATGTCCGTCTGTCCTCTGGATCCGTCTGTGCCTGTGCATCTGTCTGTCCCCATGGCTCTGTGTGTCCCCTTGGACCCGTCCGTCCGTGTGTCCCTATGGCTCCGTGTGTCCCTAGTCTGTCCCCGCGTGTCCATCTGTCCCCATGGGTCCATGTGTCCCTCTGTCTCCTGGTGCATCCCTGTGCATCCGTTTGTCCCTGTAGGTCTGGGTGTCCCCAATGTGTCCCCATGGGTCCGTCTGTCCCTGTGTCTGTCCCCATGTCTGTCTCCCCCACCCGGTCCCTGGTGGACGGGTGTTTCTGGGGAGGGGACAGTGTGGTGACACCGGCCCTGTTTGCTCTCACAGTGCCCGCCCAGTCCCTGCACGCCCATGGGGTGCCCCCGGGGTCCCCTCGGGGTCCCCTGGGGCCCCCTGTGTCCCCGGCGTTACCAGCATCCCCAGGGTCACCAGTGTCACCAGTGTCACCGGGATCCTCAGGGTCACCAGCATCCCCGGGGTCTCCAGCATCCCCAAGGTCCCCAGTGTCACCAGTGTCCCCGGGGTCACCAGCATCTCCACGGTCTCCTGCATCCCCGGGGGCTCCAGCATCCCCAGTGTCCCCGAGATCCCCTGTGTCACCAGTATCCCCAGTGTCACCAGCGTCCCCGGAGTCACCAGCATCTCCACGGTCTCCTGCATCCCCGGGGGCTCCAGCATCCCCAGTGTCCCCTGCATCCCCAGGGGCCCCGGCGTCCCCAGTGTCCCCGGGGGGCCTGTCCCTGCAGACGGTGGTGCACGACCTGGGGGCCAAGCTCTCGCCCTACAATGGCACCTTGCAGCAGCGCCTGGAGAGCTACCTCCGGGCCTCGGCGTTCCCACTCCGCGGCAACCAGACGGTGCCKGCCGTGGCCCGGGCCATCCTCTCCTACCTGCTGCGCCGGAGCCCGGCCGAGCTGCGCGACCAGGTGTTCCACCGCCTCCGCCAGGGTCCCCCAGGCCCCCCATCCCATGTCAAGCCCYGGGTGATGCCGGGGACTTCCGGTGAAGCCCTGGTGACCCTGGATGGGCTGCGGGACCACGTGGACACTGTGGTGATCCGCTACCGGCTCCTGGGAGGGCCCGAGGGGGCCGGGGGGGAGCTGCGGGTGCCGGGGGATGCGGCGGTGGCCCGGCTCCCAGGGCTGGTCCCGGGGGCCACGTATCGTGTGGAGGTCCATGGTGTGGTGCAGGGGCACGCCTCCAAGTCCTACTCCACCCTGGTGACCACAGGTGGGTGATGGGGATGGGGAAGGGGACRGCCTTGCCTGGGACATCCCCCTCTCCCCCCATGACCTTCTCCTCTGCTTGCAGGGGTGGACAGCACTGGTGAGCCTCTCCCAGACCAGGGGCACCAATACGAGATGGAGCTGACAGGGGGCTCTGAGCCCCRCGGCACAGTGGCTGAAGCAGGTACCCCCAGGCAGGCCCTGACCTGGTGGGAGGACCCAGGTGTCTGGGCTCCCCAGCTCTCGGCAGCCAAATTGGGGGTGGATGGATGGAATGGTGGGTGGGTAGCTGGAGACATGGTGCATGGAAAGAGGGATGATAGGAGGGACTGGAGGATAGATGGATGATGAAACAGATGACAGGGTGAATGGAGGGGTGGATGGATGAACAGAACAAAAGCTGTAAGGATGAATAGGTGAGTGGATAGACAAACGGATGGATGGATGGGTGGTTGAACAAATGGATGGAAGAATGGGTGGATGGACAAATGGAGGGATGGGTGGGTGGTGGAACAAATGGATGGAAGAACAGGTGGATGGACAGCTGGACAAACGGATGGATGAATGGATGGGTGCACAGAAAGATGAACTTAGAGAAAGATGAAAGGACAGAAAGACTGATGGATGGATGAGTGAGCAAACAGCTGAGCAGATGGGTGGATAGATGGAAACATGATGGGGCAAATGGAGGGACTGGACAGATGGATGGATGAGTGGATATATGTTTGTCCCTGCAGCATGCCCTGCACTGTCCTCTCTCTGTTAGGGGTGGAACTGGGTGCATGAAAGGTTGGAGGGATGGTGGTTGGTGAGCTTGTGGCTGTTGGTTGATGGAATGATTGGTTGATTGGATAGTGGGATAATTGGATGGATGGATGGATGGATGGAAGGAAAGATGGCTGACTGGATAGATAACTGAACGATTGGATGGATGGAGGATTCACTAGAGGGATGCTGGGATGCATAATTGGATGGTTAGGTAGATATATTCAGGGACTGATGAACTGAAAAAAGCGCATGGCAGGATGGGTGATTGGATGGATGTAAGCATGGGTGGATGAACAGACAAATAGATAGAGGATCAGATGGATGAATAGATAGTTGGATGAAYGGACTGACAAGCACATGGACAAACAGATGGTTAGACGAATGGTGGGATTAGGGGAGGATGAGTGAGTGATTTGATCAATGGATGGATAGGTAGATGGAGAAAGGGAAAGATGGTTGCATGGAAGGATGGCTGGARAGATGGGCAGATATCTGTCCCCTGAACTGTGCTCTCTCAGTTGCAGCCCCGGCTCCATCGGAGGAGGAACTGCTGTCCCAGCCCCAACTAGGCGAGCTCATGGCCTCCCACGTCACCCCCACCTCTGTCCAGCTGGAATGGACCGTCCCTGAAGGCACCTTTGACTCCTTCACTGTGCAGTACAAGGATGCRCAAGGCCAGCCCCAGGCGCTGCCTGTGGGTGGTGGGTCCCACACGGTGACCRTACCCAACCTGRTTCCATCCCGTCGCTACAAGTTCAACCTGTACGGAGTGTGGGGGCGGAAGCGTCTGGGCCCCRTCTCCACCGATGCCGTCACAGGTGAGGGCAGCTRCAGGCGTTGTCCCTGYCCCCTCTGTGCACTGGTTTTGGAGTGGGTCAGGAGTCCTGGCAGGGCCAGTCCTGTTCCTCTTGGTCCTCTTGGGAAAATGGGAACAGGTCCTGGGTGCTGGCTGGGGGATAGATGGAGGAATGGCTGCATGCAAGGTTGGAGGGCTGGAGGATTGGCTGGACTGACAGATAGATAGAAAGACGGATGGTTGAATGGATGGGTGGATGGTTGAACAGATGGATGGATGAAAGGATGGATAGATGGTTTGATGGCCAGAAGGCTGGCTGAGTAATTGGACAGCCAAATGGATGTATGATTGGAAGTGTGGATGGAATCAAGGGCTTATGGATGGAAAAAGGTGCATGGAAAAATGAGTGATTGGATAGATAGAAGCCTGGATGGATGGTTGGAYTGATGCATGGATGAATGGATTGACTAATGGACTTGGAAAAAGATGGATAAATGGCTGGATGGCGGATGGATGGACAACTAGCTGGATTACTGGATAATAAAGATGACTGATTACATAGAGAATTGGTTGAGTTGCCTGATAGATTGATCATTAGGATGAATGCATGGACAGATGGATGACTGGAAGCATGGGTGGATGGAAGGAGGGATGTTTGGGGGAATTATTGATTGGATGCTTTCAGGGCAGGCTGGCTGGACATATGTGTGGATATCTATTTGCAGCGTGCTCTCCATTGTGCCCTCTCCATTGCAGCCCCRGCCCCACCGGAGGAGGAGGAACCACCATCCCAGCCCCGCCTGGGCAAGCTCACAGCCTCCCACATCACCCCCACCTCTGTCCAGCTCGACTGGACTGTCCCYGAGGGCACCTTTGACTCCTTCACGGTGCAGTACAAAGATGTGCAAGGCCAACCTCAAGCCCTTGCTGTTGATGGCGGATCCCGCACGGTGACTGTGCCCAACCTGGTGCCATCCCGTCGCTACAAGTTCAACCTGTATGGGGTGTGGGGACGGAAACGTATTGGTCTGATCTCTACTGAAGCTGTCACAGGTGAGGGCAGCTGCAGGCATTGTCCCAGTCCTCTCTGGTCCMTGCATTTGAAGTGAGCCAGGAGCCTGGGCAGGGCCTGTCTTTGTTCCTTCAAGCTTTCTGGGAAATGGGAACAGCTCTTGGCCACTGAATTGGTGGTGGGCATTGGTGTGTGCAAGGTTGGAGGAATGGAGGTGGGGAAAGGATGGGGGGTAGTATGAGAGGTTGGATGGATGGATGGTTGGTTGATGGGATGGYAGACAGAAGGAGAAGAGGATGGATGGTTGGATGGATTTTTGTATGGTTGAAAAGATGTTTGGATAGAAAGATGTTTGGACAGATGGATGGAAGCATGGATGATTGGATGAATAATTGTTTGGATAAAGGAAGGTGTAGATGGTTGTAAGCCTGGATCCATGGCCTGATGGATGGAAAGATGTGCTTGGAAAAATGGGTAACTGCATGGAAAGAAGCCTGTCTGGCTGGACAAGTGGATGGATGGATGGAATGAGGAATGGATGGATGGATGGATGGATGGAGAGACAGCCTGGTGCCTGACTGGCTAAATGGAGTGGCCAACATACAGATAAATGGAAGGATGAGGGCAGTGGTGGACAAACAGGTGGAGGAATGGGAGGATGGGTGGGTGGACAGATGGGAGCTGATTAATGGATGGATTAGATGGATGGACAGATGGGCAGATGGCTGGACAGATGAGTGGATATCCATATCCCAAGGAGTCCTACATTGTGCCTTCTCTGTTGCAGCCCCAGCACCACCGCAAGAGGAACCGCCGTCCCAGCCCCGCCTGGGTGAACTCACAGCCTCCCATGTCACCCCCACCTCTGTCCAGCTGGAATGGACCGTCCCCGAGGGCACCTTTGACTCCTTCATGGTGCAGTACAAGGATGCACAAGGGCAGCCCCAGGCACTGCCTGTGGATGGCGAGTCCCGCACAGTGACTGTCCCTGACCTGGTTCCATCCCGCCGCTACAAGTTCAATGTATATGGGATGTGGGGGCGGAARCGTCTGGGTCCCATCTCCACTGAYGCYGTCACAGGTGAGGTCAGCTSTGGGCATCATCCCTCTCCCCTTCGGGCCTTTTTTTTTGGAGCAGGCCAGAGCGTGAACAGAGGAAACAGCTCTTGGGAGCTGAATTTGGGATGGRAATGAATGCATGCAAAGTCAGAAGGATGGAGGGAGGGATGGATGGATGCTTACCTGGAAGGGTTTAGGGCTGGATGAAGTAGTGGCTGAGTGGCTGATAGAATGGTTGGGTGAATGGAAGGTTTGATATATGGATGAATGCTTGGGTGGATGGATGGCTAACTGGCTGACTTTTTGTATGGATGGATGGTGGGCTGGACGGATGGATGGTTGGACAGACTAGATGGTTTATGGAAGTTCAGCTTGTTGGATGGATATCTGAATTGTTAAAGGGATGTATGGATGTGTGAATGGCTTGAGAGTAGGATAAATTCATGGCTTGAGGGATGGAAWAAAGAGCATGGAGACATGGTTGATTGGATACATGAAATCATGGACAAATGGATGATTGGATGGATGGAAAGACAGATTGRTGGATGGATGGATGCAGTAATGGACTGAGAAATGGATGGATAAAGGACTGGATGGTTGGTGACTTGGTTGATGAGTGGATGATTAGATAGATGGACAGATGGATACATGGCTGGACAGCTGGATGGATGGATGGACAGATAGATGGATGTCCATACGCTAGTATGCCCTACATTGTGCCCTTTCTATTGCAGCCTCAGCCCCGTTGGAGGAGGAACGACCATCCCAGCCCCAACTGGGAGAGCTCACAGCCTCTCATGTCACCCCCACCTCTGTCCAGCTCGACTGGACTGTTCCCGAGGGCACCTTTGACTCCTTCACGGTGCAGTACAAGGATGCACAAGGCCAGCCCCAGGTGCTGCCTGTGGATGGCGAGTCCCACACAGTGACTGTGCCTGACCTGGTTCCATCCCGCCGCTACAAGTTCAATGTGTATGGGATGTGGGGGCGGAAGCGTCTGGGTCCCATCTCCACTGACGCTGTCACAGGTGAGGTCAGCTGCGGACACCGTCCCTGTCCCCTCCATGTGTTCATTTTGGAGTGAGGCAGGATCCCAGGCAGGGCCCATCCTTGTCCTTTTGGGCCATCTGGGAAATGGGAACAGATCTTGGACATTCAATTGGGGATGGGCATGGGTGCATGAGAGGAGGGATGGATAGATGGATGGTGGAATGAAAGGTTGAATGGTTGGATGGATGAGTGTCATCTGGTTGGACAGAAAATGGAAAGATAGCTGGATATCTGGGTGGATGGATGGGTGGTTTGTTGATTGGATGGCTGCATGGATTTTTTGATACCTGGACGGATGGTTGGAAAGATGGTTGGATGGACAGTTGTGTGGACAGATGGGTGGAAGCATGGATGGTTGGATGAAGAACTGGATAGTTAAGTGAATGGGTGGTTGGATTTGTGGATTCATGGTTCCATGGCCTGATGGATGGRAAAAGGTGCTTGGAAAGATAGGTGATGGGATGGATGGAAGYGKGGCTGKCTGGCTGGACAAATGACTGGTTAGTTGGATGGATAGATGGAGAAACAGATTGGTGTCTGGCTGGCTGAGTGGTGTGACAAGTGAGTTGTTGTGTGGACAAAGAGCTGGAGGAATGGGAATATKGATGGGTGGACAGAYGGTTGAGTTGRTTGATGGGTGGATGGTTAGACAKATGAATGGATGGACAGATGGTTGAGTGGAAGGATGCATGGATGGACCGATGGATGGATGGATGTTTGAGGGAACTGAGAGATGGAGGGGTGATAACCTGATTGTATGTTCATATGGATGTTTGGTTGAGTGGGTAAACTGGTGGACTGATGAAAGGACAGGCGGATTTTTATCCCCACTATATATTCTTCATTGAGCCCTCTCTGTTGCAGCCCCAGCTCCATCAGAAGAATCGCCATCCCACCCCCGCCTGGGCGAGCTCACAGCCTCTCACGTAACCCCCACTTCCATCCAGCTCGACTGGACCATCCCTGAGGGCACCTTTGACTCCTTCATGGTGCAGTACAAGGATGCACAAGGGCAGCCCCAGGTGCTGCCTGTGGATGGCGAGTCCCGCACAGTGACCGTGCCTGACCTGGCACCGTCCCGCCGCTACAAGTTCAACGTGTATGGAGTGTGGGGGCGGAAACGTCTGGGTCCCATCTCCACCGATGCCATAACAGGTGAGATCAGCTGCGGGCACCGTGCATGTCCCCTGTGTGTGCTGGTTTTGGAGTAGATCAGGAGCCCGGACTCACTGTGTCCATTTGGRCCTTCTGGGAAATGGGATCAGGTCTTAGAAGCTGACTTGGTGGTGGGCAAGGGTGCCTGACAGGAATGGCAGATGGATGGATTTTGGAATGAAACATTGGATGGTTGGATGGATGGGTGTCATGTTGTCTGGTTGGACAGTAGATGGAAAGGTAGCTGGATATCTGGGTGGATGGATGGGTGGTTTGTTGATTGGATGGCTGCATGKATTTCTTGATACATGGATGGGTCRTTGAAAAKATGGTTGGATGGAYAGTTGTGTGGACRGATAGGTGGAAGCATGGATGGTTGGATGAAGAACCGGATGGTTAAGTGAATGTATGARTGGTTGGATTTGTGGATTCATGGTTCCATGGCCTGATGGATGGAAAAARGTGCTTGGAAAGATGGGTGATGGGATGGATGGAAGYGTGGCTGGCTGGCTGGACAAATRGCTGGTTGGYTGGATGGATGGATGGAGAGACAAAYTGGAGGCTGGCTGGCTGAATGGAGTAACAACCAGATATGTGAGTAGCTGGGTGGACAAAGAGGTGGAGGATGGATGGACAGATGGTTGAGTTGWTTGATGGATAAATKGAMCAATGGATSGACCAATGGATGGATAGATGTTCTGGGAAAACTGAGAGATGGAGGGGGGGGATTGTTTGAATGTATGTTCATATGGATGGATGGTTGAGTGGGTAAACTGATGAACTGATGGAAGGATGGATCTTTATCAACACTATGTTCTGCACTGTGTCCTCTCTGTTGCAGCCCCGGCCCCACTGGAGGAGAAACCGCCATCCCGGCCCCAACTGGGYGACCTCAARGCCTCCCACATCACCCCCACCTCCATCCAGCTCGACTGGACTGTCCCTGAGGGCACCTTTGACTCCTTCATGGTGCAGTACAAGGATGCRCAAGGCCAGCCTCAAGCACTTGCTGTTGACAGTGGCTYCCGCATGGTGACTGTGCCCAACCTCGTGCCATCCCGTCACTACAAGTTCAACCTGTACGGGGTGTTGGGGAGGAAACGTCTGGGTCCTGTCTCCACCGATGCAGTCACAGGTGAGGGCAGCTGCTGGCACCGTGCCTGTTTCCTTTGAGCCCTGTGTCAGGAGTGGTCAGGAGGCTGGGCAGGGCCCATGCTGGTCCTCATGGGACATCTGGGAAATAGGTACAGGTCTTGCGTGCTGAATTGGGGATGGCTGGATGGCTGTGTGCATGCAAGGCTGGAGGAATGGATGGATGGTTTGATGAATGTGTAGACAGATTCATTGGATGGATGGATGGATGGATGGATGAATTGACTGAGAGATGGCTGGATGGTGGAATGGATGATTGTACAGGTGGACAAGAACAGAA
>NW_020447906.1:15610-18718 GCF_003343035.1 Apteryx rowi
ATGCAAGGATGGAGGAATGGATGGATGAATAGTGGTATGAAATGTTGGATGGTTGGATGGATGGGCATTTGGTTGGTTGAATGGATGGTTGGATGGCTATTAGAATAGTTCGAAAGATGTTTGGATGGGAAGGTGTTTGGACAGATGGATGAGARCATGGATGGTTGGATGAATAACTGGATGGTTAAAGGAATGTATGGGTGGTTGGAAGCCTGGATTCAGGGATCCATGGCTGGAGGAGTTGAAAAATGTGTTTGGAAAGATAGGTGTTTGGATGAAAGGAGCCTGACTGGCTGGCTGGGCAAAAGGTGGATGGATGGTTAGATGGGTGGATGGAGTAACAGACTGGTGGCTGGTTGGCTGAATGGAGTGGACAGATAGATAAATGGAGGGATGGAGGTTGGGTGGACAAAAAGGTGGAAGAATGGCAGGCAGGATGGGTGACTAGATGGGTGAATTGGCTGATGGTTGGTGGATGGTTAGATAGATGGATGGACAGATGGATGGTTGAGGGGTAGGATGTATGGATGCACTGGTTTATGGACAGGTRGATGGATGGATGSACAGGTGGGTGCRTTTTTATCCCCAYTGTATCTTCTGAACTGTGCCCTCTCCATTGCCACCCCAGCCSCACTGGAGGAGGAACTGCCATCCCAGCCCCAACTGGGMGAGCTCACAGCCTCCCACGTCACCCCYACCTCYRTCCAGCTYGAYTGGACTGTCCCTGAGGGCACCTTTGACTCCTTCACYGTACAGTACAAGGATGCACAAGGCCAGCCTCAGGTGGTGCCWGTGGACGGCGAGTCCCGCACAGTGACCGTGCCCGACTTGGTTCCATCCCGCCGCTACAAGTTCAACGTGTATGGGGTGTGGGGGCGGAAGCGTCTGGGTCCCATCTCCACCGATGCCATCACAGGTGAGTGTTGCTGCAGGCACTTGATCTGCTCCTTCTGTACACTGGTTTTGGAGCAGGCCTATGGCCTGGGCAGGAGTGTAGGCTGGGCCCATCTTGGTCCCCTTTGGCCCTCTTGTGAAAATGGGAACCAGTCCTGAGTGCTGACTTGGTGAAGGTCATGGGTCCATGCAAGGTTCGAGGGATGGGGAGAGGAGTGGATAGATGAATGKTTGTATGAAAGATCTGATGTCTGTGTGGCTGGACGGATGGATTGGTCACTTGATTGGGTGGGTAGATGGATGTTTTGATTCATGGATGGGTAGTCGGAAAGATCATTGGCTGGATGGATGCATGGATAGATGGAAGCATGGATGGTTGGCTGAATAATTGGATGGTTAAAAGAATATATGAGTGGTTGGATTTATGAATTCATGGATCCATGACCTGATGRATGGAATGATGTGCTTGGAAAGATGGGTGATTGGATGGATAGAGAAATGGATGGATGGATGGTTGGATGGATGGAGAGACAGACTGGTGGCTGGCTGGCTGACTGACTGGAGTGACAGATCGATAAATGGGTGGATGACTGCACTGTCAGACAAATGGTTGAAGGAATAGGAGAATGGATGGCTGGTTGAGGGGAAGGCTGTATAGATGGGCAGATGGATGGACTAATGGATGGATGAACTGATGTCCATACTGCAGTGTGCCCTGCACTGTGCCTTCTCTGTTGCAGCCACGGCTCCACGGGAGGAGGAACCTCCATCCCAGCCCAAATTAGGCGAGCTCACGGCCTCCCACGTCACCCCCACCTCTGTCCAGCTCGACTGGACTGTCCCCGAGGGCACCTTTGACTCCTTCACTGTGCAGTACAAGGATGCACAAGGGCAGCCCCAGGTGCTGCCCGTGGACGGCGAGTCCCGCACGGTGACCGTTCCCGACCTGGTTCCATCCCGCCGCTACAAGTTCAATGTGTATGGAGTGTGGGGACGGAAACGTCTGGGTCCCATCTCCACCGATGCAGTCACAGGTGAGGGTGGTTGTGGGCATTGTCCGTGTCCTCCCTGGGACTTTGATCAGGAGGGCGAAAGGAGCACAGGACCGTCCTCATCCCTTTGGGCCATGTGGGAAATGGGAACAGGTGCTGGGTGCTGACTATGGGTTGGATGGAGGGACGGGCGTGTGCAAGGTCAGAGGTTTGGAAGGATGGATGGATGGATGGATGGAGAGGTGGATGGTTGCACAAATGTGTGGCTGATTGGGTGACTTTATGGTTGGATGGATGCTTCTACTGATGGTTGGGAAAAGTTGCATTGGAAGAATGGTGACTGGATGGATGGGTGGAAGCATGAACTGATGAATGGAAGACTGGATGAATCGGTGAGTGACTGGCCCACCAGGGAGCTTGCTGGAGGAATGAATATAGTCATCGAGTGAGGCATGGATAGGAAAGTGGGTGAAGGAATGAGGAAGTGGAAAAAATGGATGAGTATGGGAAGATGTTTGGATTGTTGGGAAAGTTGATTGATGTGTGGTGATGAGATGGACGGATGGATCAATGGATGAATGTAAGGGTGACTAGCTGGTTGTGAGGATGGGTGGGTGTAAGGATGGATAGATGGCTGGATGAATGGCTGGATGGACAGATGGATGGATGGA
The DNA here is from genome assembly GCF_003343035.1 of Apteryx rowi. Lineage (NCBI taxonomy): Eukaryota > Metazoa > Chordata > Aves > Apterygiformes > Apterygidae > Apteryx > Apteryx rowi. The sequence continues at coordinate 18,168 of NW_020447906.1, forward strand.
AGAATGATTTGATGAAGGGATAGATTGCTGGATGGATGGACGAGTGCATGGGTGGACAAAGAGCTGCCTAAATGGGAGTAAGGATGGATGGTTGAGTGACTTCATTGACGGTGAAAGATGAAACAGATGGTTAGATAAGTAGATTGACAGATGGCAGGATGGCTGGATGGACAGATGCATGGAAAGATGGCTGGCTGGCTGGCTGACTGGAGAGAAGGGTGTCTGTTGTCTCAGGTGTCCCCTGCACTGTGTCCTCTCTGTTGCAGCCCCGGCTACACCGGAGGAGGAACCACCATCAGAGCCCCAACTGGGAGAGCTCACGGCCTCCCACGTCACCCCCACCTCTGTCCAGCTCGACTGGACTGTCCCCGAGGGCACCTTTGACTCCTTCACGGTGCAGTACAAGGATGCACAAGGGCAGCCCCAGGTGCTACCTGTGGACGGCGAGTCCCGCATGGTGACTGTGCCTGACCTGGTTCCATCTCGCCGCTACAAGTTCAATGTGTATGGAGTGTGGGGGCGGAAACGTCTGGGTCCCATCTCCACCGATG
>NW_020447906.1:19938-21812 GCF_003343035.1 Apteryx rowi
ATTTAATTTATGGTGAAAGATGAGATAGATGGATGAAGAGATGGACCGGAGGATGGTTGGATGAGCGGATGGATAGACAGATGGATGGATGGATGAATGGATGGATGGATTTTTGTCCCCACTGTGCACCCCTTCTGCACTGTGCCCTCTCTGTTGCAGCCCCAGTCTCGCCGGAGGAGGAGGAACCGCCATCCCAGCCCCAATTAGGCGAGCTCACGGCTTCCCATGTCACCCCCACCTCTGTCCAGCTCGACTGGACTGTCCCCGAGGGCACCTTTGACTCCTTCAYGGTGCAGTACAAGGATGCACAAGGGCAGCCCCAGGTGGTGCCTGTGGACGGCGAGTCCCRCACAGTGACCGTGCCTGACCTGGTTCCATCCCGCCGCTACAAGTTCAACGTGTATGGAGTGTGGGGGCGGAAGCGTCTGGGCCCCATCTCCACCGACACCATGACAGGTGAGGGCAGCTGCGGACATCATCCTGTCCCCTCTGTGCTCTGGTTTTGGAGGAGAGCCATGGCCTGCCCGTGGGCCCTTCCTGGCCCATTTGGCCTTCTAGGGCATGGGAACAGCTGTTGTCCAGTGTCTTGGTGGTGGGCATTGGTGCATAAAAAAAGGAAGGAAAGATGGATGAATGGATGGTGGTATGAGAGGCTGGATGGCTGCATGGATGAGTGGTTGTTGATTGGATGGTTGGATGGATTTTTGAATGGTTGGAAGGACGGTTGGATGGGCAGATGTTTGGATGGATGAGGGAAGCATGGATAATAGGATGAATAATTGAATGGTTAAATGAATTTATGAATTGTTGGATTTGTGGATTCATGGACCCATGGCCTGATGGATGGAAACATGGGTGATTGGATGGATGGAAGCCTGGTTGCCTGGCTAGACAAATGGATGAATGGATGTTTGTATGGATGAAGAGGCAGACAGGTGGCTAGCTGTCTGAAAGGAGTGACAGCCTGATGGATAAATGGAGGGATAAGCTGTTGGGTGGACAAGCAGGTGGAGGAATGGGAGGATGGATGGGTGGACAAATGGGTTAATTGGTTGATGTGTGACTGGTTAGATAGATGGATGGATGGACAGGCAGATGGATAGATTGGTGGATGTCTGGGGGATGGATAGATGAAGGGGCGATTATTTGAATGTCTGGATGTATAAATGGGTGTTTAAGTAAGTGAGTTGATGTACTGATGGATGGATGGTTGGATGGATGTATGGACAGACGGGTAGATTTTATCTCCACTCTATCTTCTGCATTGTGCCCTCTCCATTGCAGCCGCAGCCCCACCAGAGGAGGAACCACCATCCCAGCCCCAATTAGGCGAACTCACGGCCTCCCACGTCACCCCCATCTCTGTCCAGCTCGACTGGACTGTCCCCGAGGGCACCTTTGACTCCTTCACTGTGCAGTACAAGGATGCACAAGGGCAGCCCCAGGTGGTGCCCGTGGACGGCGAGTCCCGCACAGTGACTGTGCCTGACCTGGTTCCATCCCGTCGCTACAAGTTCAACGTGTATGGAGTGTGGGGGCGGAAACGTCTGGGCCCCATCTCCACCGATGCTGTCACAGGTGAGGGTGGTTGTGAGCATCGTCCCTATTGCCTCTGGTCTTTCGTTAGGAGTGGGGCAGGGGTGTGGTCATGACCCATCCTTGTCCATTTGGGCCATCTGTGAAATGGGAACAAGTCCTGGGTGSTGAATTGGGTTGGATGCAGGGATGGGTGCATGCAAGGTTGGAGGGAAGGATGGGTGGTTTGATGAAGGGATTGAYGGATGGATGGAGGGATGGATGAATTTACAGAAAGATGCATGGATGGATGAATGAGTTTACAGGTGGTCAAAGAGCAGAAGGAAAGGGAGCATGGA
>NW_020447906.1:28777-30255 GCF_003343035.1 Apteryx rowi
GTCCCCACTGTGCATCCCTTCTGCACTGTGCCCTCTCTGTTGCAGCCCCAGCCTCGCTGGAGGAGGAGGAACCGCCATCCCAGCCCCAATTAGGCAAGCTCACGGCTTCCCACATCACCCCCACCTCCATCCAGCTTGACTGGACTGTCCCCGAGGGCACCTTTGACTCCTTCATGGTGCAGTACAAGGATGCACAAGGGCAGCCCCAGGTGSTGCCTGTGGATGGCGAGTCCCGCACAGTGACTGTGCCCAACCTGGTTCCATCCCGCCGCTACAAGTTCAGTGTGTATGGAGTGTGGGGACAAAAGCGTCTGGGCCCCATCTCCACTGATGCCATCACAGGTGAGGTCAGCTCTGGGCACCATTCATGTTCCCTCTGTGCACTGATTTTGGGGTTGGTCAGCAGCTCTGGTGGGTCCATCCTTGTCCTTTTGGACTGTTGCGGAAAGGGAACTGGTCTTGGGTGCTGAATTGGGGATGATTGTGGGTGAATGACAGAAGGGAGAGATGGATGGTGGAATGAAAGGCTGGCTGGTTGATTGACTGGAAGACTGAGTGGATATTTGGATGGTTGGATGGATGGTTGGAAAGATGTTTGGATGGAAAGATATTTTGACGGATGGAGGGAGCATGGATGGTTGGATGAATAATTGCACAGTTAAGTGAATGCATGGATGGTTTGAGTTCTGGATTCATGCATCTGTGCTCAGATGGACAGATAGATGTTCTTGGAAAGATGAGTGATTGGATGGAAGGAAGCCTGGCTGGGCTGGCAGGGTGGATGGATGGTTGGATGGACGGAGAGACAGACTGGTGTCTGTCTGGCTGAATGGTATGACCAAAGGATGGATAAAGAGAGGGATGAGTAATTGGGTGGACAAAGAGGTAGAGGAATGGGAGGATGGATGGGTGGACAGATGGGTGAGTTGGTTAATGGGTGGATGATTAGAGAGATGGATGGATGGATGGATGGATGGATGGATGGATGATGGATAGGTTGGTGGATGTTTGGGGGAACTGATAGAGGGAGTGGTGATTAGTTGAATGTATGAAGATATGGAGGGATGGTTGGGTGGGAAAATTGATGGACTGATGGATGGGTGGATGGATGGACAGGTGGATTTTTATCCCCACTGTGGCTCCCTTTTGCATGTGTACTCTCCATTACAGCCCCAGCCCCACTGGAAGAGGAACCACCTTCCCAGCCTCAATTAGGCGAGCTCACGGCCTCCCACATCACCCCCACCTCTGTCCAGCTCGACTGGACTGTCCCCAAGGGCACCTTTGACTCCTTCACGGTGCAGTACAAGGATGCACAAGGGCAGCCCCAGGTGCTGCCTGTGGACAGCGAGTCCCGCATGGTGACTGTGCCTGACCTGGTTCCATCCCGCCGCTACAAGTTCAATGTGTACGGAGTGTGGGGGCGGAAACGTCTGGGTCCCATCTCCACTGATGCAGTCACAGGTGAGGGTGGTTGT
>NW_020447907.1:0-2625 GCF_003343035.1 Apteryx rowi
TTTTCACCCCGAAAACAGGGTTGATTTTCACCCCGAAAACGGGGTTGATTCTCGCCCCGCGGCGGCGGCTTTGCCCCCCGGCGCCGCTCACCGCTGCCGCCGCCGCTTCGCTCCCGCGCGCCGGCGCCTCCCCGCTCCCTCCCGGTTCTCCCAGTTCTCCCAGTTGCCTTTTCCCCCTTTTTTTTCCCTCCCCCTCTTCTTTTCCCAGTTCCGCAACTTCAAGATCATCTACCGGCGCTACGCCGGCCTTTACTTCTGCATCTGCGTCGACGTCACCGACAACAACCTGGCCTATCTCGAGGCCATCCACAACTTCGTGGAGGTGAGCGGGGGGGGGCGGCTGCGTTAATTAGACGCCCGCGCTAACGACCCCGGGCGCCACCGCCGCCGGGGCCTCGGAATCCCCCCCCCCTGCGGGATTGGGAGGGGGACGACGGATGCTGGGCCGGGGGAGGGTTCGGCATAGGGAAATGGCCGGTGGAGGGCAGGAACGGATCCTGCTGGATCCCATCTCAGAGTTCGGATCCCTTCTAGGGGCTTGGATCCCCTTGGATCCCTTCTAGGGGCTTGGATCCCCTTGGATCCCTTCTAGGAGCTTGGATCCCCTCGGATCCCTTCTAGGGGCTTGGATCCCTTCGGATCCCACCTGGGAGCTCGGATCCCTTCTAGGAGCTTGGATTCCCTCGGATCCCTTCTAGGGGCTTGGATCCCCTCGGATCCCACCTGGGAGCTCGGATCCCTTCTAGGAGCTTGGATCCCCTCAGGTCCCACCTGGGAGCTTGGATCCCTTTTGGGAGCTCGGATCCCCTCAGATCCCACCGGGGAGCTCGGATCCTGCCAGATCCCACTGCGGAGTTTGGGTCCCATCTGGGAGCTCGGATCCCCTCAGATCCTGCCAGATCCCGTTTAGGAGCTCAGATCCTGCCTAGGAGCTCAGATCTTGTCAGAACCCATTTAGGGGCTTGGATCCTGTCAGATCCCACCAGGAAGCTCCAGGCCCATCAGGTCCTGCCCTGAGCTCGGTTCCTCTGAGATCCCGCCAGGGAGGTCAGATCTGCTCGGATCCCACCCAGGAACTCGGGTCCCTCCAGATCTCACCTGGGAGCTTGGGCCCYGCTGGGAAGCTCGGATCCTGTCAGATCCCATTTGGGAGTTAAGATCCCACCAGGACCTTGGATCTCACCTGGGAGCTTCTGTCTCATCAGATCCCACCAGGGAGCTCCAGTCCCGTCTGGGAGCTCGAATCCTCTCCAATCCCACCCGGAAGCCAGGGCCTCACCGGGGAGCTCGGATCCCGCCGCATCCCGTTTAGGAGCTCAGATCCTACGTAGGAGCTGTGATCCCATCAGATCCCATCAGGGAGCTTGGAGCCTGCCAGGGAGCTCGGATCCCCCCCAGGAGCTTGGATCCCCTTGGATCCCACCTGGGCCCCACCAGGGAGATCAGATTGCATTTAGGAGCTCAGATCGTGTCAGATCCCACTGGGGAGCTCGGATCCGGTAAGATCCCAACGGAGAGATCAGATTCCCCTCAGATCCCATCTAAGAGCTCTGATCCCATCAGATCCTGCGGGGGAGCTTGGGTCTTGCTGGGGACCTCAGATCCTATAAGATCCCAGCAGGGAGATCAGGTCCTTCTACAGAGCTTGGATCCGGTCAGATCCCACTGGGGAGCGCTAATCCTGTCAGATCCTGATGGGGAGCTTGGATCCCCTCTGATCCCWCCTAGAAGCTCGGGCTCTGCCAAGGAGCTTGGATCCTATCTAGGAACTTGGATCCCATCAGGTCCCATCTAGGAGCTCGGATCCCATCTAGGAGCCTGGATCCCATCAGATTCCACACAGGTGCCCAGATCCCGCTGGGGAGCTTGGATCCACACCCCCCCCCCCGGGGTGCTGGGATCCTGCTGGGTCGCTCCGATCCAATCCGGGAACTTGGGCCTCTCCAGGGAGCTCGGATCCCTTCAGATCCCCCCGGGATCCCCCCGTCACCCCCCTCCCTCCCCGCAGGTGCTGAACGAGTATTTCCACAACGTCTGTGAGCTCGACCTCGTCTTCAACTTCTACAAGGTGAGCGACCCCCCCGCGCCCCCGTTTTGGGGGGATTTACCCCGGTTCTGGGGGCGGCAGGTGCCCGATCCAGGTGATCCCCTGCCCCCTTTCCCCTCCGTTTTGGGGTGGGGGGGAATTTGGGCCGATCCTGCTGGATCCAGGTGGGCACCTGCCCTCTTTCTCCTCCATTTTGGGACGGATTCGGGCTGATCCTGCCAGATCCGGGTGATCCCCTGCCCCCTTTCCCCTCCGTTTTGGGGCAGATTCAGGCTGATCCTGCCGGATCCAGGTGGGCACCTGCCCCCTTTCCCCTCCATTTTGGGGTGGATTCGGACTGATCCCGACGGATCCAAGTGGCCCCCTGCCCCCTTTCCCCTCTATTTTGGGGTGGGTTCAGACTGATCCTGCTGGATCCAGGTGATCCCCTTTCCCCTCCGTTTTGGGGGGGATTCGGGCCAATCCTGCCAGATCCAGGTGGGCACCTGCCCCCTTTCCCCTCCGTTTTGGAGGGGGGATTCGGGCTGATCCTGCTGGATCCAGGTGATCCCCTGCCCCCTTTCCCCTCCGTTTTGGGG
>NW_020447907.1:3413-4993 GCF_003343035.1 Apteryx rowi
GGTGGCCCGGGACCCCCCCGGGGTGGTTGGGGGGGGCCGGGGGGCAACACAAGAGCCCGACGTGTGTCACACGCAGGGAGGGGTGACGGGCGAGAAGGGGATTTAGGAGCCCGGGGGGTGACACACGGGGGGGTTTATTGGTGTCAAACGTATTCGGGAGCCCAAACAGGTGTCGCACGAGGGGGTTTGTCAGTGTCAAACATATTCCGGAGCCCAAACAGGTGTCGCACAAAGGGGTTTATTGGTATCAAACGTATTCTGGATCCCAAACAGGCGTCGCATGAGGGTGTTTATCGGTGTCAAACGTATTCCAGATCCCAAACAGGTGTCGCACGAGGGGGTTTGTCAGTGTCAAACATATTCCGGAGCCCAAACAGGCGTCGCATGAGGGTGTTTATCGGTGTCAAACGTATTCCAGATCCCAAACAGGCGTCGCACGAGGGGGTTTGTCAGTGTCAAACGTATTCTGGAGCCCAAACAGGCATCACACAAGGGGGTTTGTCAGTGTCAAACATATTCCGGATCCCAAACAGGCGTCGCACAAGGGGGTTTGTCAGTGTCAAACATATTCCAGATCCCAAACAGGTGTCGCACGAAGGTGTTTATCGGTGTCAAACGTATTCCGGATCCCAAACAGGTGTCGCACGAGGGAGTTTGTCAGTGTCAAACGTATTCAGGATCCCAAACAGGCGTCACACAAGGGGGTTTATTGGTATCAAACGTATTCTGGAGCCCAAACAGGCGTTGCATGGGGGGTTTATTTGCACGGAAGAGGTTTAGGAGCCTGATGGGTGTCACACGAGAGTGTTTATCAGTGTCAAAGATAGTCTGGATCCCAAACAGGCGTCACACGAGGGTGTTTATCGGTGCCAAAGATCTTCCGGCTCCCAAACAGGCGTCGCGCGAGGGGGTTTATTTACACGGAAGAGATTTAGGAGCCTGACGCCCGTCGCACGGTGACTTACAGCCGCCGGAGCCGTTCCRCAGCCTGGCTGGCGGCAGCCGCCCCCCTTTCCCTCCGCTACCACCGTCCCCCGTCGTCACCCGCCGTCAGCCGTCCTCCCGCAAGCTCCTGACGGCCGGGTTGGGGTACTCGGGGTTCTCGATGGCGCCGGGGCCGAACTTGAGCTCCAGGAAGGCGCGGACGTCGTGGGGGGCCATGGCGGTGAAGCCGGCGAAGGGCAGCGGGCGCAGCGGTAGCAACAGGCGCTCGGGGAACTCCACGTCCTGCCGGTGGTCCAACCACGTGTCCTTGGTCATGACGCCGTCGCGGGCGTAGAAGGGCCACAGGTCGACGTGGAGGCGGTTGGCGCGGCTGTAGTGCACGCGGAAGAAGTCGCCCTCGGGCGCCTTCTCCCACACGAAGCCCTCGTCGTCCACCACGGCGCCGCCGGCGGCCGCCTGTCGCAACAGGCGGCACTTGGCGGCGTCCTCCCGGTAGATGCCCAGGTCCACGTCGTAATCCCAAGGGATGATGTCGCCGTGGCGCGCGGCGCCCAGCAGCGAGCCRCCCTCCAGCCAGTACCGCACGCCGGCGGCGGTCAGCACGGCGGCGGTGCGGCGCGCTGTAGCCCGCAGCG
>NW_020447907.1:5918-8351 GCF_003343035.1 Apteryx rowi
AGTCCTCGAACTCCCGCAGCAACACCGTCACCCCCGGCGTCAGGCGGGTGTTGCCGGTGCCGCCGCCGGCGGTGCGGGGACGCGGGGACGCCGGCGGCCCCCCCCAGCGCCACACGCAGACGAGGAGGAGGAGGTTGAGGCCGATGGCGGCGCACAGGGCGGCCTGGCAGGGCGGCAGGCGCATGGCGGGGGCGGCGGGGTCACGCGTGCGGCGAGCTGGGCGGCCTCAGCGGGTCCCAGACACCGTGGCGGTGTCACACGTGTGATGAGCTGGGCGGTCTCAGCGGGTGCCAGTTGTGGTGGGGTCACACGTGCGGCGAGCTGGGCGGCCTCAGCAGGTCCTAGACGCAGTGGCAGTGTCACACGTGTGATGAGCTGGGCGGCCTCAGCAGTCACCAATTGTGGCGGGGGGGTCACACATGTGATGAGCTGGGCGGCCTCAGCGGGCGCCGGTCGCGGTGGGGTCACACATGCGGCGAGCTGGGCGGCCTCAGCAGGTTCCAGACACCATGGTGGCGTCACACGTGCGATGAGCTGGGCGGTCTCGGCGGGCCCTGGTCACGACGGCGGTGTCACAGGCGTGCGATGAGCTGGGCGGCCTCAGAGGGTCCCAGACACACTGGTGGTGTCACACGGGTGATGAGCTGGGTGGCCTCAGCAGCCTCCACCTCTGGCGGTGGGGTCACACGTGCAGCGAGCTGGGCGGCCTCAGTGGGTTCCAGACACCGTGGCAGTGTCACATGTGTGATGAGCTGGGCGGCCTCGGTGGGCGCCGGTTGTGGCGGGGTCACACGTGCGATGAGCTGGGCGGCCTCAGCAGGTCCCAGACACCGTGACGGTGTCACGTGTGTGATGAGCCGGGCGGTCTTGGCGGGCCCTGGTCACGACGGCGGTGTCACACGTGCGCGGCGAGTCAGGCGGCCTCGGTGGTCCTCAGCCGCAGTGGCGGCGTCACCCGCGCGGCGAGCGGGCCGGTCTCAGCGGCCTCCCCCGCGGCGGCGGCGCTGCGAGGGGGGACAAGGAGCGTCGGCCCCGCTAATGAACCCCAACTCGTTAGCCGCCCCCCCTCGCCCCGGCGGCGTCGGGACGCAGGTGACCGCGGCAACAGGAGAGGGAGGCTGTTGTCGCCGTGGCAACCCCACCCCTAGCAACAGCGTGCAGCGCGATAGCAATGCCCTGGCCCTTTAAGTGTGCGGGTGTAAACGCCTGTGTGCTTCCACRGACGGGTGTACGCACCTATATGAACACACACGCACGCCTGTATACATCCACAGACCAATGTACACCGCTATACACCTGTGTGGATGACTGTATACCTCCATGTACCGGTGTACACACCTATACGTCTCTGTGAATGCCTGTATACCTCCACGCACTGGTGTACACCCCTATACGCCTGTGTGAACACCTGTATACTTCCACGGACTGATGTACACCCCTACACGCCTGTGTGGATGCCTGTATACCTCCACGCACTGGTGTACACATCTATACGTCTCTGTGAACGCCTGTATACCTCCACGCACCAACATACACCCCTATGTGCCTGTGTGGACGCCTGTATACCTCCACACACCAGTACGCAGACTGACACGTCCACGCCTGCATATCTGCTTGTACCAGTATACACCCCTATATGCACATGTTCACACCTGTACACATCCCTATACACCCACGTGAACGCCTGTGTGCTTCCACGTACCCGTGTACACACTTACGCACCTGCGTGCACGCCTGTATATCTCTACGTAGCGGTGTACACCCCATGTGCATGTGTTCATACCGGTACGCCTTCAGGTGGCGGTGTGCACCCCCACATGCCCACGTGCACGCCTGTATACCTGCATGTATTGGTGTACACACCTATACGCCCACACGCACACCTGTATACTGCCCCATGCCGGTGTACACCCCTATACACCCATATGCATTGCTGTACACCTCCACGTACCGGTGTAYACACCTGTATACCTCCGCATACCGGTGTACACACCTATATGCCCACGCGGACGCCTGTACAACACCACACACCGGTGTATGTGCCTATACACCCACGGCTGTACGCATCCATGCACTGGTATACATACCTATACACCCACGCACACGCCTGTATACTGCCGTGTACCGGTGTACATGCCCGTACGCACGCCTGTACACCTCCAAGTACCACTGTACAGGCCTACCCACGTGCGCACGCCTGTATATCTCTTTGTACCAGCGGACACACCTGTACGGCCATGCACACACCTGTATCCCTCCATGTACCGGTGTACACGTCGATACACCCGCGTGCACACCTGTATAGCTCCACGTACCGGTGTACATGCCGATACACCCGCGTGCCCGCCTGTATAGCTCCCCGTACACGCCCATACACCCCCGCGCACGCCTGTACCCCTGCAGGTGCCGCTGCCCACACCTACACACACACGC
>NW_020447907.1:10438-14679 GCF_003343035.1 Apteryx rowi
GGGCGTTACCGGGGCTCCGGGGTCCCCTCGGCTGCCGGTAGCCCCGGGGAGGGGGGTGGGGGGAACCAGCCGCCTTCGCGCCCCGGTGACGGGGACCCCCCCGGTAACGGGACCCCTCCGTGCGCCACGGTGTTGGGGCCGGGAGCCCCATCCCATCCCGTCCCATCCCATCCCGGTGCCGGGTGTTTCGCTCCCGGTGCCATCGGCATCGCTCCGCCAGTGCCGGGTGTTTCGCTCCCGGTGCCGTTGGCGTCACTCCGGGCACCGGGAGTTTTGCTCCCATTGCCGGGAGTTTTGCTCCGGGCGCCGTTGGCATCGCTCCGGTGCCAACGGCATCGCTCCGGTGCCGGGTGTTTCACTCCCGGTGCCGTTGGCATCGCTCCGGTGCCAACGGCATCGCTCCGGGCACCGGGAGTTTCACTCCAACACCGTCAGTGTCGCTCCAGGCGCCAGGAGTTTCACTCCGGCACCATCGGCTTCGCTCCCGTTGCCGTTGGCGTCGCTCCGGGTGCTGGGAGTTTTGCTCCGATGCCGGCGGCGTTGCTCCAGGTGCTGGGAGCATCGCTCCGGGCGCCGGGAGTTTCACTGCCGTTGCCATCGGCATCACTCCGGGCGCCAAGAGTGTCGCTCCGGGCGCTGGGAGTTTCGCTCCGGCACCATCGGCGTCGCTCCAGGTGCTGGGAGTTTTGCTCCGGGTGCTAGGAGTTTCGCTCCGGCGCCGTTGGCATCGCTCCGGGCACGGGGAGTTTCACTCCAACACCGTCAGCGTTGCTCCAGGGGCCGCTGGTGTCGCTCCGGGCGCCGGGAGTTTTGCTCCGGCACCGTTGGTGTCACTCCAGGCGCCAGGAGTTTCTCTCCGATGCCGTCGGCATTGCTCCAGGCACCGGGAGTTTGGCTCCGGCACCATCGGCGTTGCTCCAGGTGTCAGGAGTTTCGCTCTGGGTGCTGGGAGTTTTGCTCCGGGTGCCAGGAGTTTTGCTCCCGGTGCCATTGGCATCGCTCCGGGTGTCGGGAGTTTCGCTCCGGGCGCCAGGAGTTTCACTCCGGCACCATCGGCGTCGCTCCGGGTGTCGGGAGTGTCGCTCCGGGTGCCAGGAGTTTCGCTCCCGGTGCCGTTGGCGTCGCTCTGGGCACCGGGAGTTTCGCTCCAGGTGCCGGAAGTTTCGCTCCCGTTGCTGGTGGCATCGCTCCGGGTGCCGGGAGTTTCGCTCCGGCGCCGTTGGCGTTGCTCCGGGCGCTGGGAGTTTTGCTCCGGGCGCTGGGAGTTTCGCTCCAGGTGCCAGTAGTTTTGCTCCCGGTGCCGTCGGTGTCGCTCCGGGAGCTGGGAGTTTCGCTCCGGCACCGTTGGCGTCGCTCCGGGCGCCAGGAGTTTCACTCTAGGCACTGGGAGTTTCACTCTGATGCCATCGGCATCGCTCCGGGCGCCGGGAGTTTTGCTCCTGGTGCTGTTGGTGTTGCTCCGGGTGCCGGGAGTTTCGCTCCGATGCCCTCGGTGTCGCTCCGATGCCCTCGGTGTCGCTCCGGGTGCCGTCAGTGTTACTCCGGGTGCCGGGAGTTTCCCTCCGGGTGCCGGGAGTTTCGCTCCCAGCACCGTCGGCATCGCTCCGGGCACCGACACCATTACTCCCGCTGCCGGCAGCATCGCTCCGGTGCTGGGAATTTCACTCCGGGCGCCGACCCCGTCGCTCCCATTGCCRACAGCATCGCTCCGTCGCTCCGGGCGCCGGCGGCATCGTCCCCGCTGCCGGCTGCGTCGCTCCGGCGCCGGCAGCTCGCCCCCTTTCCCAGGTTTTCCGGGGAAGCCGGCGCGCGCCGTTGCCTCCTCTCCCGGCAGGCGCAGGTGGCCTTCCTGCAGGGCGAGCGCCAGGGCCAGGAAAACCTCAAGACGGATCTGGTGCGGCGCATCAAGATGCTGGAATTCGCCTTGAAGCAGGAAAGGTGCGGAAAAGCGGCCGGAGCGCTTTACGGAGAAGCCGCGAATCCCGGCCGCTCCGTAAACGTTCCCACCCCTTTTTTTTCCCCCCTTCTTTCCTCCTCCAGATCCAAATATCACAAGCTGAAATTCGGCACCGACCTCAATCCGGGCGAGAAGAGGCCGGAAGCGCCGGAGCTGGGTGCGGCAGCCCGCGGAGCGCCGCCGTTTCCGCGGAAAACGGGGCCGGATCCGGCAAAGCGGCCAAATCCCCCCCCCCACCTTCGCTCCGTCTTTTCTTTAATCTCTTTTATCCCCCCCCCCCAGTTCCCAACGGTCCGGCGGAGCCGGCGCCTCCGGAGAGCGGCCCCTCGGCTTGGAAAGAAGGGCGGCAGCTCCTGCGGCAGTGAGTGCCGGGAAATCCGGGATGCGGGAAAAGCGGGAGGGGGGGGAGCGGCCTGGGGTGTCCCGAGCTGCTCCGGCCTCAGCTGCTCCGGCCTCGCAGGTACCTGGAAGAGGTGGGATATGCCGACACTATCCTGGATATGCGTTCCAAGCGCCTCCGCTCCCTGCTCGGCCGTTGCTCCGCCGGCGCCGGCAACGGAGCTTCCGGATCTTCCGGAACTTCCGGAATTTCGGAGCCGGCTCCCGGCGCCCTCAACGGCGGCGACTCGCTGCTCATCAGACGCATCGAGGAGCAGATCCAGAGGTGAGCGGAGCTTCGGAGCGGCTCGGAAAGGCCCCTTCCGGCTCGGGGAGGCGCGTTCCGGCCCGGATAGGCCTGCTCTGGCTCCGGCTTAGCTCGCTCCGGCTCACTCCGGCCCAGAGAGGCTCACTCCGGTTTGGCTCGGCTCGCTCCGGCTCAGCTTGGCCGAGGCTTGCTCCGGCTCGGCCTGCTCCGGCTCGGAGAGACTCGCTCCGGTTTGGCTTAGCTTGCTCCGGCTCTGGCTTGGCTGGCCACGGCTTGCTCCGACCCGGAGAGGCTCGGCTTAGCTCGCTCCGGCTCCGGCTTGGCTGGCTGGACCACGGCTCGCTCCAGCTTGGAGAGCCTTGCTCCGGGTTTGGCTTAGCTCGCTCCGGCTCCAGCTCGGCTCAGCTGCAACTTGCTCCGACCCGGAGAGGCTCGGCTTAGCTTGCTCCGGCTCCGGCTTCTCCGTCCGCGTCCTGCCGAACGCCTCCCGTCTTCCCACGGCGTCTCCCTCCTCCTCCACAGGAACGCTGCCGGCAGGGAACCTCCGGATCGCCCTGGCGCCCCTGGCTTGGAGCATCCGCCTTTTCCCCGGAGCTGCGAGGACGAGGACAGCGACGAGGACGAGGACCTGGACGGCGCCGGCGCCGCCAAACGCCACCGCGGCGCCAAGGCAAGCGCTCCGGGTCGGAAACGGGGACGGAAACGGGGACGGAAGCGTCACCGTCACCGCGTCACCCCCTCACCGTCCCCCCTCTCCGTCACCACCGCAGCTCGACGACAACGAGGACGATTCCGAGGAAGACGAGGACGATTCCGAGGACGCCCTGGGCGAATTCGACTTCCTGGGCTCCGGAAGCGCGGAATCGCCCCGGCCTTGGGCCGCTCCGTTGCCGCCGGCACCCCCGGCACCTCCCCGTGCCGCCGCCTCCGATCCGGGAACGAGCCGGCTCCGACGGCGCGGCGCTGCCGGAGGCTCCGGCTCCCTCGGTGCCGACGGCTTCGGCACGGACGGCGCCGCCGGAAGCGGTGCCGGAAGCGGCGCCGTGAGCCTGGGCGAGTTGGCCGGCCTCACCGTGGACGACGAGCTCGGAAGCGACGTGAGTCCGGCGGCGGCTCTTCCCCCATCGCGGCTCCGTTTCCCCCCTTTTTCGCCCCAAAATCGCGGCTCTGTTTCCCTCCTTTTCACCCCATAATCGGGGCTCCGGTGTCCCCCTTTTTGCCCCAAAATCGCGGCTTCGCTTTCCCCGTTTTCGCCCCAAAATCAGGGCTCTGCTTTCCCCCCTTTTAACCCCCGAATCGGGGCTCCATTTCCCCCTTTTTCACCCCAAAATCAGGGCTCTGGTTTCCCTGTTTTCACCCCATAGTCGGGGCTCCGCTTTCCCCATTTTCACCCCCAAGATCATGGCTGTTTCCCCCCTTTTCACCCCAAAATCGGGGCTCCGCTTGCCCCATTTTCACCCCAAAATCAGGGCTCTGGTTTCCCTGTTTTCACCCCAAAATCGCCGCTCCGCTTTCCCATTTTCACCCCCAAAATCGGGGCTCTGTTTCCCCCCTTTTTGCCCCAAAATCGCGGCTCTGCTTTCCCCGTTTTCACCCCAAAATCGTGGCTCTGTTTTCCCCCGTTTTCACCCCAAAATC
>NW_020447907.1:15729-23303 GCF_003343035.1 Apteryx rowi
CTTCCCCCCCATTTTAACCCCAAATCTCCCTTCCCCGCACCCCAAAACGGGGCCGAACGCGGGGGAGGGGAGGGGGGTGTCACCCCCCCCGGCGCTTTGGGGGGGTCCGATGTCCCCCCCCGCCGTGTGTCCCCCCCCCCGCAGGTGCCCGACGTCCCCGGCGCCCCGGCGCGGCCCTGGACGGCGCGGTTCACGCTGCGGGGCCACTACGACGGCGTGCGGGCGCTGGCCTTCCACCACGCCGCCGCCGCCCTGCTCACCGCCTCCGAGGACGGCACGCTCAAGCTGTGGGACCTGCGGCGCCCCGGCGTCCCCAAGAGGTGGGGGACACCGCCCCGCGGGGGACGGGGACGACRCCGTGGGGGACGCGGCGGGGTCTTCGCTCACCCGGGGGCGGTTCGGTGTCGTCACGCAGGAACGCGGCGGCGCTGGACGTGGAGCCCGTCTACGCCTTCCGCGGGCACAGGTGGGTGGCGGCGGTGGCACCTCCTCAGGTGGTGGCACCTCACGCGGTGGCACCTCCTTGTGCCTTGTCCGGCCTCGCACGGTGTCACCTCCTCACGTGGTGTCACCTCCTTGTGCCTTGTCCGGCCTCGCGCGGTGTCACCTCCTCGCGCGGTGGCACCTCCTTCTGCCTTGTCCGGCCTCGCGCGGTGTCACCTCCTCGCGCCGTGTCACCTCCTTGTGCCTTGTCCAGCCTCGCACGGTGGCACCTCCTCATGCCACATCCATCCTTGCGTGGCATCGCCTCCTCCTGCCACATCTGTCCTCACGCGGCGTCACCTTGTGTGGTGTCCATCCTCGTGTGGTGTCACCTCCTCCTGCCGTGTCTGTCCTCGCGCAGCGTCATCTCCTCGCACGGTGTCACCTCCTTGTGCCTTGTCCGGCCTCGCACAGTGTCACCTCCTCATGCCGTGTCTGTCCTCGTGCGGTGTCACCTTCTCATGTGGTGTCACCTCCTTGTGCCGTGTCTGTCTTTGTGCAGCGTCATTTCCTCGCACAGTGTCACCTCCTTGTGCCTTGTCCGTCCTCGTGCAGTGTCACCTCCTCACATGGTGTCACCTCCTCCTGCTGTGTCTGTCCTCGCACAGCATTGTCTCCTCACGTGGTGTCACCTCCTCGTGCCATGTCCATCCTCGCATGATGTCACCTCCTCGCATGGTGTCACCTCCTTGTGCCGCATCCGGTCTCGCGTGGCATCACCTCCTGCTGCGTCTGTCCTCACGCGGCGTCACCTTGTGCGGTGTCACCTCCTCGCGCCGTGTCACCTCCTCGCGCCGTGTCACCTCCTCGCGCCTTGTCCGGCCTCGCGCCGTGTCACCTCCTCGCGCCGTGTCACCTCCTCGCGCCGTGTCACCTCCTCATGCCTTGTCCAGCCTCGCACGGTGTCATTTCCTCCTGCCATGTCTGTCCTCGTGCAGTGTCACCTCCTCCTGCCATGTCTGTCCTTGTGCAGTGTCACCTCCTCGTGCCACGTCCGTCCTTGCGTGGCATCACTTCCTCCTGCCGCATCTGTCCTCACGCGGTGTCACCTTGTGCGGTGTCCGTCCTTGCGCGGTGTCACCTCCTCAGGCCGTGTCCATCCTCGTGCGGTGTCACCTCCTCCTGCCATGTCTGTYSTCRCGCAGCATCATCTCCTCACGTGGTGTCACTTCCTCGTGCCATGTCCATCCTCGCGTGGTGTCATCTCCTAGCGTGGTGTCATCTCCTCGTGCCATGTCCGGCCTCGCGCGGTGTCACCTCCTCATGCCACGTCCATCCTTGCGTGGCATCGCCTCCTCCTGCCGCGTCTGTCCTCACGTGGTGTCACCTTGTGTGGTGTCTGTCCTCACATGGTGTCCATCCTCACATGGTGTCACCTCTTCATGCCATGTCCATCCTCGCGTGGCATCACCTTCTCCCACCACGTCTGTCCTCACGCGGTGTCACCTCGCATGGTGTCCGTCCTCACGTGGTGTCCATCCTCGCGTGGCGTCACCTCCTCGTGCCACGTCCGTCCTCGCGTGGCRTCGCCTCCTCCTGCCGCGTCTGTCCTCGTGCGGTGTCACCTTGTGCGGCGTCACCTCCTCGTGCCGCATCTGTCCTCATGCGGTGTCACCTTGTGCGGTGTCCATCCTCGTGTGGTGTCCGTCCTCGTGCGGTGTCACCTCCTTGTGCCACATCCATCCTTGCATGGCATCGCCTCCTCCTGCCGCGTCTGTCCTCACGTGGCGTCACCTTGTGCGGTGTCTGTCCTCACGTGGTGTCCGTCCTCATGCGGCGTCACCTCCTCGTGCCACATCCGTCCTCGTGTGGCATCACCTTGCGCGGTGTCCCCTCCTCGTGCCACGTCCGTCCTTGCACCGCATGCCTTCCTCGCGCGGTGTCACCTTCTCGCGTGGCGTCACCTCCTCGTGCCATGTCCTTCCTCGCGTGGTGTCACCTCCTTGTTCCATGTCCCTCCTTGCGCCATGTCCTCTCCTTGCACGGTGTCCCCTCCCGCCGCCATGTCCCCTCGCTCCATGTCCCCCCATGTGGCTCCGTGTCCCCGCCATGTCCCCAACGTCCCCATGTGTCCCCATCTGTCCCCGCAGGGGCCCGGTGCTGGCCGTGGCCATGGGCCCCGAGAGCGAGTTCTGCTGCAGCGGCGGCGCCGACGGCCGCATCCGCTGCTGGCGCCTGCCGGACCTGGACACCGACCCCTACGACGGCTACGGTGAGCGCCGGGGACCTCGGTGACACCGCCGGGGACCTTGGGGACCTCGGCGCCACCGCCGGGGACCTCAGGAACCCCGAGGACCTCGGTGATGCCACCACTGGCAACCTCGTGGACGTCCCCGCGCGAGCCTGCAGCGTCCGTCCCCCGGCGCTCGCCGGCGGTGCCACCGTGGGCGTCATCATCACTTGTCACCCGTCTGTCACCGGTCCCCAGACCCCGGGGTGCTGCTGGGCGTCCTCGAGGGTCACGGTGACGCCGTCTGGGCCTTGGCCTTCAGCCCTGGCACCCGCCGCCTGGCCTCCTGCTCCGCCGACGGCACCCTGCGCCTCTGGGACGCCGCCGCCGCCGCCTGTCTCAGCACCTACAGCGCCGCCGAGGGTGAGCGGGGCGACGCGGGTGACGGGGCGGGGGGGGGCGGGTGACACGCCGGGTGACGCCGCGCTGTCCCCTCCCTGCAGAGCACGGCGTCCCCACCTCGCTGGCCTTCGCCGCCGCCCAGCCGGCGCACGTGGTGGCCGCCTTCCGCTCGGGCGCCGCCGTGCTCTACGACGTGGAGGCGGCGCGGCCCGTCCTCGCCTGGAGCGGTGAGTCCGTCCTCGTCCCTTCGTGCCACCGCCCGGACGCCGGGGCCCCTCGGGCGGGTCCCGGCCTCCGGGTGACACCTCCTGATGCGGCGTCACCTTGTGGTGCCGTGTTCGTCCTCGCGGGGTGGCACTGCATTCGTCCTCGCGCCGCGTCTGGCCTTGCGCCGTGTCCCCTCCTTGCTCGGTGTCACCTTCTCATGTGGCGTCACCTCCTCGCGCGATGTCACCTCATGGTACCATGTTCGTCCCCATGTGGTGTCCCCTCCTTGCGTGGTGTCACCTTGTGGTRTCATGTTTGTCCCCACATGGTGTCACCTCATGGTGCTGTGTTCCTCCTTGCRTGGTGTCCCCTCTTTGCGTGATGTCACCTCCTCGCATGGTGTCATCTCCTCACACGGTGTCACCTCATGGTGCCGTGTTCCTCCTCAAGCAGTGTCACCTTGTGGTGCCGTGTTCGTCCTCGCGCGGTGTCTCCTCCTCACACGGTGTCCCCTCCTCGTGCAGTGTCACCTCGTGGTGCCGTGTTCCTCCTCACATGGTGTCACCTCGCGCCGTGTCTGGCCTTGCGTGGTGTCCCCTCCCCGCGCGGTGTCACCTCGTGGTGCCATGTTCCTCCCTGTGCGGTGTCACCTCGTGGCGCCGTGTTCGTCCCCGCGTGGTGTCACCTCGCGCCGCGTCTGGCCTTGCGTGGTGTCGTCTCCTGGTATGGCGTCCTCTCCTTGCGCCGTGTCCCCTCCTGGTGTGGTGTCACCTCGTGGTGCCATGTTCGTCCTCGTGTGTGGTGTCACCTCGTGGCGCCATGTTCGTCCTCACGTGGTGTCCCCTCCTCGCGTGGTGTCACCTCGTGGCGCCATGTTCATCCCCGCGCGGTGTCACCTTGCACCGTGTCTGGCCTTGCGTGGTGTTGCCTCCTGGTACGGTGTCCTCTCTTTGCGCTGTGTCCCCTCCCCGTGCGGTGTCACCTCGCGGCGCCGTGTTCCTCCCCGTGCGGTGTCACCTCGCGGTGCGGTGTCCCCTCCCCGCGTGGTGTCACCTCGTGGCACCGTGTTCGTCCTCGTGCAGTGTCACCTCATGGTGCCATGTTCCTCCTCACACGTTGTCACCTCGCGGTGCTGTGTTCCTCCCCGCACAGTGTTCACCTTCTCGCGCAGTGTCACCTCGTGGCACCGTGTTCCTCCATGCGCAGTGTCACCTCCTCGCGCAGTGTCCCCTCGTGGCACCGTGTTCCTCCCTGCGCGGTGTCACCTCGTGGTGCCATGTTCCTCCTTGCACAGTGTCACCTCGTGGCACCATGTTCATCCCTGCGCCGTGTCCCCTCCCCGTGCGGTGTCACCTCGTGGCGCCACGTTCCTCCTCGCGCCGTGTCCCCTCCTCGCGCCGCGTCCCTGTGCGGCGCCGTGTTCCTCCCCGCGTGTCCCCCACCCCGTGCGGTGGCGGCGTCCCCTCCAGGTGCCACCGTGTCCCCCCCGCGCAGGCGGCAGCCCCATCAACCAGGTGACCAGCCACCCGGCCGAGCCCCTCACCGTGGCGGCCAGCGACGACCGCGCCATCCGCTTCCTCGACAACCGCACCGGTGAGTCCGTCGCGGTGACGGCGACGACGGCGACGGTGACGACGGTGACGGGGGCTCGTCGGGCTAACGAGCTCCGTCCCTCGGCCAGGCAAGGCCGTGCACTCCATGGTGGCCCACCTGGACGCCGTCACCTGCCTGGCCGTGGATCCCGGCGGCGCCTTCCTGCTCTCCGGAAGTAAGGCCGGACGCCTGGGCCCCCCCCCTCCATCCGATGGCCCCGGACGCCTGGGCCCCCTTTTCCGGTGGCTCCCCCGGACGCCTGGGCCCCTTCCCTATTTGGTGGCCCCGGACGCCTGGGCCCCTTCCCTATTTGGTGGCCCCGGACGCCTGGGCCCCCTCCCTATCTGGTGGCCCCGGACGCCTGGGCCCCTTCCCTATTTGGTGGCCCCGGACGCCTGGGCCCCCCCTCTCCATCCGATGGCCCCGGACGCCTGGGCCCCCTTTTCCGGTGGCCCCCCCGGACGCCTGGGCCCCCCTTTGTCTCCATCTGGTGGCCCCGGACGCCTGGGCCCCCTTTTCCAGTGGCTCCCCCGGACGCCTGGGCCCCTTCCCTATTTGGTGGCCCCGGACGCCTGGGCCCCCCCCCTCCATCCGATGGCCCCGGACGCCTGGGCCCCCTGGGACCCCCCGTGGCCATTTTGGGTGGGTGGATCCGGACTCCTGGGCCCCCCCGGACACCTGGGCCCCTTCCGTACCGAGCCTCCCGACTCCCCCCACTTCCCCTCCGCGCCTCTTGCTCCCCCTTTTCCCGGACGCCTGGGCCCCTTTGCGCTGCCGTACCGCCGCTCCGCCTGTTTCGTTCCGGGCGGTGACGGTGTTGCCCGCTAGGCCACGACTGTTCGCTGCGCCTGTGGCACCTGGGCAGCCGGGCGTGCGTGCAGGAGATCGCGGCGCACCGCCGGAAGCAYGCCGAAGCCGTGCACGCCGTCGCCTTCCACCCGGGCCGCCCGCTCAGCGCCAGCGCCGGCGCCGACGCCCTCGCCAAGGTCTTCGCCTGAGGAGCCGGAGCCGCCGGAGCCGCCGGAGCCGCTTCCCCACGGACACGCGGACGGACGCGCGGATCCGGCTGAGACCGCCGGCTCCCGCGACTCGGTGCACCCAGGGCGGGACGGCGCCGCCGTTGCCCCGGCCGGGCTCCTTCGCCCCCTTCCCGGAGGCGGTTGTGGGTTCTAGATTCCCCCTCCGGGTTCTAGATCCCCTGGTTCTAGATTACCCCCGGGTTCTAGATACCCCTGGGTTCTAGATCCCCAGGGCTTTACATGCCCCCGGGTTCTAGACCCCCCCCCGGCTCTAGATACTCCCCGGGTTCTAGATTACCCCCCCAGGTCCTAGATGCCCCTCAGGGCTTTACATGCCCCCAGGGTTCTAGATACCCCCCTAGGGTTCTAGATTACCCCCTGGGGCTCTAGATCCCCCCCCTGGTTCTAGATCCCCCTGGGGTTCCAAATACCCCCCCAGGGCTTTGCATACCTCCCCCGGGGTTCTAGATACCCCCTGGGGTTCTAGATACCCCCCCAGGGCTTTGCATTACCCCCCCAGGGCTCTAGATACCCCCCTGGGGTTCTAGATACCCCCCAGAACTTTACATTACTTGCCCTGGGGTTCTAGATACCCCCTGGGGCTCTAGATACCCCCCCCAGGGCTTTACATACCCCCCGGGGCAGTTATAGGCCCTGTATTACCCCCCTGGGGGCTCTGTATAACCCTCTGGGGCATCTATATGCCCCCCCCGGGGCAATTAGGGGGTCTATATACCCCTTCGGGGCTCTATATGCTCCCCTTGGGGCAGTTACGGGCCCCAAATACCCCCCTGGGGGCTCTATCTACCCCCCCTAGGGCATCTATATACCCCCCCGGGGCAGTTATGAACCCTAAATACCCCCCTGGGGGGGGCTCTCCATCCCCCCCGGGGTAGTTAAGGGCTCTCCGTCCCCCTCCAGGGGCAGTTTGGGGCCCTAGATACCCCCCCCCAGGGGCAGTTCTGGGCCTTATGCCCCCTCCTGGGGGCAGTTACAGGCTCTATGTCCCCCCCCCAGGGGCAGTTCTGGGCCCTATCTACCCCCCTGGGGCACTTAAGGGCTTTACTTACCCCCCCCACCCCAGGGGCAGTTATGGGCTCTGTGCCCCCCCCTCCTCCCCGGGGGGGCAGTTAAGGGCTCTATTTCTCCCCCAGGGGCAGTTACAGACTCTAACTACCCCCCCCGACGCCTAGGCCCCCCTTGAATGCCACAGGGGCCCCCGGGCGCCTGGGCCCCTTCCCAAATGCCGGGGGGCACCCGGACGCCTGGGCCCCTCGGGGAGCTGCCCGGATGCCTGGGCCCCTCCCCGAATGCCAGGGGGACGCCCGGACGCCTGGGCCCCTCCGAATGCTACAGGGGCCCCCGGACACCTGGGCCCCTCGGGGAGGCTGCCCGGACGCCTGGGCCCCTTCCCAAATGCCGGGGAGGCGCCCGGACGCCTGGGCCCTTCCGACACCATGGGAGCACCCGGACACCTGGGCCCCTTGGGGAGGCCGCCCGGACGCCTGGGCCCTTCCGACACCATGGGAGCACCCGGACGCCTGGGCCCCTTGGGGAGGCCGCCCGGACGCCTGGGCCCCCCCGACACCAGAGGGACACCCGGACACCTGGGCCCCTTGGGGAGGCTGCCCGGACGCCTGGGCCCCCCCAAATGCCGGGGAGGCGCCCGGACGCCTGGGCCCTTCCGACACCATGGGAGC
>NW_020447908.1:0-150399 GCF_003343035.1 Apteryx rowi
ATCCATCCCCCTCACTGGCAGGATTGAGGAGAAGATGACCTGGGCTCCCAGACCCTTGACCACCATCCCCAGAGCTCTGAAGTCCTGCTTGATGGTCTCCAGTTTGCCCTTGGTGTCATTGGCGCCCACATGGAAGAGCARCAGTGGGTAATAGTCTGAAGCATGGACGAGCCTTGGCAGTCTTTGCATGACATCTCTCACACGAGCCCCCAGCAGGCCACAGACCTCTCTAGACATGAGGTCAGGTCGGCAGATAGATGCCTCCATCCCCTGCAGCAGGGAGTCCCCCACAACAATCACCTGCCGCTTCTTCCGGGCATTCCGGCAGGGCACAGGGTCTGTTGTCCCAGGTACTTCCCTTGCAGCCATGCCCATCTCCTCCTCATCCTGGAGGGCACTAAACCTGTTCTKCAGCTKCARGTCTTCRGGAGGAGTAGGAGCCTTTCTCCTCCCACGAGCAGTGACCAGTTTCCAGCCTTCATCTACGATGTTATGATGTACCGTTTCACACGGCACAGAGCCCTCCGGCAACTCCACTGCTGYWGGGGGTTGGGACTCCYGAAGCTGCACCGTCTCCGAGAATACCCTGTCTATCTCTTGCTCCGCTTCTCGGATGCTGTGCAGCCTACTGACCTCCTCCCGTAACTCCCTTACCTGACGACACAGCTCGCCAACAGCAGCACACCTCCTGCAGGAGAGCTGACTGCCAGCCCAGGCCTCCCAGAGAGGCCCCAAGCACTCCCTGCAGCCTGAGACCTGTAGAGCTGCATCTACTGTCAGAGGGTCGGTCTGGGTGGCAGCCTCTGACACAGCAACTCCAACAGCCACTGGGGAACGCTCTGTGCGGCGTGTACATAAGCAGTACCAACAGGWATCCTGATCCACAGGAACAAGATATAAAACTGAGAAGAGAGCACAATAGAAGAGTTCAGGAAGTCTCTGGGTGCTGAGTCCAGCTGATCTGGTGCAGCTGAGGCAATGGTAGACTGGGAGAAGATGTTTTAAATCACTTTATTCCTTCTCTGGGCTCAAAGACCTGGGTGTTTACAGCTGCCAGTCCAGTTTGAAACGGCACAACACACACCACCTGGCAGCCTGCTGAAACATTGCACCCCCTGTCTCAGTCCCTACCCAGTAGAAATGCCCTGAGATAGACTCAGACTGCTGGCCACGGCCCCTTCTGAGGCTGTGAGGGCAAGTGGCACAGCATACCTCCCCTCTGCATGGTCAGACTCTCTTCTTCCCCAAAGCGGGGTGTCCCTCTCCACCAGCCTGCTGGAAGGACACCCTGAAAGGTGCCAGCACCCGAACTGTGCTGTTGCACAGGTCAAAGTGGTGCCAGGGAGCCTGTAGCAGTAAACAGAGAGGACAGTCACGGGCCAGGACTTGATCCTATGCTCTCTCCCTCTTAATTTCTTAGCATAGACACAGCCCAAAGTCCACAGTGTCATGTAGATGTCAGTCTGAGCCCACCCTGAGCCTGCCTGCCTTGTATACTGTCGAGGCTGTCCTGCAGAGCCTCTGTGGCCTGCTCTGGCTAAGCCCAAGCAGGTTTGGTGACTAGCAGGGTTCATACTCGTATTCACGTGTTTGGGGTGCACTGGACACAGGCAAGGCTGGACACGTCCAGCTCAGTCCAGCATTAGTGAGTGTAAGCTCAACTCAGTCATCATGCAACTTCTCTGAAGCCACTTGGTAACCTCATTAAAGCCAGCAATGAGGAAGGAAAGAGCACAGGCATGGTACATCTGTCTACTCACAAGCATGCTCTTCTCATAGAGTGGACATGGCCAAGAGATCACAGTCCCCCAGCTGATGTTCTAGCTCATAGTGATGAGGGGGCAAAAGTAGGYGTATGTTTACCCAAACCTCTGTTTGTAGATCCTTCCATCGTAAGTTTAGAGGTCCTTGAAGGTATGTGGTTGTATGATGCATGAGATAAAGTTAAGTCTAAACTGTAAAGCCAGTATTTTTAATGAGGATGATTCCAAAAAAAATATGGTTAAGGTYTGCATGAAAATGAAAAATGGTCTGGAGACTATTGACTCTGATCAGAACCAGAATCTAACCAGCTCAGCATACTTAGATGTTATTGTGACCTGGTCACCCACAAGAACTATGAGAAAGTCCATTCTCAGAAGAAAAAAATCATGTAAACATTGCAGATAACCAAAGACTGGAGACTTCGTGGAGCAAAACAACTTCTTATTCAAAGCGCTGTTAAAACAAAACTCTCCTTGACCTCTGTGAACTTTGAATAAAACTTGAAAACAGATCATAGATATTGTATTACMTCAAATATCTTATTTTTTGCATAAATCCTGTCTACAATGACAATAAAGGAAATAGACCTGATTATTATCTGGAAAGTCACTGCCTGACCCACTGGGAAGGAATGCCACACATTCCTCCTGTTCTTTCCTCCTTTGATTCTTAGAAGACAAAATATTTGGTTTCATTTTTCTTTTAGTAGATAATATGCCAACATTAACTGATATGAGGCTGTCACCTGCTCACTCTTTAAAAGTARATTACTACAAGCTTACTGCTTAATCTTGCTGATTGGCAACTCTAAGAAATATATATCTGTAAAGGGACCTGAGCTGTTAATCAGTGCGCCAACATTAAATTAAAAAGTGTTCTCTGTCATGCAGATGATTAGCTGGCTAAAGCAAATAAGACAGAAGTCCAAGAAGATGCTGTGTCTATCTCTGTGAAGTGAACAAACACTTTCATGTTGAGTATGCAATAAAATCCAAACAGAACATCCAGGGAAAGCAGACAAGAAAGGCAGATGTTCGGACTGATTCTATGCACTACAATTTGATTGACAGGTTGGTTTGCTTCGCTCAGCTGCTGAGGAGACCTGCATGGGAAGTAGAACCTTTCCCGAGAGTTGTGAGCCCATCTGCAACTTTAACCCTTCCTTTGTCTTGTAAGTTAAATGCTACCATGGGGATTCCTGCACTAGGAGTGCTGGTATTTCTGATCCCTCTGCTCACATTCAGGGAAATGACTTTAAATGGGTTGGAGACAGCTCATAGAGTAAATCACTTGAAGAGGCTGCTGCATTGTTTCATACAAATATTTACAGATCAGTTACACAGACTCCTCTGTGAGCTCTGTAGCTGGTCAATCACTTGCCAATTTGGGTTGCTATTGCTGGCCCAGGAGCCTGCAATATATTGACCACTATGTGGAAGTTGAAATATTTGGAATAAATTAGGTCTAAAGAGAATAAACCACTGTGGATTCCTTTCTAGCTCAGAATTCCTGAAAGACATTCTCAGGGAAGTGGTAATTCAAGAATAACTGGATAGCAAATTGCCCAATCAATATAGTTTGATGTTTACATGTAATTTCACAACATGCTATTATGTTAACCACTTGATTGGCATATATTTATATTGTCACAGTTTCCAAGCACTCAGAAAATGTGGACCCAAGGAAGGGATGATTTCTTTGGAGATGAAATAGTTGTCCAACACAAAGAATACTGGTATCTGCTCCACTTTGC
Source organism: Apteryx rowi (assembly GCF_003343035.1). Classification (NCBI taxonomy): domain Eukaryota; kingdom Metazoa; phylum Chordata; class Aves; order Apterygiformes; family Apterygidae; genus Apteryx; species Apteryx rowi. Next base: position 3,518 of record NW_020447908.1, read on the forward strand.
TTACCAGTTTCTGCTATTCTTAACAGAGAGTTGAAATGGCAAAGTCCAATGCACCTGACAGGTCACATATGAAGAACAACATTTTCTGAATCCAAGGGAGTTCTGTGCCTTTATAATAATAGTTTTTGACTACTGCACCTAACTTGTTTCCAAAAGCTTTCAGCCCTAACCTGCTCCCCACACCACTGTACAGCATGGGGCTGAGCATATGCTGATCCTGATAGGACTGCACTYATCTTCCCTTCTTGTTTCCCTTAGACCCTTATAATTTTCTTGGCCCCTCATAAAGGAGAGTTTTCACTCCAAATAAGCAAACAACCTGCAAAAACATTTTGTATTGGTCCTTGCTTATCACACTTAGTCCTGTCCTTATAAATAACATTAATAGTTCAATAGCTTTTGTACTTTTGCCACACTACCACTTAGTCAGTTTCCATCAATCACATGCTGAAATAAATCTCTGATAGAATCAAATTAAGTGCTCTGTGAAGAGTTTACATCACTTCCCAAGCTTGGGCCCTGAACAAGGACTCTCTAGTGCCTATTGAATATTTACTTCATGCTACCACTGCACAATATACTCTATTGCTCTCACGCAGAATCCCCATCCTTAATGAGTCTTTTAGCATGTAGAAAGGAAAGGTTTATAAATAACTATGCTATCAGAAAACACCCCCAAGCACTTCCTTTTACAGTATTTACTAACAGCTTTTCCATGTTATTTTTTATTATTTATCTTGAGATCGAAATCAGACTTTATTGTGCCATGTTCAATATTCTACAGGAAAATATACATAGCAGGTTTCGTCTCACCAACTGCCATTCACAAATTGCCTGCAAGATGCAAATCAAAGTGACACGTGGCCCAGACAGTCATTATATGCTATGATAGATCCAATTGCATCTGTCTCTAATGCATTCATATATAAATTCTGCTCTTAAGGTTACTTACACGAAAATCAATGTTCAAGAAGCTAGTCCCCATCCTGGAAATGGTTGCACGGACACTTTTCTTAACATGTGGCTCCTGTTCTGTGCCCATGAATTCAAAGTGGCCCCTACAGAACAACTCATTGTAAAATATGGTGATATTTTGTAAGAGAGAGTAATATCTCTGAACACACTCAGATGCATAGGTCTAGATGAGGCCTGAGTAAGCTTACCTAAAAGTGTTGCACTGCTCTCTCTCTACCTTCAGTCTGAGCAGGAACTGGTGTTAAAGATTCCACTCTTGCCAAAAATTAAGGAACTATCCATTATTCTAGAATAAATCCCAAACCAATTTAGAAGAAAGGTATATATCCTGGAATCCCCACTCCTCCCCTACTATGAAACCTATAGAATAAAGAGATCCACTGGGGAAGAACTGTTGTCCTTGTTGATGAATCAACATCATGTTGTCATATTTTTGAAGGAATTATCTAAGTAGTAAAAAACCAGCTTAGGTTTACACACATTTGCTTGTGTCTTAAACAATATTAAATAGTCTTAAATAGAAGATGGTCTCTTCTTTCATTCTTCTAGCAGCATATACTTGTATGTTTGTGTGCATATATACACACATACATAAATCTATCTAGAGAGAGACCCTTTATTCTTTCTCTGCAGATTATAACAGGTTTAGGTCAGATCAAAAGTAGGAAGAATGACTATAGATTCATAGAATCTTGATTCTGTTGTTTTTGAAGATGACATATTCAGTTTGTTGTGTCAAACCCTTAATCCTTTTCAAGTTAATCAGATTTTTTTGTGATGTTGCAAATTATGATCATCATAGCAGGAATTATGAAGAATTATATATGGAAAATCTTCTTCTTACAAATAAATTCCTTGGCTACTTTCAAATTTTGAAATGAAAATCTGTAGTGGGTATAGTGGAGTTGCATACAAATGCTTTTTTGTTTTTGAATTTTGTGCATACATATTTGACATTTTATAAAATTTCCCTACATTTCATTTCATAACAACCTGGAGGTGAAATTTCAATTTGCAATACAGAAAGAAGAGGTTCTATGGCTTTCTGTTTGAGGAGCTCCCTTTGTAAGTCAGCCTTATTCTTGTCAAGAAACGCATTCATAGCAATATGCAACAGGACTTCATTTTGCTCTTTTGTAACACATTTTCAAGGAAATGGATTAATTTAAAAACAGGTACCTTTGTGAAACAGGTACTCTTAGCTTTAAACTTTTTACAACTTTAAGTACTTTTAGAGTTTTTTACAGATTTAAGGATTTTAAGTATTTTTAACATAGCCCTATAGTTATCATTCTGCACAGTTCTACTTGAGAATTTGCCAAAAAGATTGTTTAAATGAGTTTTGCCTGGTACAGTGTAGTATCTTTAGTCACATCTCCAATACAGAGTAGGTGTGTGATTCAGGTGTGTCTCTGTTGTATGTATATTGCTGTTTCACAGGCAGTCACTACCTTCACATCACTGCCTTTTCACACTCAGGCCCCGAAGACACATAAATAATGAGCTGAGTAAGATGATGGCCCAGACTTTTGCAGAAGTTCAGAGGCTGCGATGAAGGTGGATATAAGAGCTAACAAATTCCTTTTCACAAAACCACTTGCATCACTGAAGAACATATATCCTGCTCTTCCTTGATAACTCTAGTAGACCACTAAGATGTCAACTCGAAATGAAGAGAAGGTCCTACTTCACCTCCTCAACAGCTCTAAAGAAGCTACTAATTTTTTTTTAATAATAAGCCCACTTGCAGCAGAACCATAAAACACCATGTTGCTCCTTCTGAAAGTGCTACTATGTAATGTCTGTAGCTTTGGTTTTTATTTAATTTTGCGATTAAAGTTTTTATTGATTTCCCCACAGGGTAGAATATATCAATATCTTTGGTTTCAAAGGAGCATTCAGTAACAAGGAAACATAAAAGGACTCAACATATAAGCAGGTGCTTTGTTTTAAATTTATGAAAACTCCATAGTGAATCCCCTGAGCCTGCTGCCAGCAATTCCTTTCATTTGTGCAACTCAGCCTCTGCTTGTAGAACCGAGTCCCTTTGGTGCCTCCCAGTTCACAGGCTTGTGCTTTTTAACTAGAAAAAAACTTTTTTAGGAGTCAGAAGGAACTAATATTATTATATAGAAAGCTTTTAAGCCATCGACTGAATTCCATTAAAAGTTACTGTAAATCATGTGTGCTTATCCCTCCTCTGCCATTGGCAGGTTATGGCATGCTGCCTGGGAGAGGAGGAGAAAGGTCCTTCCATCAGCACGTGTGAAGACAGGAACGCTTGGTGCCTCTTCTGAAGAATTACAGCCTCCCTGGGCTCAGAGTGGATGATAAAACCAAATCCCTGGCCGTTGACGGACACAACTGTGACTTCTATACCATCTATAAACTTGTAATACAGAGTCAGCTGTGTGGTTCACAGTTACAGGACTTCAGACAAAAGTGACTCTCCAGTTTCCATATGTGTGTTCCCTCCAGAGTTGGGTTGTTGCACGGTAGTACGTTTTGAAAACAAACACTCTGGGGGCCTTGCATGGGGAAGCCACTACAGCCCTCTTACCTTTGGAGTGCATGTGTGTCACTCCTGGCATGTCCTGAGGAGACTGGGCCACTTAGGATGGGGTGAATTAAATAAACGACATGGGTAGAAAACGGCTTCACAGAAAATATGGCCCCAGTCCCCACAGCATTTGAAACCTTTTTTGAGCAAACAGAGAAAGGGCCATTGAAGAAATAGTTGATTCACACAAGAAATCTCCAGATAAAAATGGARCAGAATTTACCTGAATGCACTCGTGAGTTCATTGATGTGGTTTCTTCAAACAGGAAGGAGGTTGCTTAACAGTCCCTTTCACAGGCCTCTCTCCAACCATTTCCTGCTCCCACTTTAGAGAGAGATTCCATGTCTAAGTGGATTGTAAAGGGTTAATCAATTATTAATAATGTCGGAATACATAATAGTCACAAGGGGCCATGCCACAGCTGAATGTAAGTGTACTGGTATGAGGTACTATTGTTAGTAATGAACCATAGATGAAAGCAACCGGTTGATCCCTTGGACTAATTACACGCTTATTAAACATATATGAATGTGTTAGCAGATCTTTGAATGCATTTTATAAGCAAATCCTTAGTAAAAAGTGGAATCGTTTTTCCTTTCCTTTGCTTTTACACATTAAAATGGCAACACAACATAAGGTAAGGTTGCAAAGATGTAAATGCAAAAACAGCCAATAGGGTGATGCTGAATGTTTGCATAAGGACCTAAGGAAGTGTKCTGTGGCCTGCGCAGGGAGAGGTGATGGGGTGAAATGGCTTCTCCTCAGCAAAAACAACATGCCAAAAGAATTCAATAAACAAAGGCTAACTTCATTTTGCTAGAAGGGTGGCCATTTTTCYTGACCCTATGAACTACTTGCCCAAATTTTTGTATGGCTGAGAGSCATAAGACACATACCTCAGAGACCCTAAAGGAAGGGGACCTCCAGAAGAGTTTCAGAGAGCGGAAACGCTGATGGGTCCCTAGGACCCTGCATTGCAGCAGAGACGAGGGTGGTCTGCAGTGACCGCTCTGCTGAATGCCCAGGTCACCCCCAACGGCAATTTCAGCCGCCTCTGTTGTCACTATCAGGACTTCAGCTCACACAGCAGACTACAGCTGACACACCACCTCACTGCACAACCTCTTTGCCTTATTTTGCCCAGACTTAGCCTTAGTATAGGAACCACAGTTTAACTGCTTGCAAACTGCAAGCCACTGCTATTCTACACGAACAAAACCCACAACTAAACTGGAGCAAGCAAGAGGTATGCTTACTTTACTGACCATAGCTGTTGTCTCATGCCCTCGTTGTCAGTTTGTCCCATCTATCTATATATTTCTTCCTGTGTGTAGATTAGGTGACCTTTTGGACAGGGACCATGTTTTCATGCTGTGTGTGTGTGCAGTCCCTGACACACTAGGCTTCTATGTGGGCCTCCCAGCATCATCACAATACCTAAACAGATAAAAAAAAAGAGCACATTCTTGTATCTGACTTAAASGGAGGGAGGAAGAAAGAAAAAAAATGTTGCCACATCCACCTAACTCTGACCGCTGACCCAATCCTGTAGTCTTGGCAAAACCATTAAAGTCCTTGGGAATTTTGCCTCAGATGTTATGAGGTACTATTCATATTATGGTTTTTAAACTGGGTTTGTTCCATTCTCAGTTCATGTTCGAACCACCAGCAACCAGTTAGTAATATTATTATTAAGGTCTTAAAACAGCATGCGTTAGTGCACAGATGCATGGTCTCTTTTTAAGCAGGGGCAGAATCTTTCCATCCTGCCAGGCTTAGTTTCAGATAGCTTAACCCCACAAAAACCTCATCACTCTTTGCTGGAACACCACAAAAACCCCTAACAAGCACACAGGGAAACATTTGTTCCTCCTTCCCCCTTCCAGAACGTCTGATCATTCAGGACTTGCCATAAATATTTCCTGGCTGATTTTGTCTTACACATGAGCTGTGTTTTGAGGTTTTTTTCTCCCTCTTCCCTTTTCTTTTCCATTCCTTTTTTACAAGCATCGTTGCAATTTGTCAGCAAGCAGCTTGGGCCAATCTCACAAATAGTTTAGTTAACAGCTTATGAAATGAAATGATGTAAGGGTCCACTCCAAACAGGGTCAATTTAAACAGGCTGCCAAGTCTGTAACCTCAAGGGACTTGGACTGGGCTGAGGGGAGGCACCAAGCAGTGTGGGCTTGCAAAGATTGCTGCCAGGTGGGCTACAGATGTTTGGCTTCAGTCCACTTACATGGCATTCACCTAGGGAGATGCTAATTTGGTCCTGTGCATGTAGAAAATTAGCATGCGTATACACATTCACCCTGCAAAGGCCCCTCTCTGACTGTGCTTTCTGAAGCACTAAGGTTTATAGGTACACTAAAATGGCTTCATAGGAAGCCACAGAGCTGCTTGTATCAGCGCTGACTTTGAATTCGTTTAGTCAGCTATCTCAAAAAAACAAAAACACAGCATCCCTTACTATAGATGGAAGCTGGGTTTCACGGCACATGCAGCTGCGGTCACTGTCTTGCAGCTGTTAAATGAAGAAACACCATGTGAACATTTGGTCTTGTTTCAAAAGACCTAAAAACACTGGCCAAGAAAAATGGTACATCACGGTGCTGCTTGGCCATCAGCCAAGACAAAGAAACTCGTAGATTTCTAGGGACAAGAGGCCATGTGAAAGGAATTTTCCTCCTTTCAAATACACATCAAAATCTACCGGAGGATTTATTTATTTATTTATTTATTTGTGTGCTCTTGGCAAAGGTTTGATTGATTACTAATGCAGTATCAGCATTAAACTCACATCACTTAAAGAACGGCCCAGAAAACAAGGTGAAGGGGCATATCTTAAAACTGTGGATCTGCTGTGCAACATACAAGTTTAAGGCAGAATTAAAAGAATTACAAGCCTCCAGATAAGAGTCCCAAAAAGGCAATTAAAGCTAACACTTCATAGGCAGAAAGGATTATTTTGTGGCGAAGGCTCAAGGAAAGGAGCTAGGGGAGCAAAATTCTTATTTTGACTCAGGCACAGACGTCATCATGGGCATGCTCACAGGGACGAAATGCTGTGCTGTGGAGCAGAGATTCACAAGTTGTTCCTGCAAGACCTACCCCAGGTACCCAAAGCAATATAGATGCAGTGCTCTGATTAGGACATTTAGGCCAATATTAATAAGGAGATCGCATTGCTCCACACAGCACACACCTCTCTGCAGCTTCTGGCACCTGAGCTAATGCCCATATCCCTGCGTGGAGCTGCAGCTGTAACCTCCATTCAACTACCTGCCAAAAAGGAATAAATCCAGTGTATCACATGAGTATCAGGAAACAGTTTGGTCTTGTGAGTGAACAGGAAACTTCATTTGAAATACAGCACAAAAAATAGTAAGCTTTCTGATTGTTTTCTGTAGGGCTATTTCCGCAGAAGGATGGAGAGAGATGCATAAAAAGCCAGGCAAAGGGACATAGGACACCCAAAAAGAGATCAGGTCCTTGGGGGAGAATTATCTTTTCTTCATTCAAAAGCATCTTCTGCAGTTAGCTGAGCAAAACGTCTGGCTAGGGCCTGCTCCTGGGCTTGTTTATGTACTGGAGACTGAGTGCCAAACTTTCCTAACAGGAAATGAGTGAGACTGCAAAGAGAGTATTTCGATAATACAAGAGAAACTCATAAGTTTCGGTAACCATGATATTTTATTGGTTTGTTTGTTTAATGTTGATACTATATTAAAGGTCAAAGATGCATTAGATGTTAGGGGAAATAAGTATGCAGGCTAACAGAAAAACGTCATAGAACCCCAAGTAAGTAACAAGGTCCATATGTATAGATTGTTCATAAGAGACAAACTATTTTTCCCCAATCTGAAAAGACAAATTCTGTTTCTGCTAAATCTACATGTAGGGTTTATGAGCCAAACCTTGCCGCCCTTTCTCAAGGGAAACTCCCACTGAGCTCAGGGTGATTTTCCTCTGAATAAGACTTCAGTATCTGGCCTGTTATTTTGGCCTTGTTTCTTTATGTTGCCCTTGAAAAGCCCCTTCAGCTAAAGGCTCCATAAAACTCAGTGGCGGAGTCATCACAAAGTGACCACACTTGTGTGAGCAGGGAGCACAGTCCCAGGTGCTTTTATCTGGTTCTCGGAAATAACATTTCCCTTTCCATTTTGTTTTCTTGCTAACATTCCTCTGTGTGTACAAAGTTAATGGAGGAAGTTAAACTTCCTGGACGTGTTAGTCTGAAATAGCATCTCACAACTGGAAGAAGTGGTTGCATTATGGATTTGGTCCAAAGCCCTGAGAAGTCAAGGGAAAGATTCCTGTGACATTGTCAGCTTTAGGATTAGACTCCACTTGCAATAGAGAACTCTAGAAAGTTATTCATCCTGCTCATAGCACACTAGCCAGATAGCCTTTGCCAAGAATGTCCCTCAGATCTTTAGTAGGAGGAGGTTAAAATAAAAGCCATCAGAACACATGGTTAACTGCATTGCATCTCTCATGAAATATGCTTAGGAATCACCAGCAGGAGATTACTATGGAGGCAAAATGCTATTTTGAATTGAAGCCAAATGGTGATTAAAGGAAGCTGAATGCTTCATGCAGTGGCCCCTCCCACAAACATATCCTGCATCTACATTCCCTTTGCCCTCCAGTAATCCTCTGTGGCTGGATCATTATCCCATTCAAAGCACCCATCTCACATGCTGAAGAATCAAGACCAAACAATATTCTCCTTTGCTCCCCAGGATTCCCCGGCGTACGTGAGAGCAGAGGCTGGATTCCAGCCTTCATCTGCTGGCCCTCCAGAGCCTTCCTAACCATGGCTTTGAATTTGTCTCAGAAGGGCTGTTCAGTATCTGAATATATAAAAATTGTTTGAAGTTCCAAAATCAATGATGCCACCTAACATTTCTAGGAGAGAAAGCTATGTACTGTCATCAGCCTCAATCTTTAGGGACATTTAAAGTTTTTTATAAAACCCTTCAGAGGTGTCACTTTCTGTGAGAAACTTGAGAAAGGGAAGTCCGTATTTTTTAAGTGGTCTGGATGAAGTTCTTTGATTCTCTAAAGAAGAAGTCACAACCCTCACCAGAATCATCAGAGCCTGTGATGCTGCTGAGTGCTAATTTCCCCTCTCCCTCCTCCCTGCAAGTAGTTGCATCAGAAGGGCTGTGGGGATGACTGACATCAGGATCTGGTAGGGGAATCAAGGGGGTGAGTCACAAACCCCATGTTCAGTGGCTGATGACTTTCTTTGAAGAACTGCCAGTCTGGGATCTTTCACCAGTAATAACATTTGTTTCCTAAAAAAATCCAAAGGTAATAAATTACAGGGAGTACATGGTATTTTACGCTTTGTGGTGTGATGATCAAAAGATGTTACCATTCCATTTCACATGTTTGCAGCCAGTTAGCTGTTACTCTAGGTACCTTACAGGCAGCTTTTGTTTCCCTTGAATACTGAAACTTTATCTTGTTGTTAAAGGATGTGGGTGAGTGCACAAGAGAAAGGAGAAGTGACACTGAGCCKTTCTGACTCCCCTTGTCTCTTTGCCCAGGATCGAGCCAACAGTTTCTCCTCCAGAGAGAAGGCTGACACTGAGAGCAACACTGGGACACAGGAAGAACAGAGTGAAAAGTTAAAGGTACCTATTTATTTACCTATTTCCAGCACCCCCTTGAGAAATTCTGCTGGAATATCCCAAGGGCTTAGGATGAGACAACGTTCTGAGATCTCCAGGAAAGAATAAAGCATTTGTAAAGCATTTGTGCAATGGAGCCCTGGGCTCCATTACTGGATGTTTATGGCAGCCCTTCTCCACATGTTACATCCTGATAGATACTGCAGTTTAACAGTCACCATAGAAGAGGCCAGACCTTCTCCTGAAACTATAATCATTAGGAAAGTTTAATTTCAGGGTGCTTTGTTCTAGTTTTTATGTTGACCTGCATTTACAGTTCCATCTGGTACCTGAAATGAAAATTCTGTAAGAAGCAATTCTGATGTAATTAGTAATTCTTTGAAAGTCTTCACTTTGCATCTCAGGAGCTGGAAATAATTCCTGCATTTTGTTCTTTAAATGCCAGAGCCATTGGATAAACCRAATCTTTAAAAAAAAGGGRAAAAAAAACATTTGTAACGCAACATCAAACAATTGTTCTATTGGCACACCTTCATAATGGTTTCTTTATGCAAACTTTATAGCCTTCACACCGTTTCCTGGTTCTGTTGTTTCCAGTACATTTATTTCAATGAAAGTGGCTGTAAACCTTTTAAACAATTCTGAAGATTGGTCCTTATTCCCATGCTTAGGGTGTGTGGCTATACAGAGAGCATACATAAACTACCAGTGGATAGCAAAAATGGAGCATTCTCATCTTTAAACTACACCATTTGCAAGCCCTGTGTAAAAACATACTATTTATGGTACACTACAATGTTTCTTTTTATTTCCTACAGAGATCTTTTTTATGGTGTTAGATACATGAGGAACAAAACAGAAGCGTTAGATAAATTGCTTTGAATAAATAAGATCTGACCAGATCCTTTTATCAGACCTTGAACTGAATACAATTTAAACCTTTTTAGATGTTTACCTAAAAGTGTTCACCTCCTTCTACTTTCTGGTTTAATCTGGTCCTGTGAAGATTAATATATCAATATACTGATCCAGTCACAACCCAGCAATACTGGAGTCTTTCAGGAGACTCTGCTGTGGCAGGATCTCTAGCCTGGTTTCTACTCTGTATGCTCTAAATTTGCAGGTGTTTATTTGGACATACAAACCTCAAGATATGAACAGAGGTAACCTGAGCTTTGGGCAAAGTTGGCTGCTGAATATCACACTATGGCTCAGGTCCCATCTCTAGGTTTGAGGCTTGTTTATCATCAAACCAGAAGAGTGATAATATCATACAAAATAGTATTCAACTTAATAGTATTCAACTTCTATCTCAGCAATTTCAGTACCATAATATTTGTATAACAGCAAAATTTACATCACTTTCGTATCTTCTCTAAGTCTTCAAAGCATGTGGGGGATTTATTATTATCATTATTATTCTTTGGTATTTTATCCATCTATCCATCTTACTTTGTTTTGCTGAGAATGAAAAACTGAAGCAGATGCAATAAGTTTTGTCCTTGACTTTGCAAGTTATGAGATCTGCAATCATGCTCACCTTTTTCAGAAGAGAACATTCTAATCTTTGGCCATATGTTAAGAGGATTCTGTGACTTGCTGAACTTTAACAGAAATGTCAGCTTCCCTAATCAAAGTATGTGTCAGGGTTGTTCTTTCTAATGCTGGAGATACCATCTCAAACACTTCATTTATGGTGTCAGACTGCTGAAAAGGATTTGCTTAAGTTTGCAAAGGCCACTGAGAATCATATCCTTAACGTTGTGTGGTTGGTATTGTCCTATTTGTCTTAATAAACTTATCTCTCAGCAAAGTAGCTACACGACAAAGATATTTTCTCTAAGGATCCTTAATCTCTTGTGTTGCAATGTAGACTGTACACAGAGAGCTTGTAATAAAGTGAATTAAAAGATGTGGTTTTGCTTACCCTTTACACAGGCATTAGTCTAGCATTGCAGAATTGTACAACTCTGAATGGGCTTCTTCTACGAATAGCTGCAAGAAAGATTGGAAAGATATCAGAGTCAAGGCTTTATAGCTTTTTTCCCCTAAAAAGTGAAAAACCACTGGAGCTATCCCCGGGTCTTTTTGCATGATGTGGTTTAGCTGTATTAGCCAGTTCCTGGCACTAGGATATTAGCTGCAGACACAGTCCCAGTTATACATCCCATTTAAAAATGTCCTGAACTGTGTTCAGAATGTAAGCTGAATAGGCTTATAAAACAGTGTATTTGAGGGAACGATGGTGTTTTCTCTGAGTATTTTCAATTTTTATTGAAATCAGTATGTGTGAAGTCTGCTCAGATCCTTAACAATTTCCTCTTGAATTGATTAGTTTGCATACTGAAAGGAGTTTTACATACATCTTACTTTTAATTCACATGGGAAAGATATTCACTAAACTGTTTTAATTCTTTTTCTCATGGGAGAGAGCACTGCTGCACCCATCTGTATTTCTGTTTTCCTTAACTCTTTTCAAAAGTCCAGGCTGAGCCTGGATCTTGCAACTTTCATTCAGGCAGAAATCCAAATGAAATATGGGTAAGTTTAGCTTGAGCAAAGAATTTAAGATTGGATCTTAGGATTTTAATGGACATGTAGCTATGTCCTTTCAGAGAGGTTTTCCCCACTTGGCTAAAATGCAACTACAGTTTGTTGAACACATTTCAATAGAAGCATCTTCATTCAAATCTTTACCTGTTACAGAATTATGTCAGTTTCATTTAAACTAAGTTTAAGAAAACATAAAATGATTCAGTATCTTAGTTCTAACACAGCTTTTCCTTTTGCATTTTTGGATTGTAGAATAMAACATTCACAAAAACAACAAAAAAAAGTCTTTTAAATTGTGATTAAGTGAAGCATTTTGAACAAATCATAATAACTGTTAATATTTTATGATTTGCTAGGTCAAAAAAAACCAAACTATTTTTGAAATATCTGAATCATTCTGGAATGTTTTTAATTCCTGACCCCACTTTAATGGTAACCTTTCCAGGTTCCTGATGGAGGTAATGGCACAACTCTCCTGTCCATAACAGACCAAAGACCCTCCGGATGTTTCAATACAGCAGTCGCTGATGTCCGTGTAAGCATAGCTGAGCCAGCTCCTTGAAGATTAACAGCCAGAGAGACTACTCAGTACACTGCAGCTCTACCAAACTTTGCTGGTCTAAAGCCACCTCCGACACTCCAGCACAAATTGCAGTGACTGCAGGCTGGATACGGGCTGTCCTGACTGGAGACAGCCCTGGGCAACCTGCTGCAGGTGACCCTGCCTGCGCAGGGGGTTGGACCAGACGATCTCCAGAGGTGCCCTCCAACCCCAGCTGCTCTGTGACTCTAATATGTTGTCATTCCTCCCTTCTTTTCCCTGGCTCTTTGGACATTTAAATACTTCACCCCATTTCATGAGGCAGATGATTAGCACACTATCATCTTGTAAAACTGCCAGCTACCCTTTCCAGGGTTATTCCCACTCCTCTGCATCCTTCCCTGCCCCTTGGCTCGAGCCAGGAGCCCCAGCAGTCCTGTTCTTCCACTCTGCCACCCTTGGCGGTGACATCCCTCTCCTCCTTGCCTCAGGGACTGGCTAACTGGCAGCCATGTCCCAGTCTGCTGTTCTTGGGATGCAAACTCCAAGGCCAGGATAAATGGGCCCAACTGCTGGAACTGGCTGAGCTGTGCCAGCGTTCAGGCCAGCTGCTGCGCTTTCAGTTACTCATTTTCCAGATAGCGTAATGAGGAATAAATTGGGACCTCAATGAATGCTCCACAGGAGACGGATGTAAGAAACTGTCCCTCTCTCAGCAGCGCTTTTGCATGGCCCCCATTTCTATTGCTGAATCCATTTAAGGTTTATCTTTTTCCTGTGGTACTAGTGAGCAAGGCTGGCAATTTCCTCAATCCAGCAGCCTCACTTTGCTGCCCTTTTCTTGAAGGAGAGCATTTCCTTTTAAAAGGATTCCATTTAATACCCTGCAAATTATCTGGGGTGGTGCACAGCGATTTATTTTGTAAGCCTTATGCTGTGGATGGAAATTGCTTTTCCTCATCTCGGCACGTGGCAGGGGTGAGTGCAGCCCCCCTTCCCCCTGCATGGCACAGCGGGGTTGCAGCAGCTGGCAGGGCAGCCACCRCCACCGCCACCGCCGCCGCCGCCGCTGCCACCGYGCCGGAGCTGGCTGCGGTCCCTGCTGGGACCCCGCTTGCAACGGGGGGGTTGCCAGGAGGTAARCCTGCTCCTGGCTCCTATGAGTGGGAGGGGATGAAAAAACAAACAGGCTTCACACTGTAGCCAGCTGTTTGGATAGGCTCAATTCTTGAAAGGAAACAGGGCTTCAGTTTGCCCAACCCTGTCTGAGGGAAGGAAAAGGCTTGTCCTTCCCTTCCCACTGGGGTTTGTACCCAGAAATATGCCAAAATATCCCAGCCCTAGGCTTAAAGCTTGTAATTGGGTGGTCTGGCCCAGCCCCAGGTGCTTCCCCACACCAAGTGGAGGTAGAGGACAGTCACAAAAGAAGGTATTGGTGTCATTTTCTTCACCCAGCCTGTCTTATAAACTGAAAAATATTAAATCTGCAGGAAAGGAATCCCCAAACTTCCTGTTTCTCAGAAAGCAAAGCTGCCTCAGAGTCATCTCAAATTAGAAAGAGGATACAAAAGAGCGGACTCATTTGTTTGATACAGTTTAGCAAAGAACTCCCGTGCAAAATGTACAGCTCAACATTTCTCAACTAAAGACTGGATAGCATACAAGGAAAGGAAGCTAAAAACTATATAAAAGAACTTTCTTTCCTCAATCTTCCTCCCTCCTGCCTGTTTGCTGCCCTACCATTATTTATGTTTATGTAATAACTGAAAGCCCTAGCGACTCCATTACCTAGATGTAATTCAAACATACAGTAAGAATCATCCAAGAGAATTTATTCCCACATTATTTAGCAGCATTTAGAAAAGGATTTGGTATGGATATGAATAACAAGAATGGCTTGCAATAGCAAAAATATATTTGTCCGGATAGAAAACTTCATGCTTCATGGTTGAGGCCAATCTCTAATTTCTAGGGATTAAAGCGAATCTTTCATACAGGTGGATTACCCTAACACTCCTTCCCCCGGAGTAGCTTTCACTTTCTTCTGAAGATCTGCTCTTAGTCACTGTCAGAGGGAAGAAAATGTGCTTGATGTGTTTGATTCCATACAGCAGTTCCTATTTCTTGGTGATTTATATTCAAAATAGGCCAGAAAGGTAAAGAATTTGAGAAATAAAGTGATATCATTCTTACTTTAGCAACGGAACACCAAGACTCAGAAATATTTGTAGCCTTTTTCAAGGGCATTTATGGAATTCCTGGCAGAGTCACATCTCTTGATTGTCTATCCACAAGAAAAACCTTATTCAGGAGCCATTTTTCCTTTTGATGGAACAGCAGCCGCACTTTTAGTTTTGTTCAAGAATGAAGATCATAAGAAAGATGCCTTGTCTTGAGATTCCCACAGCTGAGCATAGTTTGATTTCAACTGGGATGCAATGAAGTTGGCTCACTTGTTAGTGTTACCACTTCCAGAATGTGAACAGCCATATGAGTACTTGTTTAAAAACACTAAAGTGATGAAATCTGAGATTCATGTAGTGGACACAAGAGATATGAAGTGCCGAGGAATGAAAATACGTTTGTGGCTAATTCGTTAGAGATACTGCTCACGGAAGATGTAGYTGATCATGACTTCCCTATAGTGTTGTGAAGATTAGTATCTGCCTGGGTTATATCTGCCCTGTAAATGACAAGAGCTCAAGAGAAATGTTAGCTTCAACTCTGCTTTTAACAATGTGCAAATTTGGGGGGGGGGGGGTGAATAGCGTGCATTGCTTTGATCCTAGGTCTTTCTCACTGTTTCTGTTCTTCAGGCAGAGTCTGAAGACACCTCCAGGTTGTCTGGGACAAGGATATCTGCCCACAGAGCTATCACAGGGGAGAAATAAATTCCATGCTACCTATTGCACCAGGATGGACTCACTATCTCACTAATGGAAAAATTAATCAAATTTTATTTTCAAATAAAAATAACATACTTTTTTTTTTAACTGATCCACATGTTATTTTAAATGACCTCTGTTGTCTCAGCTTTCTTAGCCAGTAAAATACAGCTAATACAGCTAATCCGGTTAGTTCTGTTCCTAAAGCCCTTTTCATAATATAAAGTGATAGTATAATCCAAGTCGTACCAGGTATCCTGAATGGAAAAAATTGTTCCATTTTAAGACACAAGAATGAAGATGGGCCCAGAATAGAGAAATAAAGAACACTCATTTCTCCATCTCTCTTTGTAATCTTAAACAGGCTTAAAGGGAATGCTGAACTTGCCACTAGCTACAATGTTCTTGTAACAACTGAGCTATCTAATGAATGTTTTTTAGAAGGAGGGGTAATTACTTCTGGATAATTGAAGAACTTTATAAAACTGGCTATACATTTGTATCTGAAAACAAGAACAAAACCCAATTTTGCTATCTGATTTGTTCATCCAAAATGTTTGGATTCCACAGCTCCTTTCATTCAGATCAGTCTAGTTCATGTATGTGAAATCGGCTACTCTACCTCATCGTCATGCAAAACCAGGTGGAGTTTGGCAGAAGGGGAACCTCCAAGTAGAGTATTTGAGAGAGGATGATCAGTCAGAGCCCCCCTTACACAATCTACATGTTTGCCAGTGAAACTAAGGCAAGGAGGTACATCTCCTCTCCCTAAGTATGCATTGTACCAGCCTTGATGTTTCAGATACAAACTAAGTTCTTTGCCTCCCAGTCTTACTGTTGTACAGAGTGGCTGAAGGCTGCTGGGCAGCTGCCTTTTGCACTGCCCGACACTCTCAGTGGTTTCTGCAGGGTCTGTCTAGCTTAGTTCTTCAACTGGTGTTTCACCGCTGTTCATGGCTCACTGCTGTTTTCCATATGATATACAGGATATCTATTCACAAAAATAAAATACCTGTAAACTAAAAGATACACAAGTGCAACCACTTTTACTGGGCCATTTTCTGAGTTGATGGTTAAGCAGACCRTTCTGTTACAAGCTTATCCCTCTTCTTTGCTTTACACCTCACTGCAGAATGATTTGAAAATTTCAGGGGCAAAATAAACAAAACAGGCTGACTGAATGGCAGAAAAGGGGCAGAAAAGGAGCCTGTCACCACATCCTGCTCCCTTTTCTAACCTGCAGCAATTCCTTCTGTGTTCCTGCCATTCTCCTATGCATTTCCCTTCCAGCCACTGTTTCCCTATGGAGCTCCCTAAGCCCATACTATTTTGAACATCTGTTGGCACTGAACTCCTGTAACTCACAATCTGTTTCCCCTTGGCTTCCTTCTTCCTTCCAGTTTATCCTTCTTATTTTTGTCTTGGTGAGACTTCCCTCCTTCTGCCCTCCATCCTCCTGCTGCTAGCACCACTTTTTTGCCACCCCTCTGCCTTCTGGGGGGCACCAGACTGACTTAGCATCAGTGGGGGGAGCATTTTCCCTGAGCATTCCTGAGACGGCTGTGTCTACCTGTTAACTTGCTGCCACCCAAAGAGTCACTCCTGCTCTTCTCCTTTAGGCTACAGGGATCACTCTGCTTCCCTTTGCATATTCTAATGTTTGTCTCACCCTACATAAGCTGATTGCTCAACCTCTAAAGTGGTGGAAAACTAATCCAGCAAAAAAAAGAGTGAACAGTTTTCAGGCTGTTTAGTGAGTCAAACTGGTCAAACTGAGGTGTCATGGAAGTGTCAGCGCTGTGCATAGGAAGAAGCAGAGAAGCCTTACTGAGAGTAGGGAAAGTAGGACATCCTACTTTCTTTAAAACACTGTAAAATACTGAGGTATACAGAGTGTAGGAGAGATTTAGTCTCGTTGCCTGTAGTCTGTAGTGGCAAGGTCATGTCATTGTCCACAGTCTAAGAAATCCTACGTTCTTGCTCACATAGGGCCAATAYATCGGCACAGGACTCCTGAGTTGGAAAGTACAGTTGATTCAGCTCCAACTCATTTCCACTGAGTCTGGCTATGCTGAATATAAGCACAGGAGCATTATAGCGACCCTGGCCATTGTCTGGAGGAGTGAGTAGAAGACTTGTGTAACCCCTACCTTCATTTGAGGGTACTTGAGACATAACCTTGTGCATCTGCTTCATCTCATCAAAAAGCTGCATAAACATAAATATCCATGTTAGTTTTATTATAATTTGCTCTTTAGGGAGAGGAAGCCGAGGCAAAGATTAAGTGGCCTATGCCTATAAAGAGAGCCTGAGATCAGCCCTTGCCTCCACTGTTTGCCAGTAAATGGAATTTTAACTACTTAGTCGGGAGAAATGCTGTTAAAGCCAGCAGTGTCAATTGGCCTAAGCCCAAGGCCTGTGTTCTACTCCAGGGTCTTCCAGTAACTCCTTGTGTTAGACCATAGGAACTCCCTAAACAGATAACATGTTGATTTTCTTCCTACTTCTTCAGGTTTTGAAATACTGAAACTAGATGAAGCTACTCTTGAATCATGCCGGTGTAAATAAGAGGCATTCAGCCCTGTTAAATGTCTGACCTGAAAAAACTGTGTGTGTTTCCAATACAGCAATCTGCTTGATATTCCTCATATCATGTAATATCTTGTTGTACCAACAGGCAGGTAGGCAACTTATCTGAAACACTGACAAGCATACACAAATGTGTAGTTAGTGTAAAGTAGTTATGCTTAATTCCTTTCTTTTTCCTTTTTTTTTTTTTGGAGGAATCTTGTAGTCATCCTTTTCCCTTTCTGTATGTCTGCAGTTGATAAATTATTTCTGTTCACTTTAATCCATTTTTTATTATTCTTCAGCATCTTTCATTTTATTTTTCTGGTGTTGCTGAAAATAAATCTTTTCAAGAGCTCAGCAGTATATTCAGGGGGATCTTTTCAACAGCATGGGTACTTCTTGTACCATTTGAGTTTTCTTGCTGTCTCTTTGTTTCTGTGCAGAACGCATAAGTGGGGTTCTAAGGCACCATGGATCTGCCTGGTTTCCTATGGAAACAGGGCTTCTGCAGTCATCTCTCAAGGGCTGTACTCCTCTAAATTTTGAACCCGTTGACTGATTTTGACAGAGAGTTAGAAGTCCCAAAGACAACTAAGTTCCTACAAGTTTCAATAAAACAAGTTGCCACATACAGAAAGGTCTTATAAGTGCCTTGACTGACGGAAAGGAACATTATGAATGCATGGGTGGTCAGACTTCAGAGAAACCATACATAAGAGAGACCATAGGAAAACATACTTAAGGTAGGAACAAGCTTTTTTCAAAAGCTCCTTAAAGACCAAAGTCAATCAACCAAGAAACATAAATCATAGCAAATCAGACTTCATTAATTCTAGGGCTCACCAACATAATTGTTTTCTTGTGCTAGCTCAACATATTCTCATTTTGTTTCCTTGGATGACCTTACTTCTATGGCCAGTGTATTTTTATTACAGTTTATGCTCTAAGCGGATCCTCCCACATCCGCACTTTTTCCCAGGCTCCTGCTGTTTTCACCTCTACTGCATTTCCAAGTATTTATTTTGCTTAAAATGAATGTAGCTCTATCTAGTTTTTAACAGAGTTGTAAGCTAACTGAATCAGCACTGTGTCCATGAATAGAACCTATGGCTACATCTGTATTTGTAAATTAAGCATGCTCAGAAACATTGAGGCAAGCTGATGCAGAACAGCCTGCGTCCGTACTATTGAATCAGATTACCTGCCAAAACAGGGTGGCTGACAGCAGACTGCCTAAGGGCAATTGTTCCTTGCCTGTGCTGTCCTTGCAAATTATTTGGGAGTGTTAGCTGTGCTGTTTGCATCTTAGCCAAAAACACACCAGGCATCATTCTAACAATTTCATAGTAAAAATAATCAAGTTTCAGTGCCTGGGACTATCCCCTGGCACTGCCTAATTAACTGTATAACACAAATATCCTTACCTATGCGCAGTTCATGTGTGGCTGTCTCTCTCTGCTCCAATCTGCTCCAACTAACTGCTCATATGAGTTGCACAGAACCTGTGAGCTTAGCATATGAGTTGAGCATCCCTAACTTGTTTAATTTAAAAAGAATGAGCTCAGACCTTCTGTTTAAATGAGTCCAGCTTATTTTGACCAAAACAGAGAGACTGCAGCTCACATGATTACCTCAACTGAAAGACTATAAGGGACAGGATTTCCAGCAGGAAGACTGAACAGGCAGGGCAAACCAAGGAAGATGTGAATAAAACTGATCCTATATACTCCTGGAGCCGTGAGTTCTCAGAGATCACCCTTTTTTCTTTGAAAGTGCAAATTTCCTGTTTTTTTTAAGTGCGGTGACTTTAGTATAAGTCCAGGAACATGAAGTGCTGAATTGTCTCTGTTTCTCTTCAGATTGTATAATGCACTCATTATGCATCCTACTTTCTCTTTGGTCTCAAGCAGAATTCTGGGCTCTTGTCATATCCAGGGAATCTCCAAGCTAAGTTTCCTCCTTCATTCCTTCCTTCTTTTATTCCTTCCTTCCTTCCTTCCAGCCCTCCATCCTTCCTTTTGTACATTCCTTCCAACAATATAAAATACATAGGTAGCCCTTTCAGTCCTTTTAAAAGCCACAGTCCAGAAAAGCACCTAACCACATGCTGATCTCAAGTGAGGAGGCTACTCATGTGCTCAAAGTTATGCAAGTGCTTAAGTGCTTTTGTAGATCACAGCTTGGATTTACCGATGTGTATCTGAAGATCACAGGCTGATCCATTACTCCAGAACACCTTGGAAATAGGTTTTGTTTGCTCCTTCTTCTTTGTTTGCATTCCTCTGGGACTTTGGTAAAGAAGGGAACTATTTATTTTCCCACTATTAATGTTCTGGACTGGAAAGTAGAAATCTTATTTTTAATAGTACATTATTCTGTCTCAAGAGGGAGGAGAAAAAGGAAGGATGAAAATTGTTTATGAATATAATATACTTTCAATTAAGATATAAGGCTATTTTGTCAAGGCTAGCTTTGTTACAGATGTTACAGGCACCTGTTAAGGGTGAAAAGAATTACAAAAGAGACTTGTGGCACTGCAGTGCCTGGGACCCCTTCCAGTACTTCCTTTTCCCATTCTCTTTTTCTCAGGTATTTCCTCTTCATCAGTAAAATCCATGCTCTGCTGAAGCTCAGCAAACAAAGTCTCAGCTCAAGAAAGAAATGTTGGTATTTTTTTCTTTTTATTAATTTGTTTTAATAACTTCTGTGTTTAATTTATTCCCATTTTAGAAGTTTACATGCTTTAAATACTAAGGCTCCTTTAATTTTATTCTTCAAAACCAGAGTTAATTAAAAAGAAAACTTAATCAGAAAGCAAACAATTATTTCACAATCACTCAAGACCGTATCTGTCTTCTGTTCTGGGAGCAGCAACTCACTGCAAGAAGCAGAACTGGCAGATCTGTGGGAGATGCAAAAGCAAGACAGCCTGCTCCTTCACAGGCTTGCCTGTTACCTAGATGCTGTGGAAAGTCCTCAGTGAATAAACCATGGGATAAAACTTTCCAGGAAGCTTGGAGAGGGAGCAAAGCTTTGTCATTCTTCCTCATATACCTTCTGGCTTTCTTGTTGGAAATCCAGTAGGGAATTAACTGGGATGTAACCCTGAAAGAATATCCATCTCTCTTCCCCAGGTACTCAGGTGGTGACAATCCTTCCATCCCTGGAAGGATCCTAGTGGTTCAACATCTTAAAATGGGCCTCATAGCACTAATCTGCAAGTCATCTATTAATACTCCTGGCTGTCTTCCTCCCATGACCAGTGGAACAACATATGCTAAGACTCATGCCAATCTACTGAGAACATGGCAATATCATTTGTCCAAGGGGAAAAAAAAGCAACCCTTTTCAAGATGCCTTCACCCTGGTTCTGTGCTCTTGGCAGACTACAGTCTTCTAGATCTGCTGTCATGTTTAGCTTGTGACTTCTTCTTTGCAGGGAGTCCCCAGTCGAAAAGACTGCCATGTTTCAGGCTGTTATAATGCCTGCTCTCCTCCATGGATCCTGCAGTTTGGGCAGACACTGTATTGGACAGACAGGATGGTTCTGCTTATGCTGGGATCCAGGCACGGCTGGATGAGAGACACGGGGCTTCCACCTCTGATGAGCCACCAGTGCTGTAAGTCTCTTGTTAAGGTCTCATCAGCACAGGGCTGGACAGGTGGTCGTGGTGGACGCTCTTGATGCTTAGAAGGGACCTTGCTTGCTTGTGGAAAAAGAATAGCTGAAATTCAGTTTGAAGGGCATGCTGAAATTATCCCTTAAACCTTGCAAGATCATTATCAATAAGTGGGAAAAAGGGGTTTAGATTATGATATCTGATGTGTAATGATACAACTCAGCCTATGAGGCAAAATGTGTAATGAATGGAGGCCAAGAGAGCCTCAAGGAAGAAAGCTCAAAGAGAATCAATTAGCACTTTCCAGTCATCAAAAATGAACATGTACAACCATAGCTGTTCATCACAGATGAATCAATTCTCACACAAGCATATACATGGGTGGTGAAGGTAAATAGCTGCATTACCCTAAGTGCCTCATAATCATCCTTAATTATGATGAACAGTCATTATTACTATTATTATTACTATTAGACCTGTTAGACATAACACTGGTTTCAGAAGGCGTTGCACTAGGCCTTAAAGTGTCCCATACTAATATGGCATTGTGCTATAATTTCCATCAGTATTTTCTGATACTTTCTTTAGCTGTGCTTTATCATTAGTAAAATACAAGTATTATAGTTGAAGGAGTTAGTCTCTCATTTTTAAAGTCTGCTTTTGCTCAGTCACTAACAGAATGTTATTATGTCTTAGTTTTGTTTTTCCTTTCCACAGTTTTTGCAACAGTCTGCATATAAGACCCTGGCAGATACAAACAGTTTCTACAAGAGCAAAGATCTCTCTGTAACATCATTATGCTAATGCTTTGTGAGCATAGCACCTATGGGAATTCCATTTTGTCAGTTTTTCCTAGAAGGCATGGGTTATGCCATTCAATAATATACACTGTCTCTGCTGCAACTTTAAACCAAAGGAGATGAGAAAATTTAACCCAACTTGCAGTGTAATTATTGAAAACTAAATAGAACAGTCACTTTCAGTAGAGATAAGAACAAAACGAAACTCTGGTACAAACCAAATTCCTGGCATTTTATTTCACTCCCTACCTTTTTTTTTTTTTCATCCCTATGCATGTTTGAGCAGTGTAAATCTGGTCAGGCTGCCCCTTTCCCTCTGCAAAAGCTTTTCTCTTTGTTATGACAAACTTCGGCAACCAGCATTAAATTCTGTTTTGTCTGGGAACACCTTAATTACATGTCCTATGTCCAATTTTCCTTGTATACAACTGTCCATACTCCCAGTCTTCCTGAAAGGTGATCCAAGTTACAAGTCTACCACTCCATAAAAAAGAATTCCAGGAGTTAAAACTCTGACTCTCATTTATTATGCAAAATTTGTGATTAAAGTGTAAGTTGCTGGCTTCCTGAGAGCATATTCCAGCTCTTTCATAATGGGGGTTCTATGTCATAGAGTATTTTACTGTGAATGTAGGCACTTCAATAAGAAAAGGATTGATTTTGAAACTGGAACAAGATTCTAATGATTGAAAATAATGTATTGATTTTTAAAAAAATTTAAAGCCATCTTTCCATTCATAATGGAAGGTCCTGCCCTTCTTGAGATTTATCACCATAGGCCTTGGGTGAAGCCTGGATATTTTGCTCTTACACAGCTAACATAAAGGAAGGAACACACTATCAAGATGGATAGGTTTTTTATTTTATTTATTTAAACCAGTTTAATGTTGGCATTTTAAGTAGATAGAGATGTGTGGATTAGAAAGTCTTCCAGATTAGCTGGGAACAGAGACACCAAAAGAAAGAGAAACATGGACTCTCTGTCCTGTTGTGCCCAGGGTAGAAGGTTGCAGGCCTTGCAGGTAGTCCTGTACATGGAAGAATCAGAACTGAGGGTTACATCTACAGGCCCACAGCTGTGAATGCCTGATTGGAAAGGTGAGACTCGAGGCATAAACCTGAAACATGGCACACTGCAGTGATCTGGCTGTGTATTTGAAAGCATGAGAAGGAAGCAGGCAATGCAGTTGAAATGTAGGTGTCTGGTATTACAAATGTAGACTTGACACCTCCAAGGTAAATTTGCCATTGTTGTGGCAGAGTTGTATTGTTTTAAGGGGTTGCTCTGGRCTGGTGGGTTCACGTGTCCAAGATCTGAAGCTTCTAGGATAAGTTTCCCAGCTGTGATGGTGATTTTTGGACCAGAATAATCTCAAAGAGATGGTGTCCCTTTGCCTCTATTCATTGTTATTGTTGGTGTCTAGTGTGACTTTTTTTTAAGCCCAGCATTTATTATTATTCTTCCATTTGTTATTACTTATTTTATTAATTTAGAACACTTACTGCCTAGCAACGAGTGCCTTTAATTTTAAAAATACATAAATTTTAAAAATCCCCATAAATTAATGTGCCACCCCCAACAAGTGGCAGCACTAAAACCATCACAAACCTGTCACTAGCTGGTGATTAAAGGAAGGGACAGAATAATAATCTGCCTAAAGCAAAGCAACAACAAGAGCTGCATGCACAATGTGCACTGAAGGAGCTCTGTTTCTCCCTGCAAGCTRTATCATGTTGAACCTAGGAGACAGAAAACCAGCTACAGGAAAAGTAAAGTTTCTTTCTGACGCAGGAAGAGTGGTTTTGAGTTTGTCCAGCCTATGTATGCTGCGATGATCTTTCCTTTATTCAGCATGCTGGTACAATTAGTTCAACATCCTTTGTATCTGACACCTGGTGTTATCTGCATGGTGAACATCACGTGCCCAATGCTGAAAGCACCTAGACTTAAACCTTCCTGAGCAGAGTGCATGGGCCTGATCCTGTTGGTGGTGTAGAATAGCTCCACTGAGGTAGGAAATGAATAAAAGCTGTTTACTGGACAGCAATAGTTGTGGAGCCTCAGGGTATCTTGCTGTTATTTATATTTGAATTGTAGTCACTGTCACTGTGCCAACAACCCACAGAGATCTCCTATTTTGCGTTTTTGCCTATCTATAAGTTTAAGGCCTGATTCAACGTTCCCTAAAGCCAATAGAAAGCTTTCTGTTGATTTCAATGGGATTTGGCTCTAACTGCACTGGTGTAAATCGGGAATGCTCAGCCTACACTCTGTAGACCATGTACAGTTGCTAGGATAATTTATCTAGGTCATGGTCTGCCCCAAACTTCCCTCTGCCCCTGAGAAAATGTTCCCTCTCTGTCATGTGATGGTGATTTGGAAGGAGGGCAGCCATGAACAAGCAGAATGGATTGCTGCAGAGGAAGCAGACCGTGCCTACCTTCCCTCTTTTTTGGGGATGACTCAGGATCTAACAGGGTCTTACCTGTGCATTTCTACTGTGCAATGCATTCAAAGTCAGTCCCGTAAACATTAAAACCAGGCATGTAGCAGCAAGTCCATGGGAACCCCGTGAATAGCCTCTGCTCCATAGAATAAGGCGTGCTCCCCTCCCTGCTGGAAGCATTGGGTCCCACACGATCACAATCATAGTATTACGTACCAGATCATACAGACAATGTGGTGGGTTAGTCTGCGGTTGGAAGAAAGGAGGTGTGTAGTTTTTGCTGCTCCTGCTGTAACCGACTTTCCATTCTTTCACAATGTAAAATTCTCCCTGGGTTGCAGCCCAAGCCTTTCAGGACGCAAAACCACTTGCTGAATGTCATGAAGAAAGCAAGTTGCTATGCTAAAATGCTGGCAGGAGTTCAAACCCAGCAGAAAGTTTAGAATGATATGAAAACACAACACAGAAAAATCATGTGAGCAGCACTTTTTGTGTGCTGCAAATACTTGGTGTGCATTTGGGCAACTTTTTCTTTTATATAACAAAATGTTTTTTAAAAAAGGAGAAGGAAAGCAAAAAAGTGTTCTCTTAAAGGGACCACCTGGTAGGAACACAGCCGTGGTTGTTAGCTTTGGCAGTAATTAAGATGGGACAGTTATTCAAAGGCCTAGGTTTGTTGGCAGTCTCTGCTCAGTCCTTTCGTTCTAGTGTTCATAATCACTGACTGAGGACACACAGCAGGAAAATTAAGGATTGAATGGGCTTAGAAAGGACTGACCTGTTCTGTGGTCTTTGGAGTGACTTTTTTGAACAAAGATACACGGAGTCTGTTTAGCCCTGCAAAGTGCAGTCTACAGATACCTGAAACAAATTAGGGATAATAGTCTGGGTAAATTAATCTGAGAATTGCTAACATGCATAGGGTGCTTCTGAGGCTTGAGCTAACTAGTTCAAAGCTAGCTCCATGGTTTTATGCAGCTTAGACATACTCTTGCAGGGATGCGTGGGACTTTGTCGCTGTCACACACTGAGCACTTCTTCTGCCTTCCAGTACTAACACTTGCTGTCTTGTGCCAACACTAACTAGTCCCTCTATAAAAACACTCAGCTGCACATTTTGTAGCTTCTGTAAGCCATGTTCTTGGCTTATACTCCAGGGGTTCCTGCCTTCCCTATCTCTCTCTTGACATGCCAACCTCCTGTTGTTTTTATTTTTCAGGTTGCCTGCAATGCCTCCTCCTTGTTTTTTTATGCCAAGGAATCAATAAAGCTTCAGTTTCCTTTCTCTTTGTACTATTTTCTCCCTTCAACAGGGGTGTTTGCTCTCAGTTCATATTTTCTTCTTGACTCCCTCATCCCCTCCTCATGCTGTTTTGACTACGTTTGCCTCAGTTATTTTTCTCATGCCTTTTCTTCCCTCATATCACGGTTTCAGTCTGACCCAGCTTTCCCTTCACATTTTCAGGTCAAATGGCACCCAGATCAAGCCATGAAGTTCTGGCCAATCTAGCAGCTATCACAAAAGGGAACATTTGTTTGGCCTTAAATTGCTGTGAGGTTTAGGTGCTTCAGATGAGCTTTCCCTTTCAAGAGGAGGTATACTGCTAACCAGTGAGACATCAGTCCCAGGAGTGTCTGTCAAGATGGATGTCATCACATTGCAGCAAGTAACCGAAATCCTGAGCATAGCAGTCACCCAGATGGTGAGTATGGATATTCTCAGATGTGCAATTATAGGTTTTTACATGCCCAGTAAATACACATGCCTTTCTGCGGCTCATCTTCTTTCGCCATGGTTGGCAAAAAGACTCTAGATTATCACTTCTCTTTCTTCCTTCTCATGTAGAGTATCTTGGAGACAAGTCTCAAAGTTTTAGTGATGCTTTAGTGGAAACAGGATAACCAGCCCATGTAATGGGTAGTTTACTGGCAGATTCCCTTTTCTTAAAAGTATTATTTGAGTTTAATGAGTTGAAACTCACAAGTATAATTAGCAAAAGGTTTAAGATACTACTCTCTGAACTTAATTGAATTTAATTTACAGCCTGAACAATTACATTTACATGTTCAAGCAAATGTTTGCCTTTATTTTAAAGTCTTCATCTCTTCTTATCTTCCAGGTCTTACTGAGGCAAAAGTTCACGCATTAAGCTTTGTGGTACAAGGACATCTGACTTTACTTGGCTTGGAAATGGAATTTGTGAAATGTGATCCCTGAATATATCATAAAAGGACTTAAGCTCTTCTAATGGAAAAAAATGTTATCAGCTTTTAAAATGTATGTGCTTAAGCCTTAAAGGAATGCTGTGTAGTATTAGTTAGCACAGCAACCTGCAAGTTCACCAGACAAAAAGGACTTAATTTATTAGGCTGTGGAATGTGTTTGAAAGACTTTTTTTTTTTTTTTTTTTAGTTTTGGATGAATTTCTGAGCTTATTGCTGCTGATGGATGTGTATGTGAAAGTATACATCCTCTGTCACTATGGGACTATGTTGTGAGTGATTGTAAATTTTATCTGTGTAAGCCACAGCAAAGTTTGGTTTTCTATAGCATCTCCTAATATACAGGTATCACAGTTAGCCAAGAACATCACGCTTTACAGATCTGAGTACCTTGGACAGAAATTCCCTGTCACCAGCCAGAAGTCATGAAACCAAAGAGAGAAATGAGCATGAGGAGACAGGTACCTCAGGCCATCTGCAACGTCAATCTTCAGAACCCACTAAGGTAAATAAAGGCTCCTTCTGTTCTGTTCTGGACTTGGAGAGAAAATTCAGTAGCAGTTGGGGCCTTTCTCTGAGGCAACAAGAAGCCAACTGTTTATCAGAATATGAAGTGCTGGAAAGTCATAGATAGGAATATCCTGGAGTAGCAGGTGCAGGAGTTGAAGTTAGACCAAGTGAAAGAAGATGGAAGAGGTGAGAAAAACATCAGCCCGTGAGCAGCAGAATGGCTTACAGTGCAGGCTGGTGGAGAAAGAAGCCTTGAACAGATTCTCTGCTGTCCTCCCCATACTCCTGTATCAATATTTTTGGAGAGAAACTGCTTCTTGAGAAAACCAATTAAAGTGAACTGAGTGTAAAAGCAATATAGTTATGCAGTTAACAAGCTGTGGAAAGGCAACCAGAAGACAGGTTTTAGTGTCAGATACTCCTGTTTGGTCCTGCTCTGGCAAACAGCAGAAAATTGTGGTCTAAATAGAACAGTAAAGACTATATTCTGATTCAGACTTTTTCTTTTAACAAAGCGGTATGTGGAATCTTACAGCAAAAAGGCTACCACATCTTGCAGCTAGGCTGGCCTTCTTTCTTCTTGTTTCTGGATCTTCTGGGCTAAGAAAAAGTCTCTGTCCTCTTCCTTAGTGTCAAGGGTAGATATATCAATATGCAGGTTCATGATTTCAAATTTGATAGCAGTCAGAAGGCCCAAACAGGAATCATTAAACTATTAAACCAGACACTCTGCAACGTACATAGCATTTGTCTCCAATAATCTTAGTCCCAGAGCAAGGTGAAAGTAAGGTATTAATTATGATTTGAAGGAATATATCTGAGAATTTCTATGCTGCAGCACAACTAGAGGTGTGCAAGATGCCTTTAGACTAGCCAAGTTGAGTGCAGCTGGAGAGTGACTGCAGCAGCAGCAGCACAGCGAGTGGCTCTGATTAGTAGTGGTACTAGAGGTAATTTACGTGTTAGTTCACGTTATGTCAACAAGACCTGCAGCAACTTTTAAGTGTTGTCTGAGTATGTACCCAGAGTGGGTCCATGCTGTATCACATAGTTACAACTGCTAAATTCAGGTCCAAATGAAAGTCAGTTTTGCCTGTGATAGGTGAAGGTAGCTGTGTTTCCTTGTTATTATATCCCATATTCACGGGATATCCTCAGCTGTACGAATGACTGACTAGGCCTGCAAATGTTCATACRTTAAGACAGCTCCTTTGATCATTACACCTGTATGAAAGCAGACTGGGGAGCAGCTCACAGACTTTCACTCTGTGGTTCCACATGGCTCATGTTGTAAATGCTKTTGTCTTTTATTACGGTAACCATTAGTATCAACATATACAAAAGCGCTCATTTTAATTTGACAGATCTTTCCAAATAGGTGTGTGTGGGAAAAGGCCTAATTCACTGTGTGGGCTCAACTATGATATTGGCTTTTTGTGAAGTCCTTTGGCTTCAGGACCTTTGTGCAGCTGTTCTTCTGCAAGTGCTAGTCTTGATGTGTGGGAGTCCCACCGCCTCCTTTCGCAGTAACAGCATGASTCAGTAGATTTGTGCTGTGCTTTGTAAAACCCCCATTAGGGTTATAAGGCTCATACCCGTGCACATTGCTTCTTCCCCCTCCCCTCATTTCAAGCACAGGAATATCTTCCCATGTTTTTCAAACTTTCCAGCCCTGTTGGAATGAGAGGAAAATAGATTGGCCTAGCGTGTTCTGCCACAAGCAGGCATGCTGCCCTGGGACGCCCCGGGGAGTTATTTGGGTGCATGGAGGAAGGATAGGGCCCTCGCGCTTGCTTTTCTCTCACACCCACACACCTGCTCATGTACCTAAGGATGAAGCTCTGATCCCATGCCTGTGGCTACCCCACTTCCTCTTGGATCACACCACCCACAAAGTAAGCAGGCTTTAAAACTTGGCATTAAGAAAAACAGGAGTCGATTYTCCTGCTGGTAAATTAATCTGCCAAGGCGGACCTATCCCTTATAACATGAAACTCTAACAAGCTCTTGCATTGAGATGCCCTAATTTGAACAAGGAAAAGTTTGCAGAGAACTGAAACCTGACTTTTCACTCGGAGATAAGGCTATATACTTCTCTGCCTGCAACCCACGGGTATTTAAAAAAACCCACAAAACAAAACAGAATGTCTTTACATATTTAAATGAATTTAAATGAACCTGCTCTAGATGAAACATTCAATTCAATTTCTTAACTAAGCTTCTAAAGGGTGAGTTCCACTACAAAAGAAACTTATTAAAGAATAATGAAGACTGTCAAAAACCATATGCTTAAAAGCTAGTAAATAACAAAGTAAGGCTTTTAGTCATCCTGCCTGGACAAGGTGAGGTCAGAAAGAAACAACACCACATCTGGCACCATGGCAATGGGCTTTTCATGCTTCTTGTCTTTAGCAATTGCTTTTTTAGAGAGAAGTCTTGCTTTTCTTTGGTCATACATTCTCTTCTGTTGATCACTGCCTTTATCCTGACCCTGTCTGATATAGAAATTCTCTTTTATGTAACATTTTTACTTGAAGAGGTGTGTCTCTTTTTTATTTCTTTTTCTTTTTAACTGGAATTATATTTTCCTCATGTGGAAGCACAGACAACCGAATGAAACAATAACATATTCTAGGCCACTGGTGAAATACTTTCTTGGACAGCTATATTTTGGATGGATTCTGGGGTTGTTGTTTTTTTCTTGACATTCATTTATACTGGATCAGTTAATAAGCCAGATCTTATGTCATGTTAAACATTTTTCCTTGTTTATTTTCCCTGCATTAATAGCCATATTGTAATTGTACACAATGCCCTGAGCAAAACTTAATTCACTGGCACTGATTTACATCTGTAGAACATGTTCTGATGGGGCTTGCTGTTGGAAAAAAATCACATTAAAAGCATATGCAGCCATAAAGAACTGATCAGTTGACATCTAGATTACGCTCTGTGGGAATGCAATTGCTGTTAATTATTTTACTTTTGTTGCTGTTGTTGTTCATTCCTTAGCGTATTCTCTTTTCTTCTTTATAAGCAGGCAAATGATCAATGGTGATCAGGTGCTGTTTCATCTTAAGTACTGTTTGACAGCCCTAGGGTTAACAGAAATCTCACTGGAAAAATGTTTATAAACTTATGGTGACAAGAGCACAGGCTTGGAATACTATGCTCAGTCATGTAAGAATGCATTTGAAATTGAACGTTTGAAATTGAAAAGAGCAATCAGAATTGGATATATTACACTTTTTTTTAAATAAAGCAAATGGTTTTCCAATGTGATCTTGATGTGTAAAGAAGATGTAATTAATGAAGGTWTTGGTGCAGTTTCACAGAACATGAACTTCTCCCTCACTTCCCTCAAATCATAGTAAGGAAAAGCAGTGTGGCTTTTTTTATTATTATTTTTTAATGCTAATAGTGGTTAAAATAAAAAAGTCTCAAGTTACACACTTGGATTTGATGGCCAGGAGATGCTGGAGGGAGGATAAGGGAAAGCTGATAATACTGCTAATAAGAGGTAAAGCTAATTCATGTTCCTGGGACTGAAATGGTCATGTAATTCTGCAGCTTGTAATATTCATTTCTACTTCTCTTTTTTCATCTTTTTTACAGCAGCCAAACAAATAAAACATTCTGGTCCTTACCTTAGTATCAGATATCTAGACTAGTAAACAGAATGTATCATTCACAATGAGAGGCTATTACAAAACCAAAATGTTTTGCTTGTGTCTAATTCTGACACAGCTAAAGATTTTTGACGTAAACCTCATGCATAAGAAAAAAAGCATATTTAACATAGGCCATCTGTAATTTCTGTGTCAGTAGTGAGCTACATAATTGTTTTGAAAATATACTTCATTCATTATGTATGAAGACTTATATAACCCAAAAAAGACATCACATAAATCATTTGAACAAAAGGAACCAGTCCAATTTTGGCCCTGATGAGTGCCTGAGGTACTCATTTCCAAAATATGCAGTATGTTTTAAAATAACCAAATGTGTTTATTAAATATTTTATAAAACTGATACAGTGTTGCATAGTTAGAGTGACAGAAGYGTTTAACTTTGCTTTCTAGTTGTCTGACCCTAAAAACCTGTGAGGCATCCCACCATGTAAAAGTTTCTTTTAAAAAAGGATAAAAAGGAAAGGAGTGAGGGATGGAGGAAGAGAGTAAGGGAAGGAGGGAGGGAGAAAGGAAGGGAGGAAAGAAGGAAGAAGTAAGGACGGATGGATGGATGAATGGAYGGACTCCTGGACAAAAGCTGCGCTTCAGTTCTTTGAAAAGTATTTCTCTCATACCAGCATTTTCAAAGAAGGATTCCTAAGCTTTATTCTACRTAATTATCTCTTCCTGCAAATCTAAGCCTCAAAACTGTTAGGAATCATAGGTAGCGTTTACAAGCACGGGTAATGATCTGTAGGATCTACCGAGTCTGTGTCATTCGGGAGTCAAGCTGCACTTGTGGAGCAGATCACTCATTTGAAGGTCTCATAAATACAGTTTAATTTTCCTTTGCTGATAATGCAATAGTAGCTACTGTGTCTGCTATAATCTTATCCATTTCAATCTGAAAGGCTAACAGGAATTTATTCAAATATTGTTTGTTTTCCCCCCAAATAATTACTATTGCTAATAAGATTTGTGCACTTTATCACTAGACAGGAGCGAGATTTTGGAAATCCACATCTAATGGGTTTTTGAGATCTTGATTATTTTTCATTTCAAAAAAGAAGAAGAAGAAATGTTCTGCAAACCACAGTTTCAAAGTGATTGTTTGTATTCTGAAAAAAGAACAGAATTTTACTTTGTTTATTTTAATATTCTTTGATTATATTTACTTAGTTTATTGTGGCATAGTATGGCATATCATCATTTCTTAGTATGTTAGTGGTTTTACTTAGCTATCAGAACTTGGTCATTCACTTCTTTTGCATGTCTAGATAAGCAGCTGCAGGATCTTGGCCTTTCCTGTGTATAATATGAGTTAAGACACTCAAGTATGCAAAACTATTATCAGTATAAAAAGAACTATCAGTAAAAGGGAAAACACGTTTGGGAGAACTATGGATCAGGTGCTTATAAGCACTTAAATTTAGCTTAGAGATGAGCAGCAGTTATGAAGTGAGGAAGAGCCTTCATTCTCAGTCCAAACTTGAGTGAAATCTTATGTAAACTTGGAAACGTTTAAGTGTTTTAGCACTTGGACTTGCTGGCCAAGTGCAGAAGGTAGACATGCTAGAAGATCATAAAGAAGGCTATTCCTGTAGTATTTGTGACTGCAACTAGAGAAGGAAATATTTTCATGTGAGATTCTCATCCCAGTTTTGCAAACTCAGGGGCAAACACCCAAAATCAATTCAAAATTTGAGCCTGACATGTTTGCAAAGATAACGGTAACCTCAGTAGCAGAAAGGCACATTATCTATAACATGGCTAAAAGAAGCCACTTTCCAGGTCATGGGATCTCTTAATATTCATTTATTGTTTCTTTTTTTCTTTTATTGCACTGCTGTAGAGCATTTATTTTGCTCTGTCTGACATTGTTCTTGGTTAGTGGCACTTGCCTGAAATTAGTTTCTAATTGGGATAAATGAACTGCATGTATTCATGGGGCCTAGGCGGTTGCTTTTGGCTTCCAGSAAAAGACAGTGAACAAGCAGATTTGGGTGGCTGCTGACAGCTGTTTCACATAGGCTCATGTTATCAGGGCAAACACATGTAAACTATATGAATAAATAACATGCAAATGTTTATAAGTTGAGTGAATTTGACTTTATCAGATTATCCCCAAGCTAGTTTTAGACCGAATTTAATGGCACTAAATCCTTTAGTGAGTACCACAAAGTAATGCTTCCTATTAATGTAGTGAAATTATGGCACCTTCTTCTTTTTAAAATCAACTTTCCACTTGATACCTATGTTGCAGGAATTTCTAGCTCATGACAAAACCATGGCAGCATGCAATATGCGYGAACTGTCCCTTGTGTGTACCAATGGGAGCAGTTCACCATTCCCTCCTGCCAACAAGCTCACTAAGTCCAATACATCCAGAAACATGTCTTTATTTTCCAGCCAAAAACATTGCTGGTTTTGGCTTTTAGATGTTGGTATCTACAACATACTGTACAAAGAAAAATCTAATGTGAACTGTAAAGCATAGCATGTCTTGCATAGTATCTCAGTTTACCTGAACACCAAGAATGGATCAGGAAATTGGAGACAGAATGCTTCATTCATTTTCCCTTTTTGGAATAAATATGGAATGCAAAAGAAAGATTTGTCCACAGTAAGTGAACTCAGTTCACTCTGTCCTAAACAGAAATCACAGCAAAAAGCCAAACATACTTACAACATACTCAAAATCTAGGTTATCAGTCCCATGATATTTGCCTCCACTAAAATATGGTGAATGTTTACCCCTTCTTTGGGGTAGTATCTGCTTCTACAACTCTCCACCACTTTGCTATAAAACTACATAACACGACTCCTATGATTTGTCCAAAATGCACAACATTCTTCTTAGAATAGGTGTTTACACTGTGACACCTTCTACTCAGCTCTAAGTTAGCAATCTATAGTGTTTTCGCATAACAACCATACTCTTGTTTAACTAGACAGTTTTCTTAACAATTCCCACTTTCTGCTTCTGCTACGCTCTGCTTTTGTCTCTGTTTTAATTATGTCATATTGATAGTTGCCTTTTAATAAGCTAAACTGCCATTTTATTGCTTTTGCTAAACACGATTTTAGCCATAATCCTATAGTGGCCAAATTCATCTGTATGGTTAATACTATTGATTCAGTTACACCCTGGATGAATCACCTGATTGAATTCTGGTCTTTTCTTTTAAGTATATGGGAACTAACCACATAGTTTCTTGATGTAAATAGAGAACTGAAATAATAGAGCTGTATAAATATTTTTACCTCCAAAAGTCCTTGGAGATAGACTAAAGAAGTAACACTTGTAGCAGAATTGAGTTAGACTGAGATTCAAAGCTGAACCCAAAACAAGTTTGAGTTTAAACTGAAAGCAATAAAGCTTCCTTTAAGTCYGAAACAGAAAGAACTTTGCAAAATTTCTCATCCAAATTAAGTGTGGTAAATGGATTCAGACTGTCAAGCCTCAAAGAGCCTCTGTGATCAGACCATGCAACCCGCTCCATAACAGAATTTCATCCACTAATTACTGGATCAATCCCAGCAATCTGATATTGAACAAGAGCATATTTTTCAGAGATCTTAAATGAAAGACTTTAGATGAAAGTGACCACATTGGTAGTTGTTACAGTAGATGTTTCTATTGCATATTAAAAATGCATTTGCTTTCTAGCTAACATTACCTGGCCTTTGGTCCTTTCTTCCTGGGACGTCATCTGCTGAATTTAAGAATGCCATCAGATAACCTCTCCCTGTGAGCACTTTTAGAGCAAGTCACCTCTTCCTACTTGATTGACAGACTAAACTGAGCTCCTTGTGTTTCTTGACTTCTTCTCATTGGATTTGAAACAAATCTAATACAGTCATTTCAAATCATTTCAAGTAATATTTTGCCCATGGACGTGAGCCTAGTTCGTTCTCTGCCTCCCATGAAATTAGAAGGAATGCAGATATTAAGATGCTCTGCCTTTTACACTCTTCTTTCTTCCTCCTTTTGTTTCTTGCTTGCTTTATTTCTGTTTTGACAAAATCCTGATCACACCTCCTTTAAGTACAATGGTGTCATTGGTTGTTTCTTCTGATCAGAAATACACTTTGATACTTAAATGACTTTGGGAGTTAATCGCTTCTTCCCCAGTGGGTCTTAGATTTGGAACAAAGTAGTTCTGGGGAAAAAATCTGGTAGATGAAATTATTTTCTTTCTTTTTCTGGCATACTTTTAAGGTATCTGTTATAAAAGCACCGAGTGAAATTCTTAAGAAATAAAGACCACTAGAGCAAAGTTTCTGTCTGCTCTGCTTCTTAAAGTGATATGCTCAGTTACATGTTCATTYATGTTCCCACAGATTAAAAAAATATTTGTAGTCATCACTCTTGAGGAAAAGATTTTACTGAAAATAAATGATCTGTCTCAGGATACTCAATATTTGACAATTTTTGCTCAGGACATCTTGGTGGATACCAAGAAAATCAGATTCGGAAGACTCTCCAACATACAAATGGAATTACTAGGTAACTGTTGTTTGAATCAAAAGGACTAATTTGTTGGCCATATTCAGGCCCAGATATTATTTCTGTACAGTACCACACTGTCCCAATGAGAAGGAGGTAAGCTTTGCTTTCTTGTGGAGTAACTATTGGGGGTTTCTGTGCCAGAATTGTGTGGGCACAACCCATGTGCTTGAAGTCCTGAATCTGCAGCGCAACCATCAGTAAATCCTGCCTTCTGTTTCTACATACACTGATAACAACAGTCCTTATCAACAATCCAGAAAAACAGACACTCCTGAATGGTACATGTGTTATATTAGCCATGCTGAAGTCAAAAAGCCATTATGGAGGCTGCAGAACTTTGGATTATGTTAAGTCACGAGTACTAGTGCACTTGCATATGCCCCAAAGTAGAATTTTCACTCAAGCTAAAAAGCACCATGTAACAGAGGTAGCAGATGTTTAATAGCTGCACCATTGACAATGTGTTTAACTGTTATTAATATTTATAATTCAGTAATGATAACCATGGCTCCAAAGTGCACTAAATGCACTATCATTATTGCTTTAAGTTAAACCTTTGTCTGAGTTAATTGGCTATGTGTCCCATTCCTACGTAGCCCATATGGCAAGGCCAGGAAATAATAATATTGTTATCCTGGAAAAAAATGAATGACTGCTCTCAAGTGACTCTTTGGTCTCTAGACAATTATTGACCTGGCTTAAGCAATGGTCATGCTAAGCAGCCATYGCTCAGGCTTAAGGAAAGGAGTAATTAAACTACTTCATTTAGCAAGATTACTAGAAACAATTGAAGCCTTTGCTCAAGGCAGTGGGTCACACAGGCTTGATCAAAAGCTATTACCTGTGGCCTGAGAGGTTGACTGGTTATAACTGCAGGGATAAAGGGATGGTGTGGCTAGCTATGGATAGGTGTTGCAGTAGAGAAAGTGAGTACAAAGCCTTCAGAGAGTGAGAGAAGCAGTCACGGGCATGGCCAAAGAGAAAATATTGCTYTGTCATGAAACTAGCTAGAAAGAAAGGCTGGGAATTTCTTAGCAGGAGAGATGCTATTTATACATAGTGAACTCCAAGAAAGAGGCTGTGGTGTGCAGTCTTTCCAAATGAAGAGGATGCACCAGAGAATATATCCAAACTTTATCTTCCCTTTCTCCTTGTAACAGAAAGCAAGGCTATTGGCATTTGGCTAAATGCATGTGCCAAAAGGGATAACAACATTACAACTTTGATCTTATACAATGCTTTTAACTGATGGTCTTAAATCAATCAACAATTCATAACAGTACTGTACTTTGTACTTCTGTACAAGGATTTTTTAAAAAATGTTTGGGTCTTCAGTTAAGGCTCCTCTTYCAGATAGGTAGGGAAATATTTTTACTCCCATACAAGATTGGCTCTGACGAAAGGCAAAAGAGGACTCAAACACTTGACAAGGGATTGAAACAGCAGAYTGCTGTTTTACTGTTAGATGTATTTCATACCGCAAATCCTAGTATACTGAGCATAAAGAAACCTTTCTACTCACCACCTGGGGATCCCAAGATAGGAGAGTGAATCCCAAGGTCTTCTCCTCCCTCCTGCAAATCTTTCCAGATGTGCACTGGTCCTAGCCAAACATTAATGTCCCACAGCCTATTCCCATATCTTTTGCACTTGTGGACTGGACTTGGGACACCTTACTACATTGGACTCATTGCCCTTATTCTGCAATAAAATAAGCRCTACCTGCCAATGCTGCAAAAAAAAGGGGGGGGAGGGGGAAGCACCCCAAAGCCAGAAAATAAYGATTCTACTTGTCCCAGGGAAGTTCTTTCTTGGCTTTTGCAAATCCCAATGACAGGATGTCCTGGTTATTTTTTGCTGCTCCCATTAGGAAATAGGTGAGATGGTACCTGTCTTGTGCAAATCTGGTCTGGTTGGCTGATCCCCAGATAAAGTCAAAGGGCTTATAAGCCCTATTTCCCTCCTCTTTTTGTCCAGTGCACTTTTCTCCAGGAGTCCCCCTCCTCGACAAGGTGTACATGCCGGGGGAGTAGGAAGCACTGAGGCAGAGGGATGCAGAAGCGACAGACAGACAGTTCCTACCTATTCTGCATCCTGACCAGCCAAAACCTCCTCCTGGCCACAGAGTTGAGGCACTAAGTCTGTTGCCCARTGTCACCACAGAATATCAGTGTCAGAAGCGAGAGCTGACTGCAGTTGTAATGTGAACGGAGAAGACTGTCTGGGGCACAGCAGCTCATCCAGCACATGACCCAACACGCCAGCCCTTCCCAGTCAGCAGTCACAGGGAATGGCTGAACTCCTGCCGCCACTTAATCTGTGCCTGGATGCTCTGGATCCAAACCATGGAGAATTGTTACACAGCTAACTAAATGCCTCTTCCTTCTCTTTAGAACTAACTTCTCTCCTGCCTTCAAAACAAATACTGATAGTATTAATAATAAGTTATTTATTACATTTCACTGTTCCAAGGTGTATTTATAACTATGTGACAGTTTTATGTATAAAAACATAAAGAAGAAATGAAAAGCAAGCAAGACATTTCTAATATCTTGTTTAAAAACAATCAAGAAGTTAAAAACAAAGCACAAGAAATTAAAATGAAACCGTAAGAAATTAGAAATCATATTAAAATGGGTTGTTAGTTGAAAATCTTCTTCCTTGAAGCTCCTGCAATCTGGAGCAGTTTTCTTTTATATCATTAAATCCCACTTTAAAACATGTTCTTTTTCCCTGCTCACTTATTTCCTCTTGCCCTGTCATTGGTTGAAAAGCATTATGTTCTGAGTTCATATATTTGTACTCTAACAATATATTTATAAGATGAATGGGAATAATAATGAATCACATTTGCACATTCAGATAAACACTTTATTGCCAGATTGATCAACATTTCTGGACTCATAGAAGTACTGCTTCTTGAATATTTTTGCTAATAAAATGGAGAGTATAATTTGCTTATATTTCAGACATATATTACTCATAGTTCCAGGATCTTCTAGAAGCTGCCAGATATTCAGGGAAATGTTTGAGTCCTAAAAGTTACATGAATTATGTATTTCTTATATGAAATTTCAGACGATCCAATATTTGTTATACCCTATTTGTTATTCATCATTTGCTATTCATTATACTTGTATTTATAAGTTTCAGTTACCCAATCAGAGAGCACAGACAATGCTATGCGATTTGGTTGACCAGTCAAACGCTTCAAATAGTGAATAGATGACACTTACAATTTGAGAACAAAAAATAGGCTGAAATCTGTTCACATAAAACTGTTCAGTGAATACTTACAAATAACAAATGTGTTTGTAGAAATCAGGATTGTTTCCAGAATGACTCATGAACAGCAAAACGGCCAAAGTAGCAAAAAATGTTCTTTGCAACAGATAATTCAATCAGTTATACATAAAATAGAATTCAGGAGAATCTATAATTCTTCTCTCAGGAAATGAAGTGTAGTATTTTCTTTCTCTGCTTTGCAATGAATGCTGACTCGAAAAAATAGGTCTTTCTTTTTTTTGCAAATTTCAGTTGCATGAGATACTATGAAACACTTTTAATCGTAACAACATTTTGCAAACTGTTGTCTTCTCTTTCTTGAGTCCCCAGGTATTTTTAGCCACACTGATTGGCAATGAACTGAGGTACTACGGCATTTGGTTAAACCCGAAAATCGATGCCTATTTAAGTACCTAAATAATCAATCAGTTTTGATACTTACCTCTAGAAAATTGGGTTTAGCTACTTTTGGGCAACCACAGAAAGATGGTGTCAGGCCCGGATCCTCTCCTTTTCAATGTTTTTAAATTATCTGTGAGACAGCCACAGGGGGGCCACAGAAATTTGTGACTCCTCCTTCTCTGCTCAGGGAGTCAACCTAGTGCTATTATTACAATTCCGTGGAATGACTGGTGCTGAGAAAGGTAAATATTATATAGATTTGGTAACTCTTTTTGAATAATGTTCTAGCACAGGGAGTGGGATTGACATTCCCTGCCTTTATCTATCTAAAATGTCAGGACCTACTCTACTCTATCATCTAGGCTCCTTTAATGGAAAGGGGGCAAATTCATCTGGACTAGGATGCCCTAGGACAGGTGAGATGACTGACAGCAGAAGGAGGCTGGATGAATAGTTTTTACTGGACACATGGGGTGGGATTCACACGGTGGTGTTTGAAGCCCCAGCTATCCTGCCAGGCCTCTAAAGGCCTCTCCAGAAAGCCATGGGCCTCTCACAGTTTTTGTGTCATTACTGCCAGCCCTGTGCTGATGTTGTGGATACTCTAAGCTGTGTAAAAATGCAAAAGATGTCTATACATAGGCAAGTACATTGCTCTAATTTTTACACAGGAAGCATTTTACAACTGGTATGGAATAATTACTCCCATATCTTTCCTCTTACCTGTGTTTTAGTCAAGTGTTCAGTGCCACTTAGATGTTGTGTTCTGAGTTTCTCCATTTTTTGTTAAAAACCCAAAACACAACTTAGGAAATGTTAGAGATCATATTTAGCTCTTATGTAGTATAGCAAAAAGCCTGAAATAATAAGAAAAGATCACACAATTTCAGTATATGAGATAGTAAATTGTCTTCTTTTGCTTTAATGACATTCACACTGCCTCTCTACTTTGTGTCAGGAACTAAGGCTGGCAGGAAAGTCAATGGGAAAATATATTTGCAGCCTGTACAAGAGTTTAGGAGAGGAGCTGTGAATCAAATGCACAGTCCTACCCTGGCTCCCTGCCTGCTTCATCCTCTTTTGGAGTGCAGGAAAAATGAGGATGTGAGACTACCTGCCTCCCACCTGACCACTGCTGTTAGGCTGTGCAAGTTACAGAAGAGACTTATTTCTTACTCCTTCTCTCTCATCTGTTTTGTCTTATTTATTGAGTGTTGTTTTTCTTCCCAGCTTCCTGTGCCAAAGCTGCAGTGCAGCCAGCGGCAAAGCAGCCATGCAGAGTGGGGGAAAGTGTCACAATGATCTGATTCCCCTGGACTGATTAAAATATGCTCTTGTTTTATTCATATACCATATACAGTATTTACTTCCATTTCCACTAAACAACTCCATCATCACTTGTATATATGGTATCAGGCCACAAAAGCTGTATTAGTTGCCCTGCTTCTTAAAATTTGAGAACTGCTTCTTCTGCTACCCGCATGTGTAGATACAAATGATTACAAGAAAAATCTGCTGTGTATTTCTAAATGTTCTCTTTGATGTGCATAACTATGTTTGTTAAGTAACAAATCCATGAAAATAGAAGGCAACAGAATGAAGTACATCAGGACAGAACTGAAAAATTGTTCATTTTAGCTTGCAGCACTTGTCACAATGACATCTCTTTTTGAAATTCACATTTATGTTTGTTTATGTGAGTATTACTTTAATACTAGGAGGCTTTAATCATCAGTCCTGAAAATGTGGATAAATTTAACATCAATGATTTGCTCACCTACTTTATTGTTTGTTTTCCTTTTTTAAATATATTTACATTCTATATCCTAGCCATGCAGCTATCTTTTTTTCTTTTTTAAACAGGACYATATTGCTATTTTACAAGCCTTAAAGGATTTTTTTTTTTTTCTGGATTAATTAAAAGGTTTACTACGCTTGTACTAGAAAAAACAGATGAGACATTCTGTGAGTAAAGTCATTCATTTACATCTGTGCTTGAAATGAGTGGGGCTACTCAAGTGAGTCCAGTTACGTAAGTAAAGAATAGTTTGGACACTAAAGCAGACTATTACTACTAATCAGATGTTAATATTTGGAGTCTATGAATGACCTTAGGTTACTGAAGCTGGCAAGATGCTTTTAACCGCCTTGAGTTGAAGACTATCATGAAGGAAAGCCTGAATGTTCACTGGAGAAACTCTTTAAAATAGAAGCACCACAACGTTTCTGAGTCACAGTGCTTTACAGAATGCAAAGAGGTCACACAGTGGTCATCCCCTTGAGGAAATCTGAGTAATATAAAAATTTTCTGCCCTCTGACTTGACTGCATGGGTGGCTGAGCTATTTTACCACTCAGGAAGYCTTGAACAGCAAAAATGCTGATCAGAGAACAAAAGTTGCAGTACTGTTTTCCTTCCCCATTCAGTTTCTTTCACGTTTATTTTGATTTGGGGGGTTTTAAACTGCATGGAATGATTTGGCTGATTATTTTTTCCCAAAGTGTCCTAGAAAGAAAAACCTATAAGACTTGTAAAATAGAAAATTTTTTTGCTTTAAAAAATGTATGCAAAGGAAGCAGAAGGTAAATTACATTTTAGAGAAAGGAAAGAAAATAGAAAATGGGATAGCTCAGCCATATGCAGGAAGACATGAATGCTCCCACATGTACATTCTTGGTCAGTGTAAAAATAATATCTAAATATATGTATACAGATCAGCTCGCACAGACATCAGTATAGTCATACATGGATACTAGCACAAGCATAAATTTTTGCATTTCTTGTTCACTGTATGAAGTTGTGTCTAAACTGGTAAACACCACATTACATCCACAACCACTGATCTAATTTGAAAACTTTTAGTCTAACATCATGGTTTTTAATCATTTGCAGAGTTTATTTCTGCCAAAATATAGTATTTCTGAGAATAATATTGCAGAAACAGTATTTCTGATTAGAGGTGGTATATCTCCTGAAAGTGATCACATTTGCTTATAGTTACTGTGCTTTTTCATCTCAGTGCATTACCAATCTTATCAACACATTTTTGCACTATAAAATTCTTTATGCAGCTGTTTAAAAATGAAGGAAAGCTGTTAGAAGTGCTAATTTAATTCCTCAACAAAATACACCTATAGTTACACTCTAACACCTGATTATTTACTGTCTTCTAGTCACATATTCATACATAACAAAGGCAGTGTGTGGAAAAACTTGCTGAACTGGTTGCTAGGTAAGGCTTCTTCCCAACAACCCCTATACAGGTTATATCTTGTCATTAAGATAAGATTTTGGGGCTAAGGACCGACTCTCAACTCCATATTTATATAACGGCCAGCATAGTGAATATTGCAAAACATAGCAGAAGGGAAAATTCCTTCTGACAGGGCCATGCTTAGATGAATATAAAAGCATCTGTTCCAGTTTATAGCAAGAGCCCATGTAGCTGAGTATCCTCTCTCCATCAGCATCCATAAGCAAAAACCCAAGGAAAAGCAAGCATATATGATACTTGCATGTCCAGACTCAAACTATTTTCACTGAAAATTTTCCTTAGCCRATGTGATTTGTCTGTTTAGTAATCTCCGGAAGACAACCTTTGCAAGTATTTGTCCAGCCCCCCATTGATAGCATGTTAATTTTATCTACAAGACCTTTTGGCAAGATGTTCCACGGATCCATCACCTGCTGCGTAGAGAACTGCCCCCTTGAGTTTGTTCTGAACCTGGCTCCTACTAYGTTCACTCAATGGCCCCCAGTTCTTGTTTTGAAAAAGGTGAGTAGTCAGTCTGTGTGTCACCCATAATTATACAGACCTCTACCATATCCCCCCTAAGCCTCTTTTCCAGGCTGAGGAGCTCCAGACTACATAGTAGCTGTTTGTTCAGAAACCGTTCCACAAAAAAAAGGATCATCCTTGTYGCCCTTCTCTGGACTTTCTCAAATTCTAATACACCTCAGAGACCATTTTATATGTGGAACTGGGACTGCTTTTTCTTATGTGCATCACTTTACATATATCTACATTGCATTTCATCTGTCATTTTATTGCCCAGTCACTCACTCTTTGCAATACTTCACAGTCTGCCCTTGTCCTTACAAGTCTGAATAACTTTGTATCATCAGCACATTTTCTTACCTTACTGCCTACTCTTTTTCAGGTCACTTCTGACATTTCTCTGTGAGGCAGTGCTGGTTTAACCAGCTTGTACCTGCTGCACACCCTCAGCATGGCTGGCACAGCTGTCTGCGAACTGGACTGGGGTCACACAGTGATCTGGACCAAGAAAATGACCTGGGATTTTTTTGCTGGGCTATTTTTAAACAAGGAGGCAGAAATAGCATAAGATGATACTGCTGTCAAACATAGAAGCTTATTATTTCACTTTCCCAACAGTGAGGCGAATCCTTGAAATCATGGCCTTACATTGACTGCAAAACTCAAGCGTTTAAGCCATCAGGGCCACTGAGCATAACGCCCCCAGGTGACAAATGAGACAAAGGATAGGGGAAAGAAGCAGGGGTATGCAAGTTCCACCTTTTGTGTGCTGATTTTGGGTGTGTGTGTGAAGTCTTTTTGTGTGGTAATGAGGACAGATCACACAGAACAGCAGACAAAGAAGAGACAGAAGAACCAGAGGAGGTAAATAAGGAGGACAAGAAGAGGACTAAGGGAGGAAGAGAGTGCAGTAAACATACTAGGAGGATGTCAATCTACAAAACGTTACCATGTTGTTATATTTTCACTTCTGTGATCACCAGTTTGTGCCTGAGAGCATATCCCATTGGACTGACATGGAAGTTTCTTCCAATGTGAAACGTGAGATGGCCATGGAGGYTGCTTCATCAGCATCCTTACTGAAGCGTATGGAGTGTCCCACCTAAGTAAAAATCGAAATCAGGACTAAATTATTTCTGCAGCTATACTGACTAGCCCAAGCTTGAAGTACTTCCTACTTGGATTAAACAGTTTCATGTGTATTTTATAAGAGATACCAGCTAAAACAAAGGCAGGAGACTAACTGGACTCTGTAAGAAAGTAACCCCGGGATCTTATGAGGAAGGAGATGAAAGGAATGTGGATCAAAATGAATGTGGGTTGGATTATCTCCTTAAACGTTAGGTATCCTAATGTAGACACATACACCTGAGCTAGTCACACTGACCCTTTAGTCAGCAAAGACAGGTATTTTTCATCCAGCCTCTTTTGCCTGTCTACTGCAGGATGGACTGTACCCTTAASTCAAATGACGATACTGATTACATCATCACTGATTGTAAAAAAAGTTTGGGACAGTTAGTTCAGATGTAGATATCTACTTTGTAGAATGCCACCTTATGCCTTTCCGCCTTGCTTGTGTCTAGAAAATGTTAAATAGCTTATGAGCTGRCAACTCATGCATCGGTGCTGAAGTTGTGGGCTCAGTCCACTTGGTTAAACTTTCAGCAGTTTCTGTCTACAGAAGACTTCTTAGCTTACTTCAGTCATCTTAGGGCACCCAGGATAGCCATCCTCTGGAGAATACTTGTGATTTTCTTCACTTACCCCACTTATCACAAGAAATTTCCTGAAAAAATCYACTCAGCATTTCCAGCATGAGCTATTCATGGGCTCCAAGCTTGAAAAAATAAAAATCAACTCCAAAATGTCTACAGCAAACTCAGTTACAGCTGTTTACCCACAGCTATTTGAGTGACAGAGCCATTTAAAAACAGTGACCAGAACTGTTTAATAATAAAGAAAAACATAGGTTTTTTTTCATTTCCTTCCCTTATTCAAAATCAATAAGTAAAA
Organism: Apteryx rowi; assembly: GCF_003343035.1. Classification (NCBI taxonomy): domain Eukaryota; kingdom Metazoa; phylum Chordata; class Aves; order Apterygiformes; family Apterygidae; genus Apteryx; species Apteryx rowi. The sequence goes on from NW_020447908.1 coordinate 48,511, forward strand.
GCTTTAGAAAGTTATGAGCTACTGAAAACAAAGGACTGGAATGGAAAACATTATACAAAATTAATTATAGTGATCACTGTTGCCATGATTTACAAAACATATCTCTCCTTGCAGTAAAAAAGACATAAAACAGGACATGAACTTAGTTAGAGCACAATACTTTTCTGTATATGTTTTCATGAGTACCAGACTTCTAAAAATTTCCTGATTGTGACCAGTTCCCTCCTGTGTCACAATCACACTGGGGGTATCTTCATATCCCAGTGCGAGAGGCAATAGACAGCACAACTGTGTGAAAATACAAGTTTAGCTAGCCTTCCTTAGGGCAAGCAAAAGAAGTAGATTAGGATGCTGAAAAGTGGGACAGCTTAAAACAGTGGGACATCTGGCTGCCCTGTCTGAGATGGAATATAGCAGCTGTTGAACTGTCACAGGAATGCTCTGCATAGGCGCACAGGAATTACCATACCAGATCAAACTAATGGTACCAATACCAGATGCTTCAGAGGAAGGCGTAAAACTCCCATAATAGGCAATTATGCAACAACATGTTGGTGAGGAAAGTTTCTCCTTTAAGTCACAGACATTGACTGTATGATTTATATCCTAAAGAATGTGGATTGATTTATGTCCTGAAGTAACCACAGTTATCCTTGTAATTCTTATAATGGCTAATCCTCTCATTTGAAACAGCTACATTCCTTTTCTCAGTTACATGTTATGGTAGTTGTGTATTATTAAGAACCAAATACGAAGAAATATTGCAACCAAATGAAACACAAGGAAGAACGTAGTTAGGAAAATGCAATGATGTAAATTAGAATATGGCCAAAAGGACAGGGATAATCTGGAAAAAATGTGACATTCGCGTGTTCTCTCTTAACCGCATGACAGCATTAAGAATGGCTGACATAYGGCTAACAAAGCACAGGTTGGAGGCATCCAGGTGTGAGGCGGTGTGGACGGGCGAAGCCAGGAATGAGTCCTGCCAGTTGGCTGCATGAGGTCCCCTTTCCTTACTTGTGTCAGAGCCACCAACAACCATTCCACCCCAGTGAAGAAGAAGCACCAAAGATCCAGTTTCCTTAGTCTAATCCAGTTTCCTTAGTCATTAAAAAATACCCCAAAGGAGATATGTCGTAAATCTCATCCTTCTCAGAGACTTAGCTTGCATATTCTCATCCCATGGCACACAGTCAAGTACTATCTTTGTGTATCTTATACTCCAGATTCTGACCAGGGCTTTGAGCTGCTTCTGAGAGCTCTTAAATGATAGACTGAGCCARTAGAGTTATGTCATTGGGATGGCTTCTCTAAAGAGGGCATTAAATCCCCATTGGTTGGGGTTGCTATAGTAGACTGAGCAATTTTTTTCTCTCTCAGAGCATGAGCATGTACTCTAAACTATTTATGTTAAGAAAATGCATGCCAGGATCTGAATGTTTGCTAGGGGTATGACATGACAGGCACACATGCTACAGCTGTGTACATTCTGCTGCTGCCAGAGACTGTATTCCATTTTGAACTACTTAAAGGAGTAGTTTAACTTTTATGGCAACCCACAAAGTGCATCAGCATATAAACATATTCTCATCTGAGAGAGGGTTATTGGTCCATGCTACCAATTTTGAGCCAGAACAAAATGGGAAAGATACAAATGAAAGATGTTCATTTAAATATGAGCAGACTGAATAGTTAAGTCCCCAAAGCATTTCTTAGACTATAAAACTGTGAGGAACCACTGTGATAATCTAATCCAATCTTTCTGAAAGAAATACTGTTCTGAGTTACAGATTTCCAGAGACAAAGATTTCACCATAATCCATGTTAAATTGTTCCAGAGGTTAATCATCTTCCCTATAAAATTAATGCTTTCAAATCTGATTTTTTTCCAGTATCAGTGTTCATCTATTGCATCTTGTTATGTCTTAGCCTGTTGGACTGAAGAACCCATAATTATCAAACGTATTTTCTCCATGGAGATACTTATAAACTGTGATTATGTCATCTCTTAACCTTTCCTTTGATAAACTAAACAGATTGAACTCATTGAATTTACAARCCTTATTTTCTTGTTCTTTAACCATTCCTGTACTTCTCCCCAAAATTGCCCCTCTCCCCTCCCCAGTTTGCAGACATCTTTGTAAAATGGTGAACCCCAGAACTGGACCCATTAAACTAATCACAGTCATACAAATACAAAATACAGAGAAGATATAACAGACCAACTCCTCCTCATTCTTCCAAGGTTCACAAAAAACATACTTGTGCAATTATGATTCCCTGTTTACATTTTGAGACCTACCAGGTAGCCAGTTCTAATAAACTCAATGTGTGCAGTGTTGATCTTTACTCATTATAGTTTCTTAAAGAGAATGTTTGTCGGGTACTCAGCTGAATGCCCGACATAAATCTATGTCTATTGTATCAATGCTATTTACCTTTATTAACTCAGCTTGTAATCCCATCAGGGAGAGACATCTGGTTGGTTGACAAGAACCATTTTCATAAACTCATGCTGATTGACATTTAATATATTACACTCTTTTGGAAGYTGCAGTATCCCAATTGATATCATTTCATAAGGAATTATCCCATCAAATGTTGAAAGACTATGTTTTGCCCCTGTGGAAATTCTGTGGGTCATTTTGTATTAAGTTGATTCAAACTTACATTAACCTATCTCAGACTTTTGTCATATACTATAATGCAGCCATCACTGTGAAGAGGCTGCCTTACAAAACCAAAATGGCTGAGGTAGGAGTATAAGCACTTCACTACAAATTAATCTAAGCAGGTAGTCATATTTGAGCCTTAGGCTTCCAGAAAATCAGTCTTCCCTTGTGAGGAAAAACTCACTGATCTACATCCTACTTGAGTGTGTTTATTTAAAAAAATATGTTAAATACATTATGATAACATAGGTGAGTATATAAAAGCATGTGTTAAACCCAGACCACTTAGATTTCTCAAAAGCGCATATCCCAATGATAATACTATACTAGTAGATATAGCAGCTTTCCAGCATTTATTATAAAATGGTTTACTCCCAAAACCTCATAAAGCCAACAGAAATAATAATCAATATTGCAGACCTGAACTGCAATGGACAGAAGTATAACAAAATTAAATGTAATCAAACTGCCTGAAGTTCATATGGAATAGYGTTAGTGGGCTCTAGGCAGTACAACTTAGACCGTATGATCAAATTCAACATGAACTGGCTGAGAATTGCTATCTAGGTTTTCCTGATGGGCTGTAATCCTAAAATTAGGTCCCCTTTTCTCACCTCCCTAAAGCACTGCAGTCAATGGTAGAGCTATGGGTAGGTAGAGCTCCAAGGGGGTTGTGAAGGATTGTTCTGGTTCTCCCATGCTGAGGTTCTTCCACTTTATGTAACCTGTTTAAACTGTAAGAGACAGAAGAAAGGGAAAAGAGAGGGATGATTCTAAATCCCAGTCTTTAAGTCACTCACAGGAATACATAATAACAAAATAGTGCATTAAGAGGCCCAGTCCCCTAGCACAACCTCTGTTATTTGGTACTTATTTTCTCTTTTTCTCAGTGAATGTTTGAATTGACCATGTAAAGCAGAACAGCTTCAGCATGGGAGAATGAGGATGTCCACACCTTCTCATTCAGGTTAGTGGTAAAGACATTCTTCCAGGAGATAGGAGATAATGGATCTAATCCACCTAGACAGAAGAAGGAGCTGAAATTGGGTATCTTATGTCTTGTATTAGTGAGCTAACCATTAATAAAAAAAGATGCTGCATTCTTATTTCTCTGGCTTTGCTATAGGCAGACCAACTACTAGGCTTGCTCTAGAAGGCACTGATCCTTGTAGAAGATTCAGGCAGAGGAATGCTGAATTTGTGAATTACGGCAAGACTTAGGGCAGGGATAGGCACAGCCATTTTGGGAACCTGCCTAGTGTGGAAAGTTAAGACGTCCAGGGAGAATTAATCTCACTGAACTTGAGCAGACTAACACTTAGATGTTTAGTCTAAGCTGTCTAGGTTCGTTCTATAATTAATGTGAAGATATAGATTTTGTGAGAGAGCAGGTGACTCCAGCTATCACACAGAGGACACACTGCACACATACCTGTTTTGCTCTATTGACTTTAGAGGGACACTAAACAACCCAGTCAAATTAGACACCTCATTTTTTATGGCTAAATTAAGGTAAAATGAGCCCCACTCTTAGAATCACAGAAATATAGGAACTTCAGGTTTAAGTGACAACTAGTGAAGGTGTAGTGGAGTTAATCTGTGGATTTGAGTACCTGAGTACTTGATACCTTAAGTATCCCACCCAATGCTCTTTGTGGTTCTAGTCCAATCTTTTAGTTAGTTTGAAGAAACGCAGTATCTTGCTTATTTCTTTTGCAGAAATTCAAATCATATCATTAGAATTCACTTCGCAAGTCTAGCAGTATATATAGTGTATATATATAGTGTATATATAGTAAGTGTGGTTCCTACTTCCCATCACACACAGCTTCCCTGCCCTTTTCCCTCACCCCATCTTACGTGTTTTGGCTACGCAAGCATAATCCCAAGAAAATATTCTTTACAGGGCTTAACTACGCTGATGTGGTATGTTCAGTTGTGCCAGACCCAATGTACTTTACCAAGCTCCAATTCAACTATCAGTATAGTTGACCCAAAGATGACCTGAAGGCATAGATAAGGTCCAAGAGCACCTGGCCAGAGGCAATCAAAATTTCTTTGTATTAAAGATAAGTCCTTACTAACTGAATTTGCTGTCTTATCTCAGTGATCATCCTTGTCTTATCTCAGTGACCATCAGAAATGTATCTGCTCTGACTGCTGGCCACTGACTGGTAAACAGATTCTTTTCTGARTATAGGCTTGTGACGAATGACCGCAGAGAATGACTCTGCATGGATGAGAGGTATCTGGAATTTCCACCCTCCAGATCTGCTGAGTACTGAGAGAACATATGGATTTGGGGGCAGGGGGAGGGTAAACTGAAATGATCTGAGGAGCATTTCTGATTTTGTGGAAGATGAATTTTCTATTTAACAAATTATTCTGGTAGAACATTCCCAAATAATATATATAAGTTTTTTCATTTGAGTGACTAATTTTTGTTCTTCAATAATAGCAGAGCGTGGCCAAGGCAATCAGAAGGGTAAAACCTGGAGCAGAAAAGACTCATGTAAATCTGCCACCGTGTTGCTGAGATTTGCTCCGAGATGGTAAAAAATATCTGAGAGGTATCCACAGTAGCACTTGCATCATTACTTGCAATAGCTGTAAGATGGTCTAGTAAATATCACACAGGCATGGCCAGGACTAGAGATAAAGATAAAGAAATAGGGTAGGATTAAGTGTTGGAAAACCTGAAAAAATTCTTCCAACACTCACTTTTGTGTTTCTAAGTGTAGTTGCCAAGGCCTGTAATTATACACATTAGATTCYTGCACCTGGGTTAATGGCGTAAGCAAGTGTGAGAGCCAAGCCAAAATTGTCACGTAGCATAGACTTGGTTGCAAATCACACATATCCTGAACCAAATTGTTTCTAGAACTTTCTTTGCAAACTTTGCAGAAGCTTAGCTGACCCCCATCAACCTTTTGGTATGTTATAGCTAAAAAATGAAAAATGCAAAGCTTGAAATGAAATGTACAGAAAATGGATTCAGCTTTCATTTTCTGATACTGATAAAAATGGATACAGTAAATAGGAAATGCTTCATCTTCTTTCTTCCACTCCCTACTTCTCTTTTTAAGGAAAAAAAGTCACATTTTTGCTTATACAGAAAAAGGCAGCTCATTTTCTAACTAAAACAAATATTTTTCTTAAACCAACTTTTATTTTCCCCAATATTTGACAGGAGCAGACTGTACAGTTCTGAAGAAGTTTAGTCAGCTGTACAGATTGACTTTTGAAGTGTAAAATAAACCTTTACTTAACAGATGTCAAGAATATGACTTTGTGAGATAATGACAGGTTTTGTAATAGGTTGGTAGTGGTTCTTTCTAAGTGGAATGAATGAAGTTTTGGTGCCAACTCTAAAAAAATGACAACATGATTATTAATAATTGACTGGCATCAGGAAAGGAAAAGCAACAACAGAACTGACAGTATTTGCTTTTTGTGTGCTTGGAAGGCACAAATTGCTCACTAAATTGCAAAGTGCTACTATCTTTAATGGGTACCCTCTTCCTTCATTTGGGAGCCAAAAAGAAACTGAAATCCCATTCCCCAGGAAGACAGCTTGAGACCAGTCTTGAGGCAGCAAGCAAAGCCGATCTCCCTCTTAGGCCCACCTTTCTCTGTAAGTCCTGGCTATCCTTATTCCACACTAATTTGATGACAATTTCAAGAGATGGCCCATCCCTCATCTGGTCAAAAATAGTTTGCTGCCCCAACAGCTCACACGACTTCTGTTTTGGGGGAGAGCAGGAAGGATCCACTGCAAGAATCGTGTCTTCTACCCTCTTCTCAGGAAACAGGGCCGTTCCTGCTGTCAGCGTGGTCAATGGCATGAGAAGGGCATTAAAAGCCACTCTACATGTTTTACTCAGAGCCAATCCTTAGCTGTTCAAAACATCAACAGTAAAGGCCTGGAAAAGTTGATGCACCTGAGGTGAGTGGCACCAACTTTCACTGCTGGCTGAACCCACTGGTATTTGGTATAGATTCCAGCAAACTTTCTCATCCTCCAAAAATAGATCTGTGGACTGTCACAGTGCAGTCTGGCTGGCTGGAACTGCACTGTACTGTCAGGCAGAGTATATCATCCTGAGCTGGAAATAGAAATGTGGACTTGTTGCAGGATTCAGAGAAAAGATGAAGGAAACCTTTATCTCTAGTGGCCCCACACTGAACTTTATTCCTGCTCGACAGCAATCAGGAGCTGCTGTATGCAGACCTGACAGCATGAGCTTTAAGAGAGGCTGGGTCCCTTCACAGGGAATAACTAACACGGACATGTGTACTGATTCTTTTTCTCACTTGCTGGCCTTGTGCCTAAGAGCCAGACCTGCTTCTATAATTATGTTTTTGAAGCCCCTAGGGATCAGCTCTCCTTTGCCTGTGAAACCACGTGCCGCTCATCCCCCCAGTCAGTACTGTACGGCCAGCCCCCTGCCCTGCCAGCTGACACACCGCTGTGGTGACGGTCAGCCATTCCCCATTCCCGTCAGGTCACCACTGACCAGTTCTTGTCACCTCTCCAGCTTTCTCATCATTGCCCTTCAGACTAGCCAGTCCAGTCCTTCTCTTGCCACTTTAGCTCACCTTCATTTGTGCCATTTCCTCACTCTGTTTTTAATTGGGATCTTCTTCTTCCTGTCTGTTCCTCACTGCTTTGCTGAAATGACATATTTTCTGTCCTTTCTTCTTCCCTTTATTGCAATTTTCTCTGCTGTTTCTCAGATTCCCCTCCTAACCTTCAAGTTTCCATGAATCCTCTGCAGCCAGTTTTCTGGCTCTCCTCCATGCATTACTTCACCTTTCCTTCCATCCTATCAATACAGGCTTGACAGCCCTCTCTACTCTGTATCTCCTGATTTCCCAGCCTGCTATAGCCCTGAATTTTCAGGACGGGGATGTGAGGAGGAGAGGGATGAGGTAAAATCACACAAAACCTTTGTACATGGGTATAAATGCCATTGCAAGTGTGAGGTTTGAGAGGCCAGCTTTTTAAAAGGTGGCTATTAATATCCAAGCCAAATGTTATTTGAAAGCATTCCCTCCCCTCACTCTCTGAATTGTTGTATTTACTTTCCAACAGAAGCTAATGAAGAAAGAGAAAATACTTTGCTTCACATAGGGAATTAATGCAGCAGGCCTGCAGTGGCTCTTTTGGAGCCCTCCTCATCTACAATGAAAATCCATGTAAGTCCCCTGTAAATACACACCCTCAACATTTCTGTTAAATGCATGCTATTTACACAATAGCCCATTACACCAGCCCATCTGTCAACCCTCTTTCATGGCCACAGGTGGAGGATGAAAAATTCTTTTGAATGGAGCATTGAGGGTCTTGGGAGGGAAGCTTGTTTGCCGCTGTATAGCTGGGCCTCCCACAGAGCCAAGAGCTGCAGCCTTCTGGGGCTCCCAGCCATGGCTGGCCTTTAGTCAAACAGCGCCCAGGGCAAGCCAGAATTTCATGCCTTTCCAAAACGCTAATTGATTGGGGATAAACATTAACCTAGAATTTCAGTCGTGCACTCTAGTCTTAAGCATGCTGGGCAGCCGCCCAGCTTACCCACCCCTCAGGCTAACCCTGCTTCAAGGGTCTGTGTATAAGGCCCAGAAAGGTCATTGAAGTTCAGTTCGTTTTATGGTACAGAGGACTACAAAGGGTCTAAGTATTTTTATTTTTAAGAGCTGTCCCATAATTCAGAAAATTAATGTGAAAATATGGTGGAGAGAGAGAGGGCATGTCCCAGGCTTTTGAGATGGACACACTGGTTCAGAAATCAGAGCAATTAACCAGTACCTCAGCCCAGACTGCAAAGTGAAGCTGGGCTGTTATTTAGATTACATGCACGCTTACAAAGAYAGATAATCCTCCCCTTCGCTGAACTCTGAGAGTCATCTTGCCCTTCCAAAAATGTCATCACAGGTTCTCAGCAGATCTGGCAAAGAGTGTATGCAGTCGGAATACAAMTGGCCAGAATCCAGCCCAGAGCATGTAAGTCCTGGGCTCCCACTCCATCACCAGTGTGGGAATAAAGTTTCTGAGAGGCAGCTAGAAATCGAAGAAGGAATGACAGAGGGTTTTGTAATGATCTAAAACTATTTGCTGAGAGCTGTAAGGTTGCTAGTCCCMATATTTTTTTCCAGAATAATTCAATTAGTTAAAAAAGAACCAACCCACATTAACACACAATTCAAACTAAGAAAAGAAGAAGCCAGCATGCAACACTGTCCTTAAAGCCAGGTTGTCCCTTGTCTTGGCCGTATGAAATGCATTTACTGTATTAATTTTTCCACTACCTTTTTCTTTTTTTATTATTCTGCTCATTCACCATTTGTTTGTAATTCTACAATATACTTTATCATCCCTTCTTGCTTCTTTTTGCCTTTTTACTTGGAAATGATTCTTTCTGAGCCTTCTCTCCTAAATTCCTCTTAGTAGAATGTCAAACCAGTAACATTTAAGTTAAACTTTTGAACCCAAAGTGTTTGAGTTAGTTCAAAACTAGGTAAAACCACCTAGAGACCGAAGGTCCTACTTATATTGAAAGAAGAAATGGGAAGATAAGGCATGGAGAAAGTGGTGCAGATAAATCTCTCATTCTCTGTAGCATCACCAGCTGAGGACGTGTCTACACTTTCCAGTGCAATGCTACATCTTTGGCTATTGCCCAAATCCACTACAAGCAAAAGCATCCCATTGCACACATCCTGGCTTGGGTTCTGGAGGCAGAAGAGCTACATTCATATAGCACAGCTAAATTAACTTGACTTCTCAGATGGCTAATTACCAAAGACACAACTTTGTTCTTCCAGATGAGAAGCTGGCTTGGGAATATCTATGCTGTGCTATATGGTGCAATATAGATATGCCAAACCAAAACTACTGTTCAGTACAATCCTCCTTCCTGTGAATGGTACTCCCACAAATGTCAGTCAGAATCATATTTCTGACTTGAAGTGCCCAATGACAGCAACTGTTAAGCATTTGGGAGTATGCTGCCTTCCAATTTTTATAGTCTTTTACATATTTGAGATGCATGGCTGTCAAAATAGAAGTTTTTCCATTATTCTTTGTCCTTTCAATCTTCTATTTTACAGCTAGGCATCTTCCTTTCCCATCTGCCTTCTATCCCACTGGTAATTAAGTTTTATGCCTGTGGTGCATAAATATAATGTGGGCTGGGATGGAGCATCCATTAGCCAACAGAATATAGTAAATTCTATGAAAAAATGCAACTCCAAAGCTTTCAAAGACCTAATTGCCCCACTGATGGCACATTTCAAAATCCTGGTCTGCTGAGGTCTGAGCAGGTGAGAGAAAAGTGTTCAAAAAATTGCCCCTCTAGTATCTTATGGGGGACATCACAGCAGATCTGTGTGTTTTTCCCAGCAAATTTCTCTCTACAACTTTTCTCCAATGAATGCAGTTATAGCTCACCAAAAAATATGTCTTGGCTGTTTCCTAAGCTCTTCACTGTGGCTCAGATTCTAAACATCCATACAATTTTCTCTGGGTGCTGCTCAGAGTAGGCTGGTGAGTTGTGATACAGAACACAGTAATTCTTTTATTCTACATCTGCATTGCCTGCCTGTCTTATTTGTAGCTGATGGCTAAATTTCTATCTGATACAATTGCTGAAATAGCCTTGAAATAGGAACTGCCTGTAACTCATGTAGTGATGTCTACTAGCATTTGCAGACTCTAAATGATGAGCTCCAAACATTGGTCTCATCTAGAGTAGCTTGTCCAGTTCTGTTTATCCCCAATCCAAAAAGACATATTCAAATTGGTGCAGGCCAGGAAAAGGACTGCCAGTTTGATATGGGGAATAGATTTAATTTTAGATGAGGAGACTGRAGCAAGCTAATGGGAGAGAATAGAGACAGACTTAAACTCTCCTTAGAGCATGCTAGCCAGATCACAGCATTCCACTTTTATACCCCAGTTGGGTCACGTCTGGCCAGTTCAGAGCACGGCAAGAGTGATCTTAGTTTGTCTATACCCACACACARGGTCATATCCAAATGCACATGGTTGTTTAGCCTAACAAAACAGAAGGCATGTCTACATCAGTGTTTTGCTAAAGATCAAGAGTGTGCTTTTGAAGCAGATCTCCTGATCCAGTTTGCTTCATACTGAAAAGCAGTTTTAGAGTGCCCCAGATGGACTCCTTTCAGATTAAATTAACTTGGAATATGCAATAGGAGTCCATCTAGGGAGGTCCAGCCACTAATAGGAGTTCAATCCACAGGCTCAGACTCAACTGAGCAAAGCAGGTAAAAGCCCCAAAACGTGTAGTGTGGAGGTGGATTCCTCAGCACCAGTGGCTTCATTCTACAGGTTTGGTCTTATTATTAATGAAGACAAGCCAGATGCTATGTTTACTTCCTGAGAAACAAACTAGGATAGCCTTTGCCAAGCATGGCTGCCCAGAAAGATTGTTTCTAAGACTGCTTATTTAAAGTTAGCCCAAGCATTTTCACTGTGCTCTAAGTGACTAAGTGACCATCAGTGACTGCAGTGAAGAAATCAAAGGGAACTGTAAGAGTGATGAAGTTCTGGATCATCCTTCCAACAAGACTGAAAAAAGAAGCTACTTTTAAAATGTTTCTAACTTTATGGAAAGGATTGCACGATCTGACTGCCTGTGATAAACAGGCAATGGAGAGGACTTAGTAATCCCAAGAGTTTTCTCGCACTTCTACCTACTTATGAGGTGTCACTGGCTGCATTTATTTAAAAATGTTTTAGCTAAGAACTCAAAAACAGTATTTCAAATAGGAACAAAACAAGAAAGAAATTATTTTAAACAGAACTGCAGCTTTTCCCCCTCCCCACTGTAATCATCAAGGATCGAAGACAAGGACACCAGCACAATGCAGGGAAACCAGGGTCAAAAAGCCCAGCAGAACAGTCACACCTGACTAGGAAAGCAAACTTTGGGAAACCCAAGAAATGCACCTTTTTCTTGGAGCTGAGCTGAAGTCAGAGAATCCAGGAAAAACACAGGATTATATGCGGAATGTCGCTGCAATCTAGATAAGCAATGCCACATGTAAACAGACCTCCTTTTGTAGAACAAATATTTATTTCCTTATTCAATCAGGAAAGAGGCATAAAGGAGTTTCTCAGAGCTCCCTAATTCTCTGTCAGGCTTACAAAGAAAATTAGAGCAGCTTGAAAGGTGCTGTAAAATTGTACAAGTTGGCTCCCAGAGGGTCATGCCAGTTGGGAATTGCCAGAATGTACTCAGCTTTCACATTTCTCCTGTAATCACTGGGAGATGCTTTGTATAGCTGGCACCTATGCCCAGCTACACCATCAATGCCCAGGTCCTTCTGCCTTAAGAAATCTGCACCTCTTCCAGGCACATGCCCTGTGCAGTGGCCAGACAGAGGAAGGCCTGGAGSTCTTATCAGTGTCTGTCAGGGATGCACCCAGCAGGGACATCTCTCTTGCATTTCCTAAGGGTAACATCTCAAGAACTAGATTCTGGCCCTTTCACTACTCACCCTAAAAACTTTGTACTTGCTACACAATGAATTTTATAGAAAAACTGCAGAAAGAACCGGATACAGAGACATCTCTGAACAGTCAAGAATGGAAAAATCTCTGAGGTACGCAGAAGACATCTGGTTTTGTAATAAGTAAGCAGGATATGGAGTTCAGGAACTCTGAGCTTCTCTTCTCATCTTTGTCACTGGCTTCCTTTGTATCCCTGGAAATGTCACTTAAACTGCTGTGCCTTGGATCCATGTCTATGAAATGGAGATCAAGAAACCTGCCTACTCACTGTGTTCTGATCATGTTTGTTAAGTCTTTTCACATCCTCAAATGGCAGGACTCTACTGAAAGATATGCAAAGTAAATAGCTAGAATTCTACCACAGAAGTTATTTAAGGAAAGTGTGGGTGTAAGGCCAATATAAGTCATGTCCAAGAAACATACTTTCTTTGTTTCATTATTCATTTTCCACCTGGCATTCAAACTATTTACAGACTAATGTCTTTTAACACTTTTGTATGTTTTTCCTGACTCAGGATTCAGTAGTTCATAAAAGTTGGACAAGTTTTTAATGAACTAAGTAAAAAGATATGGACTTCAGATATTTGAGCACAAATTAAAATCCTCTTTGAGGGGGGATTTTTTTGGCTTACTGGCTGTGCTTGTGACAAATTTAAAATAGCATGACAACTCATTTTTGAACAAATGAGGAACTCCAAAAATATCAGTATGATTGTTGCTTCATTCTGTACATTTTTTTAAATAGTGTTGTTTTTAACAACCTTTTTTAAGTGAGTGACACTAAAGCATACATCAGTAACAGTCTTAGGGAATTACATCAMGCACCAAGTGTTGGTTGTGCCTGCTGTGTCTGCCCATCTCTTTTAGTGTCACAGCTGTTCATGATCAGAACATCTATACAATTCCAACAAGAAGTAGTAAATCAGGTATCATAATCAGAGTTATCTTGAAAGTCTAACAGCAATGAGTCTCTAAGTGATCTGTTATCCAGCACTTATCCTATGTTTGTGAAGGTCAAAGGCTGACAGTAGGTCAAATGATGAATGTTCAGACCAWGTCCAAACTGGAGTGGCTCTGGAGTCAAGGTCTGAGACTGAAACCAAGGTTCAGGTCATCTCAGGATTAGTATTTTGAGACAGGCCTGTAAAATGCTCTAGGTAAATTTTAATTTCATAGAGCTGTAATCTGTACAAGCAACAGTATGAGGGGAAGTTAAGCCAACATACAGATATCTAAATATAACTGTAGTTTCATATGCACTCTAAGCCAGTATCAGTCAGAACTGTTGCCAAAAAAAGTGATCCTGCACCTACCACCCTAGGCTGCTTTTTCCTGCCTCTACATCACCCCTTCCCTTGTGCYGGCCCAAACATTTTCTTTTATGTCTAGTCAACCAGATTAGGGAAAGTTAATGCTAACCAATTATTTTTGTCCTCAGTTTTACTCTGGATTACTTCTGGGATCAAGTTCATAAGAGGGTTCACATGAATAGTTGTGCCAGCATTACAGAAAAAGATGTGGGAGGATAGTGATGAACAAGAGATGCAGAAGGATCCTGAGATCTTTTAGTGACACCATTGATTTGTGTTAATGTAAAAGTAAAGTCTACGCCTACTGCAGAAAAAATCTGTTTTCTTGAAGAGGTAGTTCATATGACTGCAGGACACTGATCTTTTCATCTGTTTTCATGTGCAATTTGTGACCATGAGGAAAATCAGCAATAGATTTCCAGCAATCAGATCACTTGACACTAATTTATAATTTTCAATGTGATTTGCGTAAGTGCTTTTCTCCTTGAAAAAAAATGGGAGAAAAAAAATTTTTCTTTTATATTTTTGAAGTCAGGGGACATTTCAGTTGCATTGGTAGAAATCTCACATGACGGACTTATCATGCAAGACAAGGTCAATTTTGCATCTCAGATTTTCTTGTATAATCTCAGCTATCCTTTACAGCACCTGATTTTGATCTGGAAAATGGGTCCTTCTGGTACGAATTCAACCTAAAGCTAAACCACAGGGAAAACTGAAATTCAGAACTTGGGCTAAAATCCCACTAAAAAAGGGCACAGGAGCCATTGCTGAGAAATTCATCCAACAAGTCACATTTGGTTACATCTCAGTGAAATGCCAAATCAAATGCCTGGCAGTCACTGTGCAAGTTAGATTCAAAACAATATTCCGGTCCCTGGCACACTTTGGGGCCTTATTGCTCCTTGTAAGGACAAGTTAGGGAAGACTGTGCAGACCAGTCGAGTATCACACACTGAGAGCAAAGCCCACACATTCAGTTCTCAGAACACACACGCTGGCAAACAGGCCTCTTGCCTCTCCAGAGCAATGCGTAAGCTGACCCAGTTGCCAGACCCAGCTGGCCAGCCTGATCTGCCATCCTCTCTGTTCAGCACAGTGTGTGACACRGAGGGGCAGAGACCAGAATGAACAGCCCAGACCATGTTAGACAGTGGGGAGCCCCTGCTCAAAGAGGGTGAATTTCCCAACTGAGCCAAACAGCTCACCCACAGGGAGCGAAAATCCCACCGAGCTCTGCCTTAGGGGCATTCTCCCATTAATGCCTTTTCAATGGGCACTAAGTATTTGTATCATCCAAAATGAGGCAACCTAGTCGAGACAGAGCCAACGAGGTACTCACGGAGAACCAATGACATTTCTAAAAAAGTGCAGACTCTGTACTTCCCTGCTTGCCATGGGGCTGTGGAAGGAACTGTGCTATCTCAGGCACAGTCACTGCTTAGGATGTCCCTGGAGCAGCTTTATGCTGCTCCCACAGCTGTTTTGCCTCTTCCTTCATTTTACAGAGACACTTGATATAGTTGTTATCCATGCTGAAGCATTCTCCTCCTTTTGTTAGCAACACTTGTGAAATGACCTAAAAGGATTCTGGAGTATTTCAGTCAGGATTTACGAACAGGTTTTAAAGCAGAAAACCTGCAGATGAACTTTTGTGTTCAGTCACACTTTGATAACCAGTCACTTACATGGTTAAAATACAACTTATGTGAGATGGGTTTCCTCCCATTACTGCAACAAGTGTTTGCAGACAGGGCCATCTCACAACAGAGCCCTTCTTCCTGCTTCTCTCGACCGGGGCTTCATAAATCTTTGCTCGTGACATGATAACCTGTTGCTCTGGGAATCCTGGGGGTATCACAAACATAGGATTACAACCTCAAAGCAGGAGCAAACAGAAAGGAGAGATTGGTTCCGTGAGAAACAAAACATCCGTAYGGAAGATGAATAGATCATCCTTCCAAACCTTTCAAGATCAGGCTTACCCACGTCCTATAAAACTGGGATCAGATTCCAGATTGTTGTGTCACAGTAACCTAATCCGTGGCTCTGCGGCATAGCAAACCCACTGAATAGTCACTTCACATTCCAAAAAACAAAAAAAAAATCTGTATAGAGATGCAAGGTTGATAGGCTTTTAGAATAAGCTCGTAGGTAAAACAAAGGAAAAGATCTATTTTTTATTCATAGCATAACACATTCCTATCAGATAGGGTAAACTTGCTACCATCAAATAATCATATAATCTGAGTTTATACAAAAAAAAAGGTCCAATTTTACCTGTAATATCTACCCATTTAATGACTTTTTTTTTTTCTTGCTTTTGTCTTTGAGTAAAAATAGGCTGCTAGATTTTGACCATTCAGTGATGGGGACCTATGGGAAGGGTCCCCTATAGGGATAGTTGTTGGAGGCAATCTGTCTGTGCAAGGCAGTTAAAATCCGAGTAGCTCAAGGACCTAATGGATCACAGACAGGAATGTGTGGTATGATGCTTGCTTCTGTAAAAGGGATGAGATTTTCAAGGGCACCCCCTCTGTGGCTGACTGAAACCCTTAGAGTCACTGCCACTTTCTAGTCCAGGGCTAGGGCTCCCAGGACCACCATGGCTGGGAAAGGAGAAGGGGCTTGGTACCCTTGCTTAGAATTTCCACACAGTGCTCCTAGGATGTTTATCCTTTATTACTAATCTATTCGAACAGAACTTGAAGGAAATGCAAGATCAGTAAAGGCATATGCAAATGTTACTTTTTTCTTGTAGGTCATCACCATAGAAACTATTACAACAGGAGCTAGAGAGACATGACCGGATCATCAGGGCACAGAAGTGAGGGTCTCAGCCTCTTGGGTCCAGTACCATAAATACTAATGACGGTTTACTCCCCTTTTTTTGAACAAAGTATTCATATTCTTCTTCTGTTTTCATAGCCATCAAATGGGAATAAAAATCCCAGTCCACCTCACTGGAGTGCTAGCAGGAAGCCTCATTTTGTGTTCACCAGGCACCTGGAGAAGGCAGCCCAAGTGCTTTTATGAGTGACTTTTAGGTGAGGCTCATTCTCTGCTTAAGGCTTAGTTCCCTCAGTCTAGGGATCTTTCCCTGTTTGTGTCTCAGGGTAATAAGTGAGTGTCACTGAGTGGACCCTTACTCTTCCCTAAGCATTAGAAGTGGCTTGAGTCACTCTGCAATATTCTGTACTGTATTCCATGTCACATGCAATGCCTCTGCACCATGGGCAGTACATGGAGAAAAGAGGGAATTCCCTGGAAAGACTTTTGCAGTGATGCCACTCTCAACCATCTGTGACATTACCCCAGATCCCCTCTAGGTCCGATTTGTCTATTTAGTAAAATTAAAAATGTATTTCTTCAAAAGAAACCACTCTAGCTGAGGGTGTTTGTTAGCAATCTTAGACCACACTGTAGCCTAAAGCAGTCTTTCCTTTCCCCAGCACCTTGTGCGTTATGTTCTTGATGCATCTCTTGTGCTGGTAGTAGCAATTGCATAGCCACACAACACAGAAAACTAATCTCTTTTTTTTTCTGTAGGTTTCTCAGCCAAATCCACTTGTTAATATTGTTGATGATACGACAGCTAGTGCTGCCACAAGGTAAGGGAATGTGTGGTCAGATACAAGGAAGGAAGAGCTGAACCACCCCTTTTGGCAGAAGGCCACATTCAGATTGGGTTAAATTGATGGGGAAATAGCTCCCTTACCTATTTTCTCAACATCCTCCTGCCTTCAGTTAACATCAGTCTCATTCCTCTGGGTTGGTACTGAAGAATCCCACTTAAATTTTGTTTCATTATAGTTGCTTCCCATTTTTCCTGGGCAGGCAAGGATAGAGGTAATGTGGCAGTCTATATTACATCTTGAGATAGTACTAGAGTGGAGGGTACTTGGAAAGGCTGAAATAGTTGTTGAAAGCTATTTGCTGTCTGGTTTCTAGGAGACAGCGTGACTCATTGCATCTTTCCTTGTAGTCTGCACCTCTCAACCATTTATCAACTAACACACTTGATCAAGACTGATAAAAAAATCTTTTAGAAAAATTATAGAGAGCTGCACTATAGAATGGGAACATTAAAGTGTGGAAATAAAATGATTGCTGAAGATAAGGTCTGCTCCACTAGCATTGAAGAATGTAGGCTCACATTCATCCCAAGGGATTTATTGGTGGAGCTCCCACTAGTGCAAGTAATAAATGCATGCGTAAATCCCTTTCTATCTATCTTGACAATTTTTCTCTAAACATGCTTTGACTGGACTTCACAGTCAGCAGTCATTTTATGTGTGTGTCTTTAAATTACTATTGCCATTATTTAATTCAGGACTACATAAATATACCAAAATCAGAAAAAAAACACTTAAATTTAGTCAAAAAGTATAATTTGCATATGCAGGCCTTTATAATAACAAAAAATTACAGTAGTAGCAATAATAGCAATAATGATCCACAACATGATTTCAGAACCACAAAAAAACAGAAGTGAATTTGGTGCAGTAATCATAAATAAGTAATAGCTGACAATTAACACATTGCATTTTCAAGCTCTGAAAGGAAAATGACACTAGTGTGATAAGGCTGTTTTCTGCAGCTCATTTAGAATAAAGGTGTAAATGGCATATATGACATTTCACAACTGGAGATACCCAGAGATTAGAATGCAGGAAGGAAGGCAGAGACATCATATATAGGTTACAAAGGAAAACTCAGCTATTACTGTAGAATGTACAGATTAGGTCTTATAAAAAGAGCTCTCTGAATATGTTTTCTGACAGCAAGAAAATGTTGTCAAACATTTGATTCATCAAATGTTATCTTTACTATACAAGAAAAGCATTCTAAGCTCTGACAAAGCCCAGGAAGCAGTAAATGAAATAAAACAGAACAATTTCGTTGTCCATCCAGAAAAGAATAAATAAAAATGACAAATGAAAATGAGAAAATGCCTTTTCATGCAAATATTGGGCTTCCATGTTGGAGTTGAACAGTTAAAGGACTTTGTTCGTGTCGAATTTAAAAAGGCACAGCAGAAGAATATGGGTGACATTTTCCACAGTGTGTACCTGCTTTAGAACCTTAAACACCACTTTTAATTGATTTAGACACTTGGAAGTAATGTGTTCAGGATGGAGACATTAAAAGTCATGGATGTGCACTAAAAAATGTCATTTTAGATCAACTAGACCCACACCTGAATCCAGGTGGGATCCAGGTAATGAGTTTTATATGAACAAAAGTAAAGGAAGAACAAAACACTGGATGAGGTTCCTGCCTGCAGCTGCCCACRCCACCTCGAGGTCATGGGTGACTGCTCTCCTTGCAAACCAGTGGGCTTGGCACTGTGGTGTTGCCAGGCAAACTGGAACTGGAGACAGTTCCCCTCCAAACTCAGGACTCTGATCTGCACAGATGAGCAGTGAGTTCGGAACGGGAGCASCCGTCCGTGTAGGAGCAGCATGGCAGAGCGCTGGGGACAGCGACAGTACCTCCAACTCAAGCCCTCTGTGCTTGGTCCCAGAGCCCGGTGACTCATGGTGAAACTTGGCCTTCTTCCCCAAATGTATTTTTCTTTCATTAGAAGGACTGGATAATTAAATGCTTTATTCAGCTCAAAACTGAGCATTTTTGTTTCAGTAGAATTTACACACACACGTATGCAAAGGGTACACCAAACTGATACAAAAAGGTGTTAATTTAACCACCAAAATGGATATATAAATTAACCACACAGCCTGCTTCCTAAATGCCTGTGTCACTTTACTAATATGTCTTAGGATCACCTTGGAAATTTCCAGTTTAAATTATTTAAAATTACTACATGACCCATTTTGCTGCACATAGCTTAAACCGCTCCTGTGCATATCTTTTAAAACTGTTTTTTGCCACAGCAGGAAAYATACAAAAGCAGGAAAAAAAGAAAGGCTCCAGTCCGGGTGATATGTTCTCCACTAACATGTGGGAGAAGCAGGTTCTGTTCCAATCCTCTTGTTCCCCAGGCTGTCATGGGCGCTGAGTGTTGCAGAGATAGCAGCAGCAGCTTCTCCAGCTGATTAACCAGAGACAGTGACAGACTTTAACAGGAGTGCTACYCAGCACTCCAGAGCCAGAAGAATAGTTGCCTCAAAATAGAAGCAGATGGGCCTGTGCAAAACGATGGGACTTTGGAATTCAAAAAAGTGTGTTGGTGGGGAGGGAAAGAGGGAATTGTGTATCTCGTTTTAAAGGGAAAATGTGCACGCTGTCTCTTACTATCTTATCGAGCAAAAAAGATAAGGAGGTCAGGCTGTGCTAAACTATAATGAGCTGCGATAAACTGCGATTCAAAAACATGTTGAAACCTTTAAGAATTAAAGTAGAACATTGATGTAAAGGTGCCGTGTTATAGATCATTTACACAGGGATAATAATCCTGATAATAAATCTAACAGGAGCAAATGTATTTCTTCTTTCAGATTTCGGACAAGTCAAATGGACTGTATGAAAAGTAGTGAAATGTCCTATTTTATAATCAGTTCCCAGTGGAGAGCTGGATCTGAAATTCCTCATTGCAATTTCCTAAGCCTGAAAGACATTTGCTGGTATAAGGACTGAACTCTTTGAAGTTAGTCGGCCTGAATCTCCAGCAGTTTTTACACCAGGGTAACCCCTTCAACTTCAGTGAAATTGCTCTCAGTCTGTGCTCTGGCAACTGGAAACAGAATCATCCTCATAGGAGGGCTTCCCTTTCACTGAGGGAAAGCTTAAGGGTTGGCCCTTAATTTATTGATCCCATGTTGCAACAGCAAAGCTATATTCTAAGAGCATGTTGCAGGGTTTTAGGGTGATTTACACTGCTTCCACTATATCACAAGTGTGCTGTAGTGCCCCCCCAAACACTGAAAATAATGCTAGGGTGGGATTCATCTCATCATTGGTCACAGACCACTAGAAGTTAAGACTAAATTAGCAAACAAAATGGGCCTGGGCCCATCCTCTGACCCTGAGCTAACTTTTTCACATCCATATGGCTAAACTCTCTCAGCCTCCGAAACAGACTGACTGCATTTAATACGCTTATTGAGAATGTGTCAGGCCCATGCTGAGCCCTGAACTGTGTGCGGGCACTGTCTGGAAGAGTGCGAGGATGCTGCTGACGGTGCTAGCAATTTGACCATATGGATGGTCATGCACCAGTGTGCAGGGCTGTGTGATGGCCTGGCTCAGTTTAGTAGTACAAAAATAGTCTTGGTGTCTAAGTCTGTGTCTGCCATATCTTAAATGTCCTTCTTAGACAAACTGACATCTAGAGTTGCCTATTTCTCCCCACGGAGTCTAAAAGAAGTCTATGGTGACTAACTCAGATCTAGAATCTAACTTTCACATGCCTGAAGTTAAGTGAAATATATGCTAGTTGTAGTGTTTCAGCGATACCAGCTACATCCGTGAAGAAAGAAAAGGAGGGCAGATTTCTTACTCTGTGTGTCTGGATTTAGTATCTAGTAAAGCTGAATCTTTGTGTAAAGAAATAAAGAGTAAAAATAAGACACTCTCTGCTATATGTAGATCAATGTAGAAACAAGCACACACCAAGCTAGATGAGATTCTGATATCATGCATTTTGTTTGTCACCTCTTTAAGGAATATAAACAGTAATAGACATTGTATCATTTTAAATTGCCTCCTCCAACAAAATGCTGATTTTAGACTTGGTTTTGAGCCTCCAAGCTACCATGAAACAATGACTATTTACTCTCATCTTAGATTTTACCTGGCGAGACATAGCGAACACCAGTCAATACCATTAAGGTTAGCGAGACCCTTCTGCACTACCAGCAATTCTTCAGGTATCATCTCAGCAGAGTTCTGGGGAGATGCTCTCAAATCTCAGAATCAAGTGGAAAAACAGAGTAATGGGCATGTCAGCACAGACTGATTAATCATCATTTAAGTTAGAGTTTGGGGGACACACTTATCCTAATGTAAGAAGAGTAAGCCCCCACTTACTGTTCTTGTTACCTAATGCTTGACATGGCCTCAATACTCACTTAGGCCTGGCAGAGACCCAGAGAGAGATGCTGATATTCAAAGCTGCAGTTGCTGAATCTTTGACCGTCCCTTGATGCATCTGATTAAAGCAAATGATCGATACTAAACTTTGAGAAAAACTAGTGTGGGGATGTTATGAATGACAGCCCATGAATAAATAACTCTGATAATGGCATTTGTCTTACTATAAAGCTCATTCATAATTTAGCAAGAATAATGCCCATTAAAGAACACCTAGAATGATCACTGCCAAAATAAAGAGTTAATTGGCTTCTGTCTTCTGGGAACTCTCTCATAATAAGATCAGTATGGAAAAGTGGCTACAAACTCTATTTAATGAATATAAAAGTACCTACTCTCCATATAACTTCCTCCTCTTCTAGTCTTTCTTCAGCAGTTTTTGGATATCTGCTTTTGATATACATTCTCTAACTTTGAAATAAAAAAAAAATTGAGAAGTATCATCTTTTTTTCTTAAAATAAATAAAAGAAGGGAAGGATTTGACCCAATCTCCACTGAAGTCAACAGTGATTTGGGCCCCAAAGTAAATATCACGGGACTCTTACAATAAGCATTGCTCATTATTAAGCAAATCAGTGTTGCTGTACGCTAAATTTAGAGGAAGAAATAACCCAGTTATGTTGGAGGAGTTATGTACTTTAATAAAATGTAGCTTGAATATTTATACTGTACAGTTATGTAACGCCTATAAAATGTTTCCTGCCCCACCACCACAAAACCAGTTTGCAGATGTCTGACTTTTAATCTTAAAATACTGTCTGTCTAAGGGAAGGGGAGAACACCAATACCAGAGCCTTGCTCTAACAAAATACAAGTGGTTTGTATTTTCACATAAGGACTGTACATATGCATTGGCACATCTGTTCACTACACAGTCCCACAGCCTGGAATGGATAATATTGACTTCAGGGATTAATGCCAGCCTCACTAGAATAACAAACACTTGTACTCTAACAGTCCTTGCAGATTAAAACAGGACATGTTCCTTTGGACGCCATGTCAAAATGCAGGGTACCATCTAACCCTGCCTTCACCAGGTGATCAGTCACCTGTTTCTATTTAACATGCTCTATTTAACAAGTTTAGAATAATGGTGATGGAGCCAGAGTGTTTCAAAACCATCCTGGATTAATACTCCATGTGGAAAATTATGATGTTCTGTAGTGTTTCACATCTACCTCTACTATATCAAACACTACATAAAACAATCCAAATTCCAGACATTCTCTCTAGATATTGTAAGTATGCTACATCAGTATTTATGAGATCAAAAACATGCCAAGGCTTTAAGTCCATGATTCTAAAGAGAAACTTTTGGTTTCATGGAAGACCAAGCTTTCAGCACGCTGCTCCCCTCACCATTGAATGTGCCACAGCCTTGACCTTGAATATGCCCACAAATGTTACCACTGTCACTTCTCTTGAGTTTAAATACAGGAAATAAGGAGGCTATATAACAGTGCACTCCAGAGCTCTGCTTTCAAAGACTGAACGGTTCAAAGGACTGCTATTGAAATATGGAGACTTTCTACAGGTTAGCTCATCTGATGTTTCTGCACACAGACCTTGGCAGTGCCTGTTCCGCCTCTCGTGCATAACGGGTCAACAGCATGAAACAGCCATTGCTATTTGGCACTTTTACTAGCAATCAAAGCAGGGAGACAAAAGGTTTGACAGACCTGAAGAAAGAAGCCAGGGAGATGTGTGAGAGGTGAGGCAGACCAGTTCCCCTCAGTCCCACCAACAGCAAAGTTTACGAGGATCTCAAACGCCCAGAGTTTGCACTACTATCCCCTTGCACTATCACCCCTTACAATACTGAGGTTTCCTCCTCTCCTTCCAGGCTGCTTCAGTCTCTTTTACCTGCTCAGGTTTCTGTAGTGTGTGCACAGTGGAGGCTGAGGTACCAGGGCAGATGGATGGAGTAAAGCAGGAGCCAGGGCTGAGGACAAATGCTGCTGGTGCTGGAAGGAGGAGTGCTCCTGCAGTGCTGCCCATCTGGGTACTTACCCAGCACAGGCCACCACTGGCAAACCTGAGAGGAGCGCCCACAGGGCAGGTCCACACACCCACAGATAGCTATTCTGGGGGGAAGTGATGCAAACTGGAGCTCCCTTGGCTAAGGCAGTTTTACCTCAGATTGAAGGGCTATGCCATTTGGTCACAGTTTTCTGGCTGTTTCTCTTTTCCCTAGGGGGAAATGGGATTTTCCTGGAATATTCTGCTTGCACCTCCGTGCACTGAATTACACTTTCCCCTCTGTGGCTGTCCAGAGTGAATTGTGCCAAACAGAAGCACGCTAATGCAGAGAGCTCACACTGAATACACTACACTAGCCATACTGGGAAGGTTTTAGTCTCCAAGGATAGCAGTCCAACATACTTAATGAACATTGTTCTTTCCTATTATTTCCTGTAAGAGAAAGTAGAGAAAGATGATTCACTAAGGAAATCTGCATAATTAGGGTCCATCATTTCCTACCGAGAGGAAAATCACAGACACAGCAGAACACTTTCCCCCGCCCTTTTAGCAATTCTTCTCAAGTAGCTGTTAGCTCCTCCAACTCTGAAAAGGATGAAGGGAGAACTGGTACCAGACATACCCTGCCTGACCAGGAGAACTGCTTCCCCTGTACTGCGACTGCCACTACTCCCCAACTTTTGAATTCAAAATATGTTCTGATTAGGAAATGTTCGGTTCATTTTTTATCTTTCATGATGCTTGGCTTTGATGCCAATTTATAAATCGTGTACTAACCCAGGACAGAGGTACCTCTGTAGAACTTTGGTCTGGCAGCCCAACAATGCTGCGGAGGTCAGCGGAGGCCTGGTCTGTGTCAGGAGTCCACCAGAAGCCATGGGAAACAGCTCAGCCTGCTGTAGGTGTGGTTTGGCGAGCGATGGAAGAAAATCAAGTGAGTGACTGTGGTGCTGGGGCAGTGAGGCTAAGGGCTCCCCGCAGTCCTGGGGAGACGGAGGTGACCTGGAAGGAGGGCTGGGACCGGGCCAGCCTGGGCTGGGAGAAGGGGGACTGTTGCAGGACAGTTGGAGGCTCAGAGCCCGGGAGCATCAGGCTCATTTCTGGAGAGTGGCAGTTACAAATTCCTGCTTCTGCCAGCTTCTGCATTTTGCTCTCTCTTTCCCAGTGAACAGGGTGACTGCTGTGTGGTGATGCTCGTGGAAGGGATTATCCAGACAAAAGGGGAAGAGGGAGGGAAAGAGGATGATGAATAGTTTGAAATGGGAAGGGAGAGATGTTAGAAATGCACAATCATGATTTATATATTTCATATTATTCCAGCAGAACAGTTAGTGACATAAAATCCTAATATGAATTTAGGGTCGTCTAAAAAAATGTAGTGTCCAATACTGCCAAAAATGGGAAGTCCCACTCTTTCCCCTCTACTCCACCATTCTCAGATTGAAGCACTACCTCCTATTCAGAGCTAGCTATGGCATGTGTTTGGACAGCCCTTCTCCCTTCTCTGTGCTGATTTAACTCACTACTCTGACAAAAAAATAATCCAAGAAAGAAAGGGGAGAAAAGGGAGGGGGGATAGTTTTCTGTCGGCTCAGTGAGTTCAAGGAGACAAGGGAGGCATCTGAATAAATGACCCAGCAGGTGTAAAGGAGAAAACAGAGTCTCAGGGATAGGAGCAGGTGAGCAGGAGAGAGGCAAGGTGAAGAACAGAGAGAAGATCAACATTGCAATAGCAGCAAACTCGTATGTTGTCTCAACTGCTCCTAAAACAGCACTCTCCTTTATAGCAGCTTTAAGGTAGATTATACCAGTCTAAGACAACTATATGTTAGGGCATCATCACAGTGCTTTGACTGTATAACTACTTCAACATAAAAATCACCTATAAGCAAAGATTGGGGAGGGAACTTAAAGTGTTTGAATCTGACCTGAGTGCATCTTCGTTCAGAGGCACGAGCAGCTGAGCAACAGGAGGGCTGGAATGCCTTGCTAGAGGATGTTTATTGGAGTGCTGCACCTTCAAAACTCTTCCCAAGTTTTTCTCAGTTGGGTGTTCACGTTTATGTCTGCTCCTCTTATTCTGCTTAATTTGTTATTCTGTGAATTGATAGGACAGGCTCAGAGCTTGGATTCTGTACCTGAGATATTCCTCATATGTTTAAAATAGGTTTTTACTGTCTTTTATAGGCTCTTTAAATAAATCAGATGACAAGTGAATAACACAAAAATCTTCAAAAGAAAAGACTCAGAACAGTATGCTTTATGTAGAGTTTGACCAAATTAGTAAATCAGATTTTCTAAAAAGTGTACTCCTGGCAACAGATGATGATAATCTCAACTTTATAGTAAAGCACATGGACTATATACTTTCCAGTTTGCTTTTCTTTTTTGGCTCTGATTGCTAACATACTGAATTATTTTATTTTAAATGTTCACACACCTTTCTCTGATCAGTCACTGAATATATTATCTAAGGAATCATTTTGCACACCTCCGCACTGAAGTCCAGCGAAAGCAGAAGGTTTCATAAATCATGTGATAAAACCTTTTCTTGTAAGGCTCTAAGACTTAATCACTCTGGATAAGTTTGCATACAGTCCTAAGCACCTAATATTTTGAGATAAGCCTTCAAAAGTTAGAAATCAGCCCCTCTGCATTTCACCTTCTAAGATGAGAATTATTACCCTCAGCTCCACAGTAGCTGGAAACTTTAAAGCTATGTCTAATATCTGTGCTGTATCTAAAGACAATTTGAAATGCTTTTTTTTTCCCTATTACTGTTAATACTGTTATTGCTTTGAAGATCAATAGTAACTTTTCACAAGCAACAGCATACTTTGTAAATCAGCATCCTGTTTTGGGCAACCTTACGCAGACAGCTTCAGTTAGCTATTTTTGTGCTGTGATTAGTTTGCTATAAAGTATTCACCAGCTCACATTTGGGGGGAAGGGTGGTTTGGGAACAGGGATAACAAATGGTAATCAGCTGCTCGCATGGCTTCTTGTAGAGACCAGAGACCCCACTGCTTTGCCCAAAAAGCAACTGCCTGAGATTTCTTCTCTCTTCTAAAGTTTCACACCAAATCGAAGATCTTTACAAGCACTTCCTGTTCCCCTTGTAAAAACCCATCAGCTAAAAGCCGCTAGTAACTTGTGGCCTTCAAAGGTGAGACTTGAATATCAGCTCTCCCCTTGTGCCACTTTTCAATACAAAGGAAACTCTGAGCTTTAATTGTCAGACAAAAGAGAGTGCCTTAACCCACACATTCCCCTAATTAGGGTCTGCATGTGTGTACATCAATGACCTTTAATGGCAGACCATTAGCACCTTTAAACATTGCACTCTCGTTGGTTGAAAGTCTGTGTGCAGACAAGATTTTTGGTATTAAAGGTCTCTTTAATCTAAGGAAAAAGATAATAAGATCCATTGCCTGGAAACAAAAGTCTGCAAAATTTTGTAATTACTCATTTCGCAATGAGGACAAGCGGCAACTGAAACATCTTCCCAAGGCTGGTCTCTCTTGGAAGCTACAACCCTTTAGTGTTGACAAACCAGTAAAGAGTGTAAATACCGGGAAAGGAGCATAAACTGTGGAGGGATATATGTCTGGCCACATGACTGTCTGTGACCAGACATCAGCCAAACCACAATAACTAGCCTTCCCCGGGACTCCACATGCATTATCTGGACTGGCTCCTTTCTCTGGCCCTCGGCTGCTTGTTCCCCACGCCATGACCTCCCTCACCCATCGGTACCATCACCAGTGCTTGTGGGACTGCAGACTGAACCAAGCAAGGAAAATAATTCTGGGGAAAAAAGAACAACAGAAAAACTCCCCTGAACTAGACTTTTTCTCAATTGTATTGAGCTGGATTCATTCATTGATCTGGTTCATGGCATGAACMCATCAACCACAGCATCCACAGAACCTTGGAGAGGACCCTTGCGCTAATGGCAAGGAACAAGTGCTGCCGTGTTGCAGTATTGCTGACAAACAGGTAACCTTGTCCTTAATATGATCTTTTGTAAGGTGATGTACTCTAGTTTAAACCTTGAAATCATCAGCTTAGTTATATGGCAAAACCAGAGTGCAAAAACAAGTATAAGAGTAAAAGGTCAGTCTCAGTTCTCGGACTGATCCTCCTTCTGGCAGGGGATTTCTATCACCCAGAGTTTTCCAGTGAGAAACCTCTATGTCTGGTCACTGAAAAATTCTTAATAAGCACTGCTCCATATTCCTGATGCTCATGACTGTTATAATAAGTGATAAAGACGTTTTTGTGGCTATTGACTTGGGAGTCGTTTTATGATCCATTTAAAGGGAAATGATCTCAAACCAAAAATGGTGTGAACAAATTCTAGAACTCCATAGTAGCAAATTTGCTCCCCGCTGGATCAGGAAAAAATCTGCCACTTTCAAAAGTTGTATTTTATATTATGCTTCTACATGATCCTTTTCTGATTCTCCTAATGATTCCCCTAATAATTTCCCCACTTCTTTACATCCTTTCAGGACAGGCCTATCTGGTTACCTTCTGATCTCTACCACTCTGAGGTCCCAGACACTGGGTGTCACCTCCCACTTTATATTCTGGCACAGAAGCACATTTTCGATTTTCCACACAGACATTCCAGAGATGGAGATTCTGGGATTCCACCTACACCTTTAGCTCTCCGATCACCCTAATTTTCCCATCCATCCCCTCAGGGTGCCACATGAATGTTTTCAAACTCAGTGCTTAGGGGAAAAGCAAAGGCCTAGCAGGCCTGAAAACATGGAGGCTAACAAGTCTATTGCACTCCAGGTAGATGCCAGAAATCCTTGGGCAAGGACTCTGAGGAGTGCAGAGGTGGATAAGAGATTATAATCATCATTCCAGTGCTCAAGGTGCCATAATCACTTTTGAATGGGAAGCTGGTATGGTCTGCAAAGACATTGCCTCAAGTCATATTTTTTTGCAGATTCTGCAGCTAGCTTGGATAAGACTCGGATAAACAGGGGAGTGGGGTGGGGATGGGGAGTGGATCCTCAAGAACCAGGACTCTTCACCAGCTATGAGCCCAGTCATCCTTTTAGCATCTTCATCCTGAACATCAATTAGTTGTTCCTTCCTGACAACACACAAAGAGCTGGTACTACTTATATTATTGGTTCTGGGGGATACCATCATAGCCAGATGTGAGAAAATGTTCCTTTTCCTTCCTTTTACTTCTTATTTTCCTTTCCCTTGGTCTCCACTTCACATAGAGACTGCTGGCCAAACCTGCGTACAAAATTCCCCTCCCTTTCCCAGAGTTATCTGGCTTACGCAGTCACCCAAGTCCCTTCAAACTCCAAAGTTTTCAGCATACGTGCCAGGAACAAGCCATGCTTCATGCATTCCTTCCCCTCCCAACCATCCGTTAGCTTCCCCTGGCTGCTAAACTCCAAGATAGAGAGTTCAGTTACCCAGAATCCAATTGTTTATCATTACAGTGTCCACTAGAGTTATTGGAGGAGCCACAACAGCAAGAATCAGCCTTCTCATTTAGTACTGTAAGCACCACAGAGGGCAAACACAGGCTGGTGCCTGAATGCACTTGTGCTGATGACCATTCCCCTGACAAAGCCCAAATTAACATTTTTAGGCGTGCAAAAACATGACTAGTCACCAGTCACTGCAGATAAGCATTTATAGTCTGACAGTCCTGGGTCACCTTTGTCTGGGAGATAAGCTGGAATCAGAAACACAGGAAGTTCTCTGGCCAAGCTGTAATGTTTCTGAGGATGCCTGGCTTGTCCCAGTTCCTGAATTAGTAGCTTCCTCTCTCCTACTCTGCAAGAGGTCTGGTGGCATCAATCTGACTAACGCAGGGCAAACCTTTGCAAAGATGCCTTTTTGCCACACCGACTAGGGCCATGGCTTTAATAGTAGGAACTCTCTGTGATCTTATATAACCAATCACCAGTAGGATGCTGTATAGACCACCCGCCTCCATCACTCCTGTTCAGGATCCATGGCCTACAGGAAACTCTACCTTCTCCTTTCCCTCCCACTGTGAGGGTGGAAGCACCTTTCACAAAGCAGTGTGCATCCCGCACTAAGAAATGCCTGGGACCCCAGGGAGCCTATCCAGGACACCAGCAGTTATTCCAGAAGAGAGTTATGCCAGGCATCAAGTCTCCCAAGAAGAAATATCTGTGGATATGACATACTGGAAATGGTTGGAAGAAAAAGGAACATTGTTCAAACAGGAACAGTGTCCAGCAAGATCTTGTAGACTCTCCAACACCACAAGCTATATTTTCCAGAAGAATCTAATGGAGTTTCACCAGAGGCAATGGCAAGGCTTAGAGAGCAACCATGGGTCTCTGGACTTGCATCAGCTGAGGCCATTCAGCTGGCATGGTAAAGCATAATAAGGCAGGCAGAGAGGCCCAAGAGGATGCTCTGCACCCAGTTAGAGCACAAAATCCAGTTCAAACTGTAAGTGTTCCATGCTGTGTTGTGAAGAAAGAATTAGCAGTCCTACTTTCAGTAAACAAAGGTGAATGTTCAGCCAGAAACATCCTCACCTTTACTTCAACCTCCTAAGATCATTTCAGCCATGTACTATGGTTTACTACATCACCAGTGGGACCACAGCTTCTCTGTGGCAGGCAAGGACAACAGCTGCTCCCAGCTGTTGCAATTTTAAAGGTGTATTCCTTTTTTGGCATTCAGGGACTTGGAGCTTGCAGCAGGTGAAGAGAGTTTTCCTCTCCATGCCTCCACCAATGAAACACCCCAAAGCCCACCTAGTTGGAACTAGTGCTATTCTGCATTTGATCTAATTTGTTCCCACCTCTCCTTGCTCTTGAACAAGCATTTAAATCCTCCTTTTTGTAATTTTATCACATCCAAGTTTTAAAGCCCTGTCCAAGTACTCAGTGTCTGGTTTTATTCCAGACAGAAAGTACTTTTCTTGTGGTTAAAAAGGTTTATTGTTCATTTCACCCAGCACCTACAGAAATCAATTGATGGATGGGGTTTCCATGCAGTGGCCTAGTCAGTGTGAGGTGGACAAACCAAATGCACCTGGATTGCTGGCAAAGGAGCTTGCATATAGCAGACAAATTTCACAAGGGGGAAGATCAATAATTACAAATTTTGATTAAGGAGAGAGGCAGAATAATAAAAGGTGTCCACAACCCTAGAGATATGTGCCAAGCTCTTGATAATTTATTGGCTAGTTTTCTGACAGGTAGAGATATTACCTTTTCTTATGACTGCCCATATTTTATAATAGGAAGCATTGTGACTTTCAGAAATCTCGTGCTGCTTGGCTGATGTTGCCAGTCAGTCTGTGAGGCTTTGGCCTTAATTCCATACATGATAGAGGTCTTCCTCACCATGATGCTCTCACCACTGTTAGTCACTAAGGAGGTTTCCTCTGCCTACATGCAGACATGTAGTGACTGTCACTCAGGTTGTTCTTATAATAGTAGATATCTGGTCAATATGTTTAATTTTTATGGAAGCCTGGGGTGGCTAGCTCAGCTCAGCTGCAGATGTCTGCTTTGTGAATAATTGAGATTAAGTAACATGCTTGCTTGCAGCACAGTCTCTTCCAGCAAATTCACCTTTATTTTCTGCATTCTGAACAGAACAGAGAGTTTCAGTGCAAGTCATCTCCATTAAGTGTCTGTTCACATTCCCATCTTTGGGTAGATTGCTATCATTCTTCCAAAAAGGGATGCAAATGTCTGGTAAAGAGAGTGTTTCAGAAATCTCCATCTTGGCCTCTTAATGCTTGAAGATTTCTGATTAGCCACCTCCAAACATCCCACAAGCGATGAGGAAAATATCCCATGTTGAAGTGAGAAAGAAAGGGCACAACTTGTAGGAATCTTTCCTTTAACCTGAACAGATTTGAGATCACAACCAATGCTTTCAAATGGAACTGAAGCTGGATAGCTGTCCATTTCAATGACATTTCCTGGTCTGGCACATGCCTGGAAAGGATCTTAGATATTTGATTTAGGGAGTAAGTACTCTTTGACTAATTTGGCTATTTGAACTTGCCAGATGCAAATGTGAATATTTCTTAAAGCACCTGCTATCTCCCGGGATATTTGTGAAAATGAGGTGCTGTCTCTCTTGAGGGTATCTTGGCAAATAAAACTCATAAACCATGGCCCCACATTGCAAAACATCTCTTATTCTTTTTATATGTCTGTTAAAAAAAAAAATCTGTGAGACCCAGTAGATCCTAATTAAGTTAAATCAATTGAAGAGTGCAGAGAGAGAAAGGAGAGAAGAATATTTTGAACAAGCTATTTTTGCTTTTGCCTTCACAAAACTCTTTTCCTTTCTCTCTCTTTGTTTATATGGCTGGGCTCAACTTCAGCTAAACCAGCTGATTCCAATAAAGAAGTACTGGCAGCTTTCAGACCTGCTTTCCCCCTTGAATCTAAGAGGAAAACAGAGAAGAGTTTGCAAACTTTTCCAAGTGGACCTGGAAGGGCTCACTTTCTAGAATTTGAATGTCTGGCAAAAGAACTCATGCTAATTATAACATCTCAATGCTCTCAGTTTCCCAGCCCCTTTCCTGGCCTTTCCCCAGAGCAGAAGAAGGAATGTGCAAGATTCCCATTGCCAACGAATGGTAAACTCAGGAGTCCCTWTTTCTTCCCTTTCTCCAGCTGAACCCACACCTGCCTTGTACAGATCTATCTATAACAGCTGTGAAATACATTTTGTATCCTTGTAGCTTGCAACGGCTAGGATGTGAGACCACAGCAAATTGAAAGCCTGTATCCTGCTAAGACAATTTGTCAGTCTTCATTTGTAGCAAGCTGTGTGGTAATGCCACTGCTAGTTAAAGGGTCAGTATGACTTTCATTTAAGATTACCTGTTCTCTTTGAGGGCCTCTATGCATTTCCACTTGTGGATATAGAATTCCTCATACAATAAGCTACAGATCTGCCCTGAAAAGCCAAGCCTGTAACAGAGGGCTTGAAAATGCATGCAAGGATGATGCGATTACGTGTTCCTTATTAGGTACTACATCTTCTCAGCTGCATCGCTGCAGCAAAGAGCAGTTGGAAATCCCCTGTATATCTTCAGACTAAACCTTTCCTTTGCCTATGCAGACCAATTATGAGAAAATAACTAAACATTTTGGAATCCTCAAATATTTCCCATAACAGCACAGTATAAAGGATATGATCTTTGAACCTGGTCAAACAGCACATGGTGTCCATTCTGAGAGGAGTGTGAGGGCTCCTCCTATACATTTCTCTCTGGAAAGCTGAGTACAGCAGGGATACAAAATGATTCTGGGAACAGATGAGTGTCCCCCCAGGGACTTTGATTTGGGCTAGCACTGAGATGTCCTGAGAGACAATTACACAGTTGGCCTCACTTCCTTTTCCTAATGTATCCTTAGCACATCAGCCAATGCAATCCCTTGGATGTCATGACACACCCCAATGCCAAGAGAATCTGCGACTGCCCAGTTAGGGCTGCTTTTTACAGTCCTTTCTATACAGCACAACAGTGGAAGCCACAACCTGACCCAGAAAGCCTATCTTGTAAAAGAGTCTATTGTTCAAGCAGGAACAATGGTTTCAATAATTCTTGGGGGKTTTTTTACTTTGTTTTCATTTAAATATAGTGCCTTGTATCAAGATCTAGTAGTTTATTTCTGATTTTCTATTTCCCCTCTGAATATTATTTTGTATCTGTTAATTTCCCAGAGGTTTTTTCTTGTTTCTGTATGTGTAATGACTTGCTTATATGTTTAATGAAAATGAGAAAAAAGCCTAAAAATGAATATATAGCAAATCATATCCCAGCTGCCATCTCAGAAGGGAAACAGAGAAATCAAATAAAATGGTATTTTCTTCTGGGTCCTTATAGCTTGTCTGTATCTTTGTATGTCTTTCTCACCCTTTTTGCTGTTCCCACCTTCTGACATTGGTTTGCAATTTGTGTTCTGGACTCTTAATACATTATTCAAACAATGACTGTCTCCTAATTTCCACTATCTCATCTGATAACCTTGAGTCTCTTTTTATCTCAAAAACTAAGCAAATGAGCCTGTTTTATTTTTATATGCTGTTTGCTGAGCCTCAGCTAAGCTTCAGGTTTGAAATACTCAGACTTACTGGAACCATAGATTTGAATACAAGCAGGTTAATCTTTCCAGCACACAAAACTGAATTCCAACAACTTGCTCAAGAAATAAATTCTTCCCAAGAAGCACCCCCAAAATGATGGGCTTTGCATGGGCACTCGAAAGTCARGCTTTCTTAGAGGCCCTCTCTCCTTAGAGAAAATGGGTTAAGTTCTAAAGTCAGAGGCCCCCCAATACACTAATCTTCCAGTGACAGGTTCTTTTTTTATTAGAGCTCAGAAGATAAACTGTGGGTATCTGCACAGATTTCTGCTGCATCAGTATAGCATAAAGAAAAAGGTAGTTTCTCAAGGGAGAAATTAAGCCAGTTAGTATATCATAAATCCAAACGAACACGCTAAACTCCACCCAGAAATCAATAAGCAATCAACATAGATCACAGGGTACCCAAAATATAATCATCTTGACATTCCTCCAGTGAACAGATGGAACCCTTTTCTCTGCACCAACAAAATTATTTTAATAGACTTAATAAGTAGAGTTTACATAGATCATAATATGGATGTTTGCACCTATGAATGAAGATTGCATCCTCTTGGCCACATATAAAAGAAAGATGTTCTGGCTACTTCTAAGACAATCAAGGAATAACTGGGAATCAAATCAGACTATTCATTGGTCAAATAAAAAACAAATGGCTGATAAGCATCTTCAACAGGAAGATACATTCCTCACAATAATCTCTGTTTTGTTTGATTTTTATCTGGCTTGGGTGTTTTGACAGGATGCTGAGCTGTCTACAGTGGAAATCCTCAAAGAAGACCGAAGACAAAACAGCCAGGTTTTATCTGAGGGGGGAAAAGAAAAAGAAAAAAAAAGATTAGAAACATAACTTTTCAAACAGGGAAAATTCAAAGCAACCAGGAACAACTGAACAAGATTGTTAAAAAAGTTTGGTACACAAACTCTCTCCCCATCCACTGCATCCTTGCTTCCAGGCAACTCCATGACTTCGGAGGAACAATAAACTCTTCCCAGCACCCTCTGGGTCCCAGGAGGGCCATCACCATCATCTCTGAGGCTTGGCTGGCTTCTCTCAGCTCCACGCCACAAGTCTCCAGTTCCCCGTTCCTTTTCCAGCTACATCCTGCAGTCCCTCCATACCAAATGTGCTCAGTTGCCTAATGGGGAGGAACAATCTCCTCTTCCCTCCACAGTCCCACCTCATCCAGCCACTGTCTTAAGGGAAGATGTGTATAATTGTGAAGATACAAATAAAGCAAATGTCATCCAAGACCAGCCTCAGTTAGCTTTCATACATCCAAATGGCAATGCCAGCCAGAACCAGGAACAGGCATTCATCTGTGCTATCTGGAGAAGAGAAGAGAAAATACAAAGCTAACCTGTGTCTGTGCACTGAAGGCAAGCTGGCCAGGTGCTCATACCAGACCTTCAACTGCTTGTTTTCAGGCTGAACAAGAAAAAAAGAGCAGGATAAACTCTTGCAAAAAATAGTTCTCAGAGGAGAGAAACCAACTGTCTAACATTAGTCAGTAGGACTTTTTCTGGGTAAAGAATAAGAACAGCCTCGCCTACAGCACTAAGTTTTATAGGTATATTAACAGTATCTCATGGATAGTGAAATGGATATGCATAACTGATCTGACTTCATCCATCTGTAGAAGAAAAAGCATTGACTAGCTAAACAAAGTCAGTCTTCACACTGTGCCCAAACTGAAAAGAAAACTTTAATGTATATGTATATATCATATGTAGGTGAGAGTGTTTGCACACATAAAACCTGTAATTGTAATCTCACTGTGACCTGTCAATAAAGTTCACCACAAACGAAGGAGCTAACAAAAGGCAAAGTTGGCCAGCCTGTCAGTGTCAAATGATGGTTTCATGAACACAACCCATATCAC
Source organism: Apteryx rowi (assembly GCF_003343035.1). Taxonomy (NCBI): domain Eukaryota; kingdom Metazoa; phylum Chordata; class Aves; order Apterygiformes; family Apterygidae; genus Apteryx; species Apteryx rowi. Next base: position 84,095 of record NW_020447908.1, read on the forward strand.
AGCTGTTTTAAGAAAAGCTGCTAGCCTGGCCTCTTGAAGAAACTGTCCCACTTACACAGGACCTTGTACCTTCTGCTAGGATTTAATAGCTATGAAACTCATGCTTTCAGCACCCATGTCATGGCTGAAATGTCACCAAATCTCGTCACTACTACGCCATGCATGACTGGGACAAAAATGAAGAGGAAAAAATGTAACATTTTCTGCCCTGAAGATATTGCGCTAGCTGCACAGAGACAATGCTGATATGATTTTCTCACAAGGCTCATGTCAGTCATGGAGTGAAGCCACGTAGGATCTTCCTCATAGCTATCCGTAGCCTAAAGCAACTGGAGGATTTGGTAAATMTTATGAGCAAGAAATCTCTTCTTTGCTTCCAATTTAGTGGGTTAATTAGAGTTTTTAGACACCTTTTTGCTGCAGTCAGCTGGCTTTTGCTTGAGAACCATCCAGTGAGGACTCTCTCTGGTTTCTGGACCTCTTGGACTACTCTGGATGATGACAACCAATGGGATCTACAAGGACAGCCATGGAGGGGCTGACTCAGAGTCAACTCAGAGTCTAAATCCAACAATAGTGTCCATGGGAGGAGCAACTGTCTTTCTCAGAATTTAAACTGCAGTTTCAGCTGTCTTTTAGAACAGGTCATCAAACCAGGACTCTTATCCTGACAGTAGTCATGACCAAACTTCTGATTATCAGCCCAAAGGGAAAAATACACAAGAGTGCAAAACTGATGTTAGCTCAAAAGATTCAAAGAATCTTCATACTGCAGATAACAGCTCATTCACACCATCAGCTACCGGAGAGCCCTGAACCATAGCAAAGCAATGAAACAGAAAGCTCTCCAACTCATATCCCTCTTCTTAAGTGGCTCGCCTTCTGCAGAGACTGAGTCCCTAGCCACCTATCAAGTCATGCCTTACCTCCTGTACTCTTCATAACTTTTTTTTTCCCTACATGTCACTTGTGGCAGCAGAGCTGGCCATCCAACAGTGCAGTGAGTCATCCTCCCAAAAACTACTGCAGAATATTCCCACTTCTTCCATCAATTTTAAAGAGCCCTCCAATGGGTTTTACAGTTGGTGGCATTTTTTTTAAATAATCATGATTTTTTTGACAGTTGCTAATCTACAAAGAAGGTTAAAAACTCTGTGAAAACTTACACTGCTGAAAGTGCTATTGCTGATGTATGTTTAAGTTATCAAAGACATGCAAAAGGAGAAAGTGTCTCAACTTATAATTGTGAAGCAAGAATCTTCAGATCAGTAGAGCAGATGAAGGAATTTGGCTCTGTATATATTCTGGAAACAAAAATGATTTTCATATTCTTTCAAGGGTGAATTAAAAAAAGACATATTAAAAGGAAGAAAAAAAACCCTTTTACAATAACTTTAGAGGTTATACCTAATCCTGATGTTTCAGTAATCAAATGCTTTATCAAGCTCCCAAAATTTTAATTTGCTATTTTAAAAGCTCCCCAGCTGGAAATAGCCTAATCTCTAAAGGAGTGCCAGATGCATAGGACAAGAACAGTAAAAGCTCTAACCCAGCAGTCTTCTTCTTATCTTCACTGGTAAGAGGAAATGAATGAGTCAGCAGAACAGAGAGGCAGAAATGGAGTGCATCGCTCCAGTAATTCTGAAACATATGAACCCAAGAAAGTGTCTCAGTTATCAGGAAAACTTTTAACATTAATAAAGAATTTCATTGGAAGTCAATGGAAGGATTTCAAGTTTGACAGCATAATAAGCCAGAGGTTCTTTGTATCAGTCATTATTTTGGATCTTAGTTTAGTAATAATACCTAGTTCTAACAGCATTTTTCATCATTTGATCAGAAGCTGCTTCACCAAGGAGTTCAGTATTTTTACTGCTACTGTATGGAAGAGGAAAAAAAGGCTAGAACAAGAAGTGAACCTTGTTTGATAAAACATTTCAAGAGTTACAAGAGACTGCCATGCAATCTAGATTAAAAGAAAAAACACAGACTAGAGTTTCCATGTTTGCCTTTGATTGATTAGATTGCATTGTTCTTGCAATGATAAGCATGTTAACTAAGGCTGCAATGTGTTTCTTAAATGGCAGCAAACTGTCAAAGACTGTAAGATTAATTTAGTATCGAAAAATTGCTAGAAAAAGAAAAACATTAATTGGAGAAACAGAATCAAGCCCTATTTAAAGTGAAATTCCAAATGAAAAGTTCAGATAATATCCTGCATATAAAATGTTTAATTAAAATTCTTCTTCAATTCTTTAGTCTGATTATTGAGCTGCAAATCTCACAGATTATGATTCTCTCGCAAGTTTTCTGATATTCATTGCTTTTGCACAAGCTGGGATGTCCTCAAAATACAAGTCTCTTTCAAAGTGCTTTGGTATTTTCACTTGTGGCCATATATATATATACACATACATACATACATACATACATACAGTTTGTTCCAATTGAAATAAAGATATTGCCTAAACAATCTCAAGACGGCTAGGAGAGTATAATTGTTGAAAGCTCATTCTGTTTATTTAACTTTGCATTGGTAGAACCTATATGATATATATCTGATGGCCTGTATGTTATAGATACTTAGAAAGAACCCAAAGAAGGGCTCTTACCATTTTCCCATTTCCCCATGGTAAACAACTTGAGACAATCTTACTAGTTGACCAACTACAATAATTTAAACATCATAGGAGGCTCTACTCACTCCTAGTTGCTTATTTTAACTGGCATCCTCTACAGGGAAAAATAACAGAATATAAAAAATGAATAGCCCAAATTTAAAAGGTGGCTTCATGAGGTATGTGATAGTTTTAGATTTCTTTGGTATCTTGTGAGAAGCTAAAGTTAGACACCTATAGTTTTCAATTCACTCTGGATTGATTTTGAGAAGTGTGGCCCTCATGTTCAGAACATATGAATTATTATTTCTAAGGAGCTCTGCCATACTGCACACTTAGAGGAGACATTCTAGACTGTCATTAGACAATTAGGCCACCGAGATAAAGTGTGAAACTCTCCCAGTTTCCAAAGTAAGCCCATAACAGGAAAAAAACAACAGCTTTTCCAGAACAGGTTTTTCAAGTGCATTCAGGGGAAACTGTTACCTATAAAAGTAGTAGGATTTAGATTTCAGTTTGTTTCAACATTTTGTCCGAGATCTGGTAGTGACCACAGTAGTTTGCATTGTAATTGTCCACGGATGTAGTCTGAGCATGGGTTCCTGTCTAGTTTCACTGGTATCACACTGAGCAATTACATTCCCTTTCCATAATGAAAATATATAGGCCCACTGCTTCCATGGTGCACACACAGGAGGAGTCCAGGCAGTAAGGGCAGCTGTCACAAAGAGACGATGCTGCCTCCCCTCCTGCTCCTTTCCTTGCTGCTTCTGCTTGACTTTCACTCTCATCTGTAAAGTCAAACATGAAAAGTGTGGGCCCGTTAACAGATTATTCCCAAATTCTTACACTGAGAGTCTTCAATAAACATGTCTGGAGAACCATTTTGTAATAGCAGCTCCTGAACATGCAAGCACTAGTATCTAATTCTCATTCAAATGAAACAATATGAATGAGACTCTCAGCTGCTTTGTTAGGAGTAGAACCGCTCAGGCATGGCATTCAGCTTGGTCCAAAATGAGCTTTCTCTAACCAAATGGCTTGCTTTAGCAGGGTAAACAGTGACCACCTGCTATTCTTTCAGCTGCAACCAAAGGAGAAGGAGCACTTTATTATTTTAACTAGCGTGCAGCCTGAGTTGCATATCCCAGTGGATATTAATCAGCAAATTCAGAGCTCTAGTGCTTTCAAAAATGTATCATTTTAAATTTATTTTCATAAAATATAGGGTCAAAGTGAATGTTAATCTTTAACGGGATGAAAATATGTCATTTTTTTGTGGGAATTAAAAAGTAGACATAATCTATAACTGACTTTTAAAGTAGACAATAAGGCAGTCAGCTTTACCTGGGAATAAAATATTTGGCATTTTAGAAGTGTATTTTCTATGAATTATTTGAAACACAGATAGAACTATGTCTCAGTTTTGAAATTATTTCCTGGCATTTGTCAAAGCTCTTTTCCACTAAATAACTAAGTATCTTCTATCAGTGATTTGTGCGTTTATTAAATAGGCCATAATACATTGCAAGCCATATTGCCAAGCTATCATTTTATTTTAAAGAAATAATTTTTAGAAACCAAGTCCAGAATTAGGTTACATGCTTCTCACTTTTCAGGGCACCGTTTGGGTATTGACGGAAATGATTTACCTCACTATTCTTATCTTACTCTTCTGCAACCTGTAGTGGGATTTCCACTGTGGAATTCAATATCTTCTCTCTCGGAAGATCTCTTCACTCATATCTTCTTTACAAAACATGACATTTAGGTTTCTTAGACAGTTATTTGATTGGTTAGTGCTTTTCTGTTGTTTGATCTTCTTAAAGTGAAACAGGTGGGAAAGTTTAAGAGTATCTATATTTCCTGTAAAGAAACAGAACATTAGTCCTGACTTGTACTGGGGAAACTATTTTTAACTTTAATTGTATTATGCAAATATAAAACTGGAGTGGTAGCCCTGGTTACATTCCCTCATTTTAATTACGATTTAGATGGACTGATTGATTTCAGGATATGCTTAAAAAGATGTCTATGAGTTATTTATGTATTAACATAATACAGTAAAAATCCAAGGTTCTGCACAAAAATACATACCTCTGCACAGGAATCACTATGCCTGTTTGACAAATGGCCATTTTTAGGGTAAAAATGAAACAACTCTTTAAGAAGGCGCAATGGTACTACACAGCAGAATAAGGGAACCGGGGGGGGGGGGGTGCAGTTCTCTCTCATATAAACAAATACCTGCGCCAAGGCCCCTTTTGCAGTGACGACAAGACGCCTGTTTGCCTTAGTCTTCATAACTCACCGCTGCCTGGAGACGAGTGGAGGAATCGGAGACGGTGGTTTTTCTCGGGGTGGCAATATTAAGCGCATGTGTGCCGTCTGCCCTTGGCTTCGCGCACGCGGCTGGGAGCGCAAACCTGGCGTGGGGGCGTCGCGGGGGTTGCTGGTGGGGCCGGGTCTGGCCGCAGGGCCCGTGCCCCCGCCCTGGGGGAGCAGGGCCGCCGCAGGGCCGTGGGGCCGGGCCAAGGCCAGGCCAGGCGATCGCCCGTGGGGCCGTGGCTGGGCAGGGGCAGGGCCGCSGCAGGGCTGGTGCCGGCACCACTGCAGCCTCGCAGGGCAGCGACTGGCGGCCCCTGGCCGGGCTGAGATGGCGGCCTGGGCCTGGCGTGGGGAGGCCCGGGGGCAGCGACAGCCGGGGCCATCAGTGCCCTCGGGGCCTTGATAATAGGAAAGACTATTTGTTACAGAAAACAAGCAGATCTACGGATACATATGTCTTGTCAGCTGCCTCTAGAACAAGCATTTCCAGGCAGGAGCCTCAGCAGAAAGGAGATGCGGGGGTAAAGCCCGGAACACCCCAGGCCTAGCGCTTTGCCTAGTGCGGCCCAGGCAAGGTGGGGGGTCTTCAGACACCCGCTCCACATCTGGGAGTTGCAGACCGGGCAGACTCTCAGGTCCTGACAGCCTTCAAACAGAATTTGGTTTAAATTTTAGGCTTAAATTTAGGCTTAAAAGAGATACATGCCTTCAAGTTGGGGAATGACAGAAATTTTTCAAAAGGAAGGGCATAAGTATCTCAGTACAATGCTTGCATTTTCGTAATAATACGGTATTATTCACTAATGATCAGCTCTTGTTCAACTACAACTGGTTTCTGTAAATAACCAGGAGACTTTTCCAACTTTTGGCTAGGTGACCTGAAGAAAGACATGTGTTCTTGATAGCTTTTCTCCTTTTTAAAAAATTACATAAATTGGTCAGCTAAAAGAGGTGATCTTTTTTCTACACATTTTGTTTTTTTATTCTATTTACCTTTTTTCACTATTATTAAGTATTAGTCTGATGCTTTCAGAGAGCTATCTACAATGATTCCATCTGGTAAACATATGTTTATAACCCATCACTGTGTACCTGGAACTAAGATTATTTTTTTCTTATATATGCTTCTTTGCTTTCACTGACATTGAATTTTATATTGAGATGTTTTCTGGTTATTCATGACTGTGAGATCTTTTTGCAGCTTTTCAGAGTCAACTTCAGAACAGACTATGCCAAAAAAGTCTGTGCTGTATAAAAACTTGTCAGTGACTGACAACACATTCACCCCCATTTTCAGATCCAGACTATGCTGAACTATGTTCCAGTATTGATATTAAGAAGATTTTGCTAATTTATGGAGTACCTAACCTTTCTCCATTTCTCCATTGTAGAAACATGTCATTTGTTTCTAACATTCTTTGATCAGCCATTAATCTATGAGAAGGATTCCTCTGTTATCCCCTGAGTGCTTAGTTTTGTTAAAAGAGGTTTTGTCAAATGCTTTTTGAAAATCCATACATATTATATTCTTTGGATCAGCCCTGTCCACATGTTCATTTATTCTTTCAGTGCACTGTAATAAAACTATGACTTTCATCAAAAGCCTATTTCCCAATATCTCATATTCCTCACAGTATTACTAAATTCATTCATTATCAAGTTTATTCTTTTTTACTAATTTGTGGAAATCAGGTTTATCGATTCATATTTCCTAGGATCATGACTGGAACTTTTTTCAAAGTTTGATACCATGTTTCCCATCTGCTTTCCTGTGACATTGGGACACATGTAAACAATAATTACAAGTGTCAATTGGCAGTTTAACAATTTAACAATGCTTTTTAGAATTCTGGAGAGAATGCCACCATGTTCTAGTGATTTATTATTCTTAAGTGTATTGATTTATTTTCAAACTCTTTCATTGATACGTCAATCTGACACATTTCCTCAAACTCATTCCCTGTAAAGAATGGCTGTGACATGGGAAGGATTCAGTCAGCCTTTCTGCAATGGTTATGCATCACAGAAATATTCCTTGTATTTCTTAACCATATCCTGGACCTGGACAAGCTTCCTTATTCTGGTAGGTTTGAAAAAGAAACAGCTTCTGTACCACTAAAGATTAGTTTCTCCAGATCTCTTTGGCATGCCTTTTTGTGATTTTAGTTTTAACTTGTCGAGGACCATGGTCCTTTCTAGTCTTCTTTACTGGACATTATTTCCACTTTTTGATTTTAAGCCAGAATATACCTACATAGCTGCACCTTCTATTTCCTTTACACTAGCTTCCTCTTCTTTATGGATTTCTTTTTTCTTTTTTTTTAACTTGCACATTACTTAGACTTTTTTGAAGGTGGAGGAGAGGTCTTTCTCTCTCCTAGGTGGAATTGAAAGCATATAATTTAAACAATGACCATTATAAACTCACCTTTTATACTTGCATACATTAGCTGTCTTCAAAAATGTAAAAGCTGACAGGAGAAGAGAACAAAACACTCTCTCTGTTCTCTGCAATAGTACCAAGAGGATGGGCTTAAGTTGCAAATTTTGTTTAGGTAATTTGAAACATATTTCATATCTATAAAGATGTTTAAGTAATGGAATAGATTGTCAAGGGAGGTTGTAGAAAAAAAGCAGGTTACACAACAATGTGTAATGGTTCGGTATCATAATAGAAGGGAATGGATGCTAGATGATCTCCAGTACCAGTTCATTTCCAAGTTTATTTTCTATACCTGTGTGATCCCCCATCCAGCTTCATACTTATGTTTCCATATAGTTGTTGAAGACTCTACACTGTATGGGATTTGACAGCCATACAAAAATGGTGTAAAGCAGTAGCAAACCTGAATCTATCCCAAAGTAGTTAAAGGACTTGTAGGTATTATTTAAGCAAGTACCTTCCAAGAGAAGGGAGATCCCTCATAGTTTTTATCTGAGCAGAGAACACACCAGCAACAGGTTTATTCTTTATGTCTTCAGGTGTAAATGGAGTTCCTTTAAACAAAGTTTTAATGAGGGAAATATTTATGAAAATGAATTAACAGTAGGTGGCCTTAAAATCTCACTAAGAAAACTGAAATCTCTGAGCTGGAACTTGAGGGCCAAGTCACTTCTAATGTCACATGGTTGTTAGCTTTAAGAGAGTGGTACCTTGCTCATTCCTAATTTTCCCATTCACCCATGCCTACTTAAATAATCAAGTTTTTATAGCTTTCTGTATAATTTATAGCCTGATAGTTCATATGTGATAAAACTGTAGAATTAATATAACTAACAGATATAATGAATTCTCTGATTAATAGATCCCTATATCTCTGGCAATATTTAGCAGGCAGCAAATAATATACTGCTTTTTAATTAGTGCCTACTGAGAGAGAATTTTTCCATTTTAGATGATTATGGTTATTACTCATAACATTTTTAGAGATGAAAACTTTAAAAGGTTGAGCAATTTTGTTTTACAGGAACATAAGATTATCTGAAAGTATCCCTCACTCGTCACCAAGCATTTCTGGTTCCTCTTTATCTTCAACCTCTTCTCTTACATCATGTACTGCTCTTTCCAGGGAAGTCATCCTCTTTCCACTAAGATTGTCTGCTTCGCCCTTGAGGACTAATTATGTCCTTCTGTCATAATGACCTTGTTTTTGACCTTGAAACCAGATGTCTCTGCTAGTGCAATTCTAAATTCAATAAGCATTTTGACTGACTCATCTAGGTTCTTCTGGTTCCCTCCTACCCTCTTCTGAGCCTCCCATTTTACCCTTAACTTCAAACTCCTTCAAACAAATCCCTTTGAGCATCCCGCTTTTGTTCTACCAAACTATCTGTAGGGCGCTAACAGATGTTGCAAAGTCTGCATAATACTTTGAAGCTGTATATTTTTTGCTCTAGATCACTTAGTGCATATGACGTTGGACATCAGCAGACAGCCTAAAGATGACTCCCTTTTTGCCTGAGGCCCTTCAACAGAGGGGCTGAATATCAAGGGAAGTGTCTGAGGCAGAGAGTAAGTCAATTGTGGGAAATGGAGTCAGAAAATGATTCTTACTAGGGCAATTATAGAAGCTGGAGGTTAAAATTTCTAGTTCAATTTATGCCTGTGTTTTTTTCCAAGCCAATTTGTCCATCCCTAATTAATACTAAGAAATAGTTATGAGCAACATTAGAGTGCCACCATTTAAGATAATGCTAGCATCCCTTTAAAACACATCTGTAAAAATTCACTATAGACCAGAGGTGCTTAGCCTTTTGTGCCACAAAATACAACATTTTCAACTCTGACAGCCTGAGGGTTGGGCTTAATTTGCATAAACACTTAAATACATTTACATGTACTTGCCCTGCAAATAAACAGTAAGATCCAATACTTGCTATTAAGGCTTTACTGTGAAAATAATAGATGAAGGTTGCATTTTAAGGATGAGACAGGGAGAAGGTTATGTTGCCTATAAACTTTGTGTGATGTTCTTTTGCTGAATATTTTATTTACAAATTAATTCTGGCCAATCTGAGGATGATTCCATAAGGAACATACATTATTCCATTCCAGATAAAAACCATTTATGGCTTAAAATTGACTAAAATTTGCCTGGTATGTTACTAGAGGTTGATGGATTTTCAATACTATTCACCAGTTCTATTCAAAGTTCTCCTTTAAGCAACCTTTCCTTCCAGGAAAATACAATGAAATGCAAAGGCACAAAAAAATGAAATAAAATGTACTAATCTTGCAGTTGTTTTTCTTTTTATTACAGTATCTTTCCCTCTCTTACCTTCTTTCTCCTGTCTTCATTCTCTTTCCTTTTTTTGAAACAACTCTTCCACAGTAGTTACAATTTCAGCATGAGAATATTTTGACATTGCAGGGTAACCACCAGACTAGAGAGAAGAGAAAACAGCATCTCAAAAAAACAAAGCTCATAGCAGTCGTTAGTGAGAGCTGGCAGGACCATGCCCCTGAGAGCTGCATGTGAATGGCTGTTCTGAACACAGCTTTCCTCCTCCCACAGGGGAACACCACTTTCCAGAAAGATGCTGGAGTAACAGAGTTATACTGAGGTTAGCCTGCAAACAACAGGTCCAAAGGAAGGTATACTCATGGTTTGTGAGTTTTGTGGCAGAAATGGAATATAGATGGAAGCTATGTTGTATCCCCATAACCCGCTGCCTTGCACAGCTCAAACCAGAATAGAGATACTGAAGTCCTAAGCAAATCTTGGCATTGCTTTGAAGAAGGTTGGTTAGGCTTGATGGTTGTTGCTTGCCGTGACACAGATATCCCTGTCACATAACTCTGTTTTCACAAGATTTGGAGGTGGGTCACTCAGCTTCTTCCACACAAGTAGGGATGTGGCCTGCTTTCCCAGTGGAATGTTTTTTCTTATTCCTTTCCACAGATTTTCTGATAGGAAAAGGCAATTGAAAAGACACTGTGTCTGCTAGCTCCATGTTCTTAATATCCCATTTGTTTTGCTTTATGTCCATTTTTTAAGATATGCGTGAGTATTTACTTCCATGTAGGTAAATATATCTGTAGAGCGTCAGCACAATATATCTGAACAGTGCTGCCAAGTTGCTCATAATAACAGTACTGTTTTATCTGTCTCAGATAGCCTGTGAATTTAGTCATGGCTTTTATTGTCTTCAGTTGATAAATGGCCTCTTCCATAAATATTGCTTTCATTACATCAAGAACCCAAGGTTTAACCCATAACATTGACATTGTCATCCAGAGGAGAGCTATTTCACTCTTAGCCAGCAACAAAGTTAGTAATTTTGTTGGTGGGACTAATTATATTTTTGTTGCAACTAAGGTACTGTGATCTGGAGATAATTGCTGGAGCCAGTCAGTTTTATCTAATGTTGTTTAAAGACAGACAAGGGCATTCAGAGCTTGAAACTGGCATTTATTTTGTTTTCTGTAGGTAGAAATCTAGAGTAAGGTAAATTCTGCTCTTCTATCAGTGTAAATCTAGAGTAATTCCACTGAAGCTAGTAAAGTGACCCAGATCTGTACAAGCATCGTAAAGACAAATTCAGACCTCATCATTTTTTAATTGTCATTCCTAATTTCTCATTCCCAGTCCCTTGCTATAAATTTGAAAAAATAGGTGAGCCTCTGTTTTCTCTAATGTTAGCTGACAGCATCTTTAACAAGTACATGCATCTCCATGAACAATTTAATACTGCATATAAGAAGATGATCATATGAGCATTGGAACTTGAAATTGCCACAATATTCTAAGTTATCTTTCTAAAACATTTCACCATTTGAATAGTCACAAAGGTTTTGTGGGGAAAGGTTATAATTCTTCAAGAATTTTATGTCAATTCTTTTTGAGTATTTAAACTTCATTTTGGCAGATACAGGAACTGTTCAGACCCACATTTATCCTTTCTTTCCAGCTGGAAATTTTGTGCAAGTGGAATTTAAGGATGGAGCACACAATTGGACTGGAAACAAGATTTCCTGATGTCCAGCAATCAAATCAGAGCAGCAGCAGCACAGTCTGGAAATTGTAGCTATATCCTTAGCACATGTGGAAGTCAAGAGAGTAGCACATGAACAGTAGGAACGGCCCATCCAGAAAGCACCACACCTCTTGCAGACATGCAGGCTAGTGGTGGGAGCATGTGGGCATAAATCACATAAGTCAATTGCTGACAGGACTTACTGGGCCTGTGCACTTCATTCTGTCTGAGAAATCCTGGAAAGGCATACAACAGCCAGTCCTTATCTGYAGTCCCCTTGCCAAGGAGACAGAGCACTGGACTCTCACAGGGAAATGATCACCGCTTTCTCTCCAATCTAAAGCTTAGGCAGTTCCCACCAGGGCTACAACTGCTTGAGTCTGAGCCCTCAGAGATTGAAGCACAGGATGTGGGAGACCCAGTTCTGAGATGATTCAAACTCCTTTTTCTTACCTCCCAGGAGTGTGTCCAACCATAAGGCTAGAAATTAGAACCTCTGGGCTCCCTAATGCAACAGCCATGATGTAGCCCACATCTGTGTCCATGAACAGCAGGCACTACAGTCAGGCTGAGTTCAGCGCAGTTTGACAAGGTGCCTAGATTTTAAGGTGTAAATTTACAAATGTGTTCTCAGGATTTTGCCTCTTCCTGGGGACTGAGCCAGTTCCATAGACCCCTGGATATCACTAGATGAACTGGGGTTCCAGTTCCCTGAACCAACTGATGTGGCTACTTGTGTGCATGTGTCAGTCTTGTGTGGCTGCACAACTTGCCCTGTTTTAGAGAGTGAGATGGGGTCTGGTATTGAATATGCATCAGGGATATGTGGATCAGAGCCCATGACAACCTTCACAGGAGTCCTGTGGAGCAGACAGAGCGGCTGTCAGACTGATACAGCCTACTGCCTTGCATATTATAATCTGTTTCTGCTAGTCTCCAGCCGCCTCTGTTACTGAAGGTGCTGGCCACCAGGGTTTAGATTTGTGCCCAACTCCCCCCATCCTATCCCACCCCCAGTCTTAGTGTTCACATCTGTATTTATGCAGTCAGTTTAGTAAAACTGTATTAGACAGTACAACTGCACCTCACACTTTCACCATTCCTTTATGTCTGTAATAGTTTAACCAGGGTCAATAATATTTTTTAAATGACTTGCAGCAAATGTGGTAAGTACTTAAACAATAGACTCCTTCAGTTCCAGAGAAGCTGTTTTATTCTACTAAGTCAATTATCAGTGGTTTCAAAAGTCCCTAAATAAGTAGTTGTCTGACAGATCATAATGGCTCCTTCTGAAACTCTATGCCAACTCATACACTACTGCAGAATAATTTGTCTTACTCTTCTTTTGTTTAGGAACTGAAAAACAAACATGTTGAAAGGAAACAGAAGAAAAAATATGTTTATAAAAATAATGGAATAAGAAAACAAAAGCAATTCTGGGAAAAACAAACTTCCTACTCTAAATATTGCTGGGATCTTTTAGCAGTGTATATTGCTGTATGAACTGATTTACCAAATCTAACAGTTCTCTGGCAATCATGTTAGCATGCTGCAGTTGCACTGGCTGTCATTTGCCCTCTTGTCCCCACCAGACTGAAGTTCACTGCCAGCCCTTCCTCAGCTGATGCGGAGCCTTGGGGAAACCACCAGGTTGCCTGTGTCATAAGGAAAAAACCTCCCTTGGATCTCTTTTGTGCCAAAAGTGTCAAGATTGGATGCAGTGCTGCCAAGAAAACATAGAATAATTGCAGTTGTGTTAATGGGCTCCCTTCAGGTATGCTGTGTCCTCCCACTTTCCATAATTGCTTCAGGGACTGAGCTTTGCTGAGTGTTCACAGGGGGCAGATTTCAGGCCAGATGGGTAAGTATCTGTGGTGGCTGATTGTTCAACGTTAGCATGTAGGTTGTCCAGTCAAGGAAAGAAAGCAGTCCTGCACGGCTGGTCATGACTGTCCAAACCAGACAGCATACACATTAAGAAAAAACTCTGTATGATCACTTGCCAGACATGCCTTGGATAATGCCTGCAAAGCTACATGGTCCCCACTGATGTGGTGGATTATGGACAGACAGAAACTCTCTGAGATAGCAGCGACCTGAGTTGTCAGCAGCTTCAGGGAGCAGGGCCTAGGGAGGGAAACACTGAACAGTTCTGAGACTGGAAGCAATGTGCTCTTTTTAGCCTACAACAGCAATGAAGGAGTTAGCCACATTCTGAATAAACTGAAGTCTCTGAAGTATTTTCACATGCGGTCCCAGATACAGCAAGTTTCACTGATAATGGCTGGAGATGTTGATTGTGTGGATAGCTAGGGCCAGATTTTCAGCTGAGAAGTGGACTTGCGTTCTCACCTGTCAGCAAGAAAGAGATAGAAGAGGGCTTTTTTTCCCTCCATTGACAGTCCAAAGCATCTGGGACTAATGTGGAATGGAAGAGAAACTTGATCTTTAAATGAGCTGAGGTAGATACTCTGTTCTGGCTACTGATGTGGATGATTCCCCCTTTCAGCTAGCATCATTTCAGTTCTGTCTGTGTCCCATTTTAGCCAGTACATCTACTGTCAGTATCTGCAGGCAGTGTGAAATCCTTGTGGTAGGACTAGTGAAAAGTGAGACACCATTTGGGTGAGGATCAGCACTCTTGCATATACTTATTATACATATTAGAAATCCATATGGATTTCTAGTATCTGCCTTTTAGTGCTCAAGCACCAGCAACTTCTATAAACTTAGAAATGGTATAGTAACTATTCTAAAGGAAATTATGAAGTAAACTGAGATGTACAAGTGGAGRTCCCTTTCCAAGCAGAAATCCATTTTTAAGACCTTCTAGTAGAATAATAAATGAAAAATCATGTAAAACATGCCAAGGAATCCTCAAGGAACAATTTTTGGTGCATTACCTATGCTCTTACTGAGTAGAGAAAAGCAGCCAAGAATCAGGCCTAGTGTTTCTGTTTAACTTATACTTCATATATTGTTCACCATTTGCCTTCATACCATAAAAATATTTTCAGAAGAGCTTTTCCATTTCAGTGCATGATTTCTATTCCTACTACCCCATACTTGGCTGAATTGTCTACACAAATCCAAACATTTCTAGCAACTTCTGGGTCAATTTGTGGACAAGTTCTGGAAACTCCGTGCACTTAGGGATTGCTTTTTTGTCCTCAGAAATTTTACCTCTTTCTGTGTGTATTGTGATAGGGGAAAAATGGAGGAAATAATGTCTCCTTCATTAGAATTCAAAAACAAAGTTTCTTTGATGCTTTGCTCATTATTTTTATAAACAGCCATAAAATAGTACGTTCTTTGTCCATAATTTAAAAGACCACTATGTTTATTTCCACATAAGTTTTTTTTTTTCTGCTAACTGCAGATAAGGAGTCACTCATATGTGGCATAAAGCTCTTTTTAAAAAAATTAGTCATGTTGAGTAATACTTGGAATCTTTCAAACTTCTGGCTATTCAGCTACTAGATGATTGAGATGCAGAATCAAAAATTCATAAGAAATATGAAAAACCTTTTGTCAGACTGAGAAAACCAAAGGAGTGTGAAGTTGTATTATCTCAGGCACAGTGAGATGAGAAATAGTGGCATTCCCCAAAAGAGAGGTTTTAAAAGGTTTAGCCAACAGTAGTCAATTAGCATTACTTTTTTCTTAAGGCAAAATTATCTGCAATAGTTTGGGAACACTGCCTAGGGTTATATTCCAGCGCAAAAAAGAGAGACATTATGCATTATTACTGTTGGTGTTTTAAATACATTTGACCACAGGCCATTGAAGCAGATGATAAGGTTTTTTTTAGCATGTGCATGTTTTCCATGCATAACAGCTAATGACCAAAAATGCATGAAAAACGAGTAGTACAGCAATAGGAGACTATTTGTGTGTTTTCTTACTGTAACTGGAAATGAACTTTTATTACTCTGCATTTGTATTACAGAGGATGATTTTTATCCACTTGGCTGTTGCAGTGCAAGTAGCCTTTATGCGAGAGGGTATGCTAATGATCTCCACATAGTTATGGAAAGATTGCCCTCCGGAAGGGTAAGCTGAGTTTACCTCAGAGGTATTTGAGATACCTCTCTCTTCTAATCTTTTTCTGAGTGGACTTGCCAGCCACTCTGAGTTGYATCTAATACACTGATGTGAACTGTTGTCCGCTGGTAACTGAACAGGGCAACACGGCAGTTGCCCTCTTTTCTCTGAAAACTTTGACAAGACTCATAGCCTGGTTTTTGTTGGTTTTTTTTTAATGATCAAAAATACTTCCTAGGAGAACACTTGAACCACTAGCAGGAGACCAAGAGACTTACTGAGTTTTCTGAAAGCTTTTTCTTTCAAACATTGGGATATCTTTCATGGAAAGGTGTTGAAACCCTCAAAAAGTTATGTCTCACAAGACTAATCTCTTGTCAGAGGAAATAACTAATAAAAGCATCAGGAAAAAAATGCAAATCTACTGCAGAAATCTGCAGATCTTCAGTGCCTCACAGGAAGCCTCCAAGATATGATCCTTGCCGGTGCTGCCTGGATTCCCCTCCCTGGCGCCCCTTGTACCTTGCTTAGCAGCTTCTCTCTGCGTTCTGCACAGCCTTTCAAAATCCATTTTTCCTTTAATCTTTTGCTCACTGCCTCTCTGTAATACTGGCTCACTGGCTTCTCAGTAATATCACTATTTCTACATCTGCTTTCAGGATTTCATCTCTCCCTCACCTTCTTTACCCCCTCTTCTCCCTTTTTTTTCAAAGCACTTATATGGCTCTCTCTTCTTTTCCAGGACTCTCTCCCATCCAAGCTCTCATATTATTTGCATGGCCCTTTCTTCTTTAGGCCTACAGCCATCCTCCAGCTCCTCATTCTGGTCCAGTGCTTTAAGACCATGTACCCTCTTCTCCTCTCTACATCACCGTTCACCTCTCATGCTTGTCTCTCCTTCGTTGTGCTGTTCTGCATACATTCACTGACAGCTGCAAAAAAGATTAAATGTCCATTTACTTACTTGCCTAGGGGCAGAATTATTAGATGCTGAACCTCAGAAGGGTTGATTCTCTCAAGATAGTTCAAGACTCATGGCCAGATTCTCAAGAAATGAGCTTTATGGGCCAGACTACACAAGGGCAGTGTTCAGGCAGGCAGTGTGGGAGGAACACAGAAGAAGCGTCTTTCACTTCCTGCAGCTGGGTGCTTGCAGTGTGAAGCACAGGGATTGCACACTCTCACTTCCTAGTCCTGCTAGTCCTGTAGCAGAGGAGGTACAGGTTTTTGTATGCAAACCAACTTTTTAGAGTTCCTGTGGCTAAGACTGTAACATCAGAGTCTGTTATCTGAAGTCTGTTATCGGTTTGTGCACATCACTAGCTTGCAAATAACACCAGGCAGGACAGAGAAAAATATGACCCTAAACTAGTGTTCAAATTTAGATTAATAATTCCCCAAGTACTATTTCCATTAGTCCTAATACAGGAATGCACAGATCGTAAATTGTCTTTTCAGGCTTTGACAATTCTAAATTTAGTGCCAGTGTTAATTAAGCAAGAGAAAATTAGGCAATGCAACAGATTTGGGGAGTAGGCAGGGAAAGGGGACAGCTGGGTCATCAGTCTGGGGACTTTAGGTAGTGGTAACTTAGTGCACAAACAATCGCAAGAATGGACCTGAATATTTCAGTGCTTTTCATAGTGTAGCATTTAAGGACAGCAGATTATTTCAGAATCATTTGGATTCTGCAACAGTAAAGAATAATCTTGATTCAACCTCATCCCGGCCTTTTTTGTGTTGACAGAAAGAATTCATTTGTTACTCTGACATACGTGCTAATTACTATGCCCATATGTACGTACTGCACATTTTATTGACTACTGTATGAGAGAGATTTGACAAGGTTAATAAATGTCAAAAATCTTTTGTAAACATTTTCTTCTCTTTTCTTTCATATAATAGAGGAGTCTGTTTAATAAACCCAAAATCAGTATAAGGTCACAATGTGTTTGGCTTTAAAACTGAAGTTAAAGTAAGTAATTACAAAGGGTCCACTGTATTCCTTATTTAGTTGTATATAATGTAGAACTGAATGGATGATTAATAATAATGCTCTACACTGAAAGAATGTAATTTATAATAGTTTATGTAAATACAGCAGCAGTATTAGTTGTTCATTTACCATTGCCATGTTAGCACATATGGGAATTCTAGCATTTTTAGAAAGTAACAAAGCCAAGATCCTCACAGGAGTTGTGTGCTTAAATACCTTTGAGAATGTGGGTCCAATGTACCAAAATAGCTTACGATTATTGAATGTTTAGTTAAAATTGGACAGAATACTGGCATGTGTAACAATGTTTGCTAGAAGTCTCAGTTATATTGAGCTATGTTGGCAGTGGAGGAAGATGGGAGAGAATTAAAAGCTTTTACAAGTTCACTAAACTAAAAAAAAAGCAAAATTAATAAAAATTAATCATCAGCATAGCATAAATTGAATTTTAAAAATGGGAAACAACTCAGAATCTCATAGAGGATATTCTTTAAATTAATTAATTAATGTCAAAATTGCAATATAAATTATGATTATAAGGTTTTTCTAATCAGAGTGGTCTGTGAGAAGCCTAGGAAAAAAGAGTTCTCTCTAGCTTTGCCCATAGCTCATGGTGCAATCTCATGACAATAGTGGGTTGGTACTTACCTGCAGCCTTTGATCTGCAATGAAATCATAAGAAGTGTTCCTATCTCATGTTTTTATTAATAAGCAGGTTATGAATTTGGAGCACACCAGATAATCCTCTCTCATCCTAGGTATGGATGGTCATATTACACCCAGGTCCACTGAGGTTAGAAAGATTTTGGCTCCTAAATATCTTAATGAATCCAGCAGTTAGTGAGCACTATGTGCAAGGTAGCTATTGCCTTTTCAGAGTTTCATATTTGCTTCATGATGTGTGTCCTCATGAAGACTTGGTGAAAAGTAGAAAGTCTTCTATATTTTTCACTCTGGAATACAGCATGGTAAATCCTTCATGAAGATGATCAGGTCCTGGGTTGTAAGACACTTTTAATTCAGGATACTTTTTACTGCTATATATAGAGGTTTCTGTTCAGGAAAAATGGCAAGTTTAAATCTATTTGTGTTTGAGACCATACTTAAACTTTTAAACATGGTACACTAAAAAATGGTGCACTAAATAGTGCTTTCTTGAGTGAAAAGCCCTTGGCAACTAATTGAACAGGTAATTAATAGAAAGTGTTCATAAAGTGTTCATATTCCATACTGTAGAGGCTGGATCATGCATCACCAAGGCCAGGGGGAGTTCTGCCACTGACTTCAGTGGGAGTGCAAAAGGAGGCTGTTTTGTTCCTCATTCGGTTTGGTTAACAAGATTTGTGCTGCAGGCCCTTTTCACCAAAATGCTGGCAGGCTTCTTATAGTATCACTGGAAACTAGAGCCTACACAAATTACTAAGGCCTTTTGTATTTTAATGTCTTTTTTGTAATGATATTTAGTCCTTCGGGTCAGCTGCCTAAGAGAGACATTTGTCAACTTCACTTTGTTTTAGGACAAACTGGCCAGAGCCAAAACCATAGACCTGAATAACTTGAAACTTCAGAGGAGTTTGGATCCAGATTTGAGTCCTGCAACTTGAGGCCCTTGCTAATTAGTGGGCCCAAATTTCAGCCTCTCCTGGGGTGCTATGCATTAACCACAAACTGCTTATTTGTGCCCTTCTGCACAAGGGGCTCAGCAGTTGCTGCCTGCATCCTCCATACAGTAACTCAGCAGTAAGAATATAAAACCAGCTGGACTGAGTTAAAAAAAAGGCTCCCTTGCAGAGTTTCCTGTCTCTGACACTGTCCAATAGCCATCGCCTACAGAAGAGTACAAAACAGGGCAAGCACATAGTGATACTCGCCCAGCACAGCCTCTCTGTCTTCAGYGCCACACTGGAGTGGAGTCCGTGCATTGGCAGAGGGAACAGTCTTTGTTTGCACCAGCCACTCCTTTCTGAACTGTCTATCACTGTTCCTGCTCTTCTTGCTCCTGAGGCAAAAAGCTGGAAGGAAGAGCCCATGAAATCCCAGGGCTGATATCTGTGCATGTGAGAGAACCGAGAAGGGTAGATCTGAAATATGGGTCGTGAGGAAGAATGTACAGGAGCAGAGGAATAGCTTCAAACAGTTTGTGTTTGGAAGGACTTGAATCTTGGACTCTCAAATACCCATGATAGCCTTTTGCAGCAGTGTAGCTATATCCAGTTAGAAATTGGCTGAAGTTAAATCAGTATGACATTCTTGCTTAGATAAAGCCATAACCTATAAATGCAATTCTGTATTTTTAGCAAAAATTACAGTGCACACAAACAAAAAAGTAATGATAGTAAGGGCAAAGTGTTTGAAATGTTGCTTGTGAAATGCATGTGCAGAACTAATTAACGTATAGATGGCATTTGTCTGTATCCCCCATGTGATTCACTGAGATTCTCTCTGGTATTGTAGAATGCAAATGCTTTGAAAAGAAATTGCCCAAGGGACTGAATGTCTTTCCTTTACATTGTTTTTAAAAGGAAGAGTTTCTCGCGCTGTGTTTATTTGCTGCTAAGATACTGTTACACTAACACCATCACAGCCTGTGTCTCACTCCAGTATCCCATAAATTAGATTGTTGCAGGGAGTATTAAGAATGCACATACACTGCCTGACTAGAGCAATTTTATCTGAATAATGCTTTGTGACCTTTTTTGCAACAAGGTCCTGACTAGAAAGGCATAGATTTACCAGGCATCCTGGCTGTACTGAAAGATTGTAATTACCGTTCTATTTTATCAGTATTAGTATAGAGAGTTCCTGCCCTGACATCTCCTCTCCTAACACAAATGAAAAGTTGGGAAGCTGTATGACTCAAGTGATGAAGTACATTAAATCCACGTACCTGTTTCAAATCCAACAATTGTGGAAATGATGGAAGAGCCATCCCCGTCAGATGACTTTCCAACAGGCTCAATGAGATGGTTTTGTGGCCTCAGTCCAATTCTTAATGGACAAGAGTCCACATTACAAAAAGCAACACACAACTGGCAGTAATTGATACTCTTTTGGCACTCAACAGAGAAGCGAAGTATTGAATGAGCATGAAGAATGGACTAACCTTTCACCTCCCCCTTATTCCAGGTCAGGGATGAGACATCTGATAGAGCCGCATAGGAAGCTTGGGCGGCTGCTGTCTGTGCCGCCCTGTTCCATATGTGAACAAAAGGCTTCTTTCTTAACAAGCATCAGGCTGACACTTTTCATGAACTCTAAATTTATGTGAAAAATTTGGAGGCTTTGGAAGTTAGTGTTTAACCTCAGGATTCTGCCTAAAAAGTAAAAGCTACTGCTATACATAAAGCCGTGTCTTTCTGATTGCCAGCTGCATTAAGAACTATTACACTAATTCCCTGTTATACATATGCATACATAATGCATATGTACATGCGTAACAGGAGTAAACGTATTAGTTATTCATGTATGTGTGTATATAATAGGAGAAGTAATGCCTTTAGCTAAGATTGGCTAATGCTCCTTTATAAGAACTTACGTTCAATTGCTTATACAGTTTGCCAAAATTTAGCTGTTACAGCGTAAATTGGTGTCTGTCTCTAGCTGAATTGTTTTTGGAAAGTTTTTACTAAAATGGCTCAGATAATTCCAAGTACACAGTTATTAAAAAAATATATCCTTTTAGTCATGTTAAAAACTCTTATAACCATTATGTTGAGAGGGTCTAGCATGTCTGAGCTTTGGAGCTGAAGTTCGAAACTCTGTAAGGAAATTGCTTTGATGTCGAGACTTATCTTCTGTCACTCCTGTGGAAATCTGATTCAGCTGTAATCTTCTGAAAAACTAAATTCTCACATGCTCATGTTCTGTTAAAATGTAAATTCTCCAAATGTAGTAAGCATGCTGCCTTGTCATACAACTACGACATATTGGACAGAGTGCATATTTACCTTCGCTATGGAGGATGCATACTCATGTGTGCACACACACATATATACACATATATATACACACACGTATGTACAGCTGGTCCAAGGCCCCTCACAATGTCGTGCATACACATGGCATAAAGCAGGCACGATAGCCCTATAGACCCTTCTATCAGGAATATTTAGAACTCAGCCCTTCTCAAGGACAATGTAAATAATTTAATTACAGTCAGCAATGAGTACAGAAAGCACTCACATTGTGGATCAATGCGCTTAAGTCTATTCTCAAGACTTCTCTTCATCTCACAGTGAACCCATAAGAACTCAAATGCCTGATGCCTTAAACAGGACAAGGCTGAAGACATCTGGAGGTTGCACTGAGTGGTCCATATGACTACAGCAGCTGACTGCTGCTATCTGAACTTTGCTGAACCCTCAGGGTGGATTGCATGTTGCTTACAGGGTGCTTTAAAGGCAAGCTTAAGTAACTGCATAGTAAAAAGGATGAGCAGTAAACATATATTAGGGTCATTAACTTCTGATGGATTCAAAAGTGAAAAAGTGCTTGAATTAACATTGTCCTTTCAAGAATATCAGTGTGAGAGGGAGGTGGAAATCTTCACTTTTATAAGCTCTGAAAATGGTAACTGGAAGCCAAAGTATCTCAATGGGCTCTCACCCTCTGATCATGATATAAACACACAGAAGGAAATGTAATGATTTTGTTAGTGAAAGAGGATTGAGTAGTGTGTATTAAAGAAAGGCTTGGGGACATCACAAAAGGAATGGACTCAAGTTAAAAAACCCAACATCTAATTCCTATTCTGTGAGCACTCTGAATCCACAACACTAAATAATATGATGGTCCAGTGGAAAAGAGAAGATAAGCACATGTAATCAAAGCTGTATTTTAATGCATACTCATGGGAAGGACAAGTTAAGGTTATGCAGACTACCTGAAATCCAGTATTTCCTCACTTTTAAATCCTTGTCTTTGTAACCCTAACATTCTCTTAATATAGTTTTTTCATATGACTGAGGTATGTATTCAATCTTTTGTGCCCCAAAGAACAGTCATCTAGAGAGACTATATCCAAAAATCCTAATGCTTTCTTCCTTTTCTATGCCATATTTTGAATTTCTCTTGTTATGCAAGCTAACCCTCAGGTCATAAGCATTTTCACACTTTGCCAGCCAAATGAATATGATGAAAGGACACCTGTAGGCAGATACAGAAGCCAAGAACATGCAGTACATCCATTGTTTATTTAGCTTTCTTCTTTAGATTTTGTTTATCAAGAAAAAAACAAGTAGAAACAGAAAAAAATTAATCTGGTATACAGTTGCATGAAGAAAAAGTATAGGAAAGAACAGACTTTGTCATCTTGGCACATAAAATAAGAATGTTCTCCTCTCTGCACTCTGTGCACAATAAGTCCTGCAGGAATTAAGCAAGCACATTCTCATTATGATAGTTATAATTTATATTGCATTACAAAAGTAAAAACAATCATTCAGATAGGCTCGGGTGCAGTGGTTTGGAGAGAAACTGCCATTCTGCCAAATAGAAAAAGAGAGTGAAGGGGTGGGGGCAAGGGAAGGAATAAATCCTGCCAAAATGAACTCATGCTAAGGTGAAGCCAAAATGCCCGGAGGTACAGATTTAATGCTCTTATGAACGTCCCAAAATGTGTGTAAGCAAACTGCCCAAATAAGGTTTCAGACTGAAAGTTCAAGGCTTCTTCTGGAAACATCCAGAAATACAGAAAGAAAGAGATTAGATATTGTTTGAAGAAAAGGATTCTGGTTTGGTATTCTTGACTGAGCATTTGAAAGTCACACATCTTTCAAAGAAAGCACATTTTAATATAATAGAAAATCTTCAGGCTTCTTCAGTAGCTGAGAATCAGTCCTTAGTAATTCCACAACACAAGAGTTAGAGTACCATAAAATTTGCTTTCATTTAGTTCTGGTTGTTCTYCATTTGTGTTTTTTTGGTTTGATGTCTGAAACAGCCATTTTAAGAAATGAAATCATTCAGATAATTTTTTATTGGCCCCTGACTTTAATGAAAAATTCACAGGAGAAAAAAGTTCTTATCTTAAACATAGCTGCTGACTTCCGATATCTCATTTTTCTCTCACAATAATCCCAGTGTTCAAAGTAGGTATTGTATTTATCATCCTTGTATGGAGCTGAATTTCACTTCACTTTTCTTTATGGTCTTATCACATCATTTACAAACACTTTATCTCTGTAACTGAAAATAAATGAAATCCTAGGCTTTCGATGAAATGCCATGATGAAATGGATGGTCCAAAAATCTATATTTAGATGACTGACTCCTGTTTGTAGAAGACAAGATAAATGTTTCATGCATATAAACTGAAGGATGATGGATTTAATGATCATACCCTAACGGGGGGGAGGATGTTATTTTGGAATAATTAAGTGTTCTGTCATTTGCAAGTCTAAATAGTCCATTGTTAGAGTGTGCTTTTGTGTGTCAACAAACCATTCCATTTTGTGAGGGATATTTATCATTAAAACAATTGATGTAATGGAAAAACACCACCAGTATGCATTGCTAACAACATATTTTGTGAAACCTTGATTTGGATACATATGTCAGGGATATATAATTGATGCACATTTCTGTCTTACAAAAGAAATATGACAAGAACCATTGAAGGACTGGAGGTAGCTTTCTCATTTGAAGCATGACATCAGAACTGTAGGGTTTTTTCCCTCCTAGATGTCTTCTCAAAGACTAAAATATCTTGATTTTAGGGCTCAAACATACAAGCAGTTTACCCTGGGGTAGAAAGTGCTGCCTGGTTTCCAGCTGCTGCTGCTCCAGAATGGTGTAGGTATCTGAAGATCCTGACTCCTATCTGCTGGCTCCTTAGGCTTTTCTTGGGCATCTCAGATGATATCTCAAATGGAAGTAAACACCTATGTTTAGACAGTTGAATTTTGCCATGAGGAGTGTCTAAATAGGAAGCACAGTGCCTATATTATTTTTTTAATGTAATATCCACATCAGCAGCTAAGACCCCAGCAATTACAGTGGTCTGATTTCTCCCATGGTGCACACACAATTTTTATTGACTCTAGGTACAGAGCAGGATACATGAGTTCCATTTTTATCAACATGTAACAGCAAAGCAAATAATAAGGAATATAAGTTTTTGGAAAGTATTATGAAAAAGGGAATCATTTTGATCAAAAAATTATAGAGTCTAAATGCTGTCTCATGTGAGAATGTCTTATATTTAATATTTTAACAGCAATCATAGCATGGGAAGGTACAAGCAAAAAGTGAATTTGTATGTTCATCACAAACACAGTTTCTTGGGTTGTTTGATATTTATAAATATCAGACCGCTTCATATATCTTATTGTTTCCTGATTCTAATAGCCAGGTACTTTTTACCACTAGATCTAAACCCAGTTTTAAAAGCATTTGGTATCTTTTCCCCATGTTTCAGATTAAGGACTGAAACATGTTGAAGTGAGGTGATTTGCCCAGGATTATTGATAAAACTTAACAAAGGGCTTCAGTCTCCTGACTCCCCACTCTGTGCTCTGTTCACTGGTGGCTTGGTGGAATATCTTGTCACACCGGTTTCTGTACTTTGCCAGATATGGAACCTTTTTATCACAACTGTCAGAAGAAATAGCGATTTCTCCTTTTTGCTGGCCAGTTAATTACCTTTGCCATGAGACTCTCCTTTCTACACTCATACATTCATGAGACTTGTGAGACCAATAGTCAAGTAGTAATCTCAGCATGTGCAAGTGTGGAAGAACAGATATACCTGATCATCAGTGATTTGCCCTGGGCTGCAGCAGGAGAGAAACACTGAAAGCATTCCTGTAGGTACAGGGTTAGGATAAAGGGTTCAGACCTTGGCAAAACTGGCTGATACATTGTGGCACATTTAAGTATCAAAACTCTTCAGGGATTCTTCTAGTGCCTTTCCCCATGAGACAGTCTTCCGTTTTGGTGATTTCCAGGTCATTTTATTAATCCTGGGTGTAGACAGTAAAGAATGTCTTCAGCAGACTCTTGAGAAAAGGAAACAGGGAGGTGAGGGGGAAGCATGTCTACTCCAAGAAAATACAGAATAGAAGAGTATTGGGGTGGTTTTCTTTTTCTTTTTCTTTTTAAGAGATTGATCATTCTCATTGCAACGAGCCTTTTTTGAAGTATTTATATTTAATGACTGACTTTTTCATAATCCAAAATATTTTAAGCTCTCATATTAATCTTGAAGTCTTGATTTAATACATGGATGGAATTTATCAGGTTTATGTTACAGTTTGTTTCTTAAAGAGCACTTTGTTGTGAAATTGTTTTGATTTTTCCACAAATGCATGTAATATTAGGAATAACTTAATTGCATTGTACTGATGAGACAAACACACTGGAACTTCAACACTACTGTCAGTCTATAATTTCTTTAYCATATAATACTCCATTTATCTTTTTTGCCATAATTTATATTCCCTGTAAATAAATGCTTTATTTATGGGAATAATCCATTCACTTCTATGCTCCATAGCATAATTACCTAACAAAGATAAATTTTATTCCTTTTGGAGCAGACCTCCCTGGGAGCCAGGATTTCAATTACATAAAGCCAAGATAGTTCCATAGAAATTGTAAATGCTCTGGGAGGCATCACCCTGAATTCAGAGCCATTACCCTGAAATTAAGACCAATATGAAAGGCTGCTCTATTTGCCAACAGGCACAGCTCCTTAATGGCAATAGTGTAGGATTATGAACCACCTAGGCAATCCCTGATCTGCCCCCTCAGCCCACCCAAATTCTGCTGAGGAGCTTTTCTGGACACACAGTACCTGAACAGAAGCTGACTGCTGCAGGAGACTTCCTCGACTCCCCTGAGTGTCACTGAGTATACGAGTCTGTGCTGATCTAGCAGCCAAGAGCTATATTCCCTTGGAATAAAAAAGAAAAATCATTTCCACTCTCTCAGGCACAAAGTAGTGATGTATTTTTACTCATTGCTGATACTCCAGGACCAACTACAGCTTGGTTAAACTAGACTAGAAGGCCCAGAGCAGCCCTGATGATTTCAGTCTGTACAAGTGTGATCCTGCAAACATCTAAGTACACAAATAATCTTTCAGTTCCATTAGTCACAGAAATTAAGGGACTGAAATGCTAAAGTGCTTACAGAGTCATATTTTTGCTGGTGGTTTCCTCTATCCAGTGCATGAAATGTAGATCTGGAGAAATGATTCAGTATTATGTATATTTTTTTCATTTTTAAAATAATGACTGGGTTACCAACAAACCCATTGAAAATATTTTCATGGCATATAGTGAATACTTTGAATTTATCAAGTCAAGGTTTTGGTTAAATATGTTCATATGGTGTCAATTTTAGTAATTTATTAGAGAATCTTTAGCTAATTTGATGTAACTGATGCTAAAGAAGATGTTTTTTCTTGTTTTTTTTTTTTTTTTTTTACCTGTGCTGTTTGTGTATTCCTTTTAAATGAAGATAAAAAGAAATGGATTTGTAGAGGATGTTTTTTAATTGATTCCAAAACGAATACCTACCACAGAATCTGATGACTAGTTCTATGGGGCTCTAGACTCCAATCATTCAGCATCTATATTTTTAATGACAAGATGCTAGAGTGCTTAAAAATCTGAATTTCAGTAAGCACAGATAATTAATGTCTACTCTCTCCTAATGTCTTATCAATAACCACAAAACCTTCAGTTAGGGCAAGGACCTCTGTGGAGACCCAAACTGCATATAAAGCCAATGGGAATAGAGCTTCTAACTGTCAAGCTCTTTGAAAGTCTCAGTCAGACATTACATGTTAAATTCTTGATTTTCAATTACGAGGTAGAGATATCAGCACAATATATACAACATGCTGTTTTACTTGCCAGCCTTAGTTATTCTGGCATTTAGTTGTCCTCAGTTTTCAGATGGATCATTCTTGGTTCAAAATTAAATAGGGGTAATCCTTTGGCCTGCCTCATGGTAGTCATCCTCTTTGTGTGAAGAATCCCACTAACTCCAGGATAACTAGTTGTATATTTGAAGGTTGTTCAGAATTAATAATGATCAGGCCTTGTGCTTGTAGTGTGATTTAAGGCTAGCTTCAGGCAATGGGAAGCAAGACTCTTGGGATGCTGCTGCTATTGATTCACTCTGTAACAACTGGGCAACATATTTAACAACATAATTTTAAACCAAATACAACAATGGTGACATACATCACACAGCTGTGGCATGATTTAGTGAACACTCCAGATTATGTTCTGTAGATTCATTTGCACAACCCGTATGTATTTTATTGGAGCATGGATATATAAGCAGGAATGTAGCCTATAGGATACTAAAAGTGTTCCTTCAGTTCTCTTCAGCAATGACAGAGACTTAGAATAAGTATTTCTTCTAGTTCTGGCTACTACACTCCAAAGAGAGCTGTGGACTAATTGTAGAAAGCCCTGAGAAGAGCAACGAGAACAATTGGGGTGCAGAAAGTACGATCTATCAGGAAAGATTGACGGAGGAGGCAAAGTATGGCCTAAAACAGAGAAAACCAAGGTGCAAACACTAACATGCTTCAGGGGAAAGTGAAAAGGAGACTAAGGTTACAGGCGAGGGAACCAACTTTCTAGTGATAAAAAGAATAGAGAAATGGAACAGATTTCTTGGGGGTAATGTGTCAATATCACTGGTTTTCTTTAGGAAGAAGATACCTGCCAGGAATGACAAGTATAGTCAGTGTGGTGTATGGGCAGGAATGGACAAGATGACACTTTGCATGCCCTTCCAGGGCTAGGATTCAACAAATCTATGACTGAAAGATGTTACATAGATGTAAAGTGCTTTTGTTTTATTACATTTTCATTGTTCCTCATCAGGTAGATAGAACTACTCCAGACATAGGCATCATATGCACATGGGATTTGTAAAAAAGTCTGTATACATAGGTCAGTTGCCCTGCCAGAACTCCATCTATCACAGCAAAGATGTGACTAGGGAGTCACCCCAGAAACATGACAACTCTGTGTCTGTAAGCTAAGTAGGTAGGGCAAAATATTCTGCTACTTCCACCTCAGAAAGGACAGATGGAAATGTTCTCTGCACATGCCATCACGAGCAGAATAGAAGTGACCTGAAGCAGTAGACCTGGTCAAGCTGTCTGGCTGTGAGGTCCTGGTGAACTAATATTTCACTTTCTATTTAACTTATTATCTCCAAAATATTTCCAAGGTCTCAAATATCAGTCAGGTAAAGATCAGACAGGGTATGCCTTTAAAGGATGAGCAGCTGGGCACATCTGTTTAATTGTCAGGAAAATGTGTGTGTTTCTTGAGCTGGCAAATATTTCTTGGTGCAGTGGAAGAATTGTACAAAATACTTTAGATAGCAACTGAAAAGCATCCCCTAGAAATAGCTCAATAATTGAAATCATATGATGGTACAAAGCCCACAATAAAATGACTTAGATGATAGTTCTAGCTCAGTTAAAGGAATGCTGTTCAGCTTGATAACCCTGAAATTAGCTTTGCTACCTGTGCTAAATGATTCTGTCTTGCAGTATTACTCATGAGAGCTGTTCCTCTATTTTTTTTTTCCTTTTCAGTGGAACAAGTTGTGTGAGAACATACTATCTCTATGACACAAGCTAAACAGAACCAGCATTTGCAGACATGTATTCTGCCCATCAGGGAGTTTTCTGTTTGTTCCTTCTCTCTATTTCTGATGCTTTTTTTTTAGCAGGTAATTGGGCACCTTTCCTGTCAAAGTGTTACTGCAGAACTCAGTTCTTACTGACTCAGGCCTAGTAAGGTGCTTCCAGTCATAGCTTTCAGAATCCTATGATAAAGTTAGTTGCAATCTAAGCCTTCAACAGAAAAAAAAGAAAACCTGTTTCTAGCCATCCAATTTCCAAAAGAGGACTTTTTGTCCTAACACTTGCAATGAGGTCTGCTGATAGCCTCAATATCAGTAGCATCAGAAACTAGCACCAGCCATTGGAACCAAAGAAGAAGATATCTAGCTCTATATCCATCAGGAGGGACAATCTTTGTCCTCTTTCTTTAAGAGATCCTTGAGCTAGGACTGGCCAATCTGGTACATCACAGCTCTGATTTCTGTTGGAAATATTGGCTGTAGTCCTAAAAGCTGTATAATTACATTAGCGTTGTTCCATGCCTGAGGTAATAAGCTCTGCCTCGTTGCTGTGTTATCAGCTCAAGCTCAGCACTGCTCCAACTGTGGCATCCAAAGCAGTACCTGGCACTCGCTTAGCAGCCTCCGCACCACGCTCCTGTGCACGGTGGTACCACACTGAGGTCCCCTCGCTCCATCAAGCCCCTCTCCACCGTGGGGATGGAAAGAAAGGATGCAGCATTACCATCATGTGTGTATTGCTGAGGCAGTGGCCAGGAAGGTTCCTCAAATAAAGGGAGGTCCTGGCTTCTTGAATTTAACCCTGGGAATCATGAGTGCTGGCAGATGTGAAATACAGAGGAACTGGGGAATTTGTCATGCTCATAGGCCTCATCACTTATAAACATCAGGAAGCTGCTTTTTATTCTGAGTTTTCCTGGGTTTTTTAGTTTTTGTGTTCAGATGGGCAAAACCTTGCATTTTTATAAATCTTGGTAAGTAAGACAATGGCATAGAAATATGTACACTGTTGCAAAAATAGAATTGCAGAAATCCTAGACCTTGCAACAGGCAAACAAACATCTCTTGTAAAGTGTTCTCATTTTCAGAAGCCAGTTGCACTCCTCATAAAAGCCTCACCTAAAAGAGTTTTTACAGTTTTCAGTTGGTGCCACGTTTTGACCCACAAAGGAAACAGATTGGGTGTTTGGAAGTCCTGAGTACCCAACTCTCTATATAAAGTCAGCAGGAACTTTAATATCTCTGAAAATCAGATCCCCTGCCCATATCATGAGGACATCTGGAATGTTAGTCATGCAAGAGTCTTACTTGCAACACTGTCTCCGGATATTTTTACAAAAGCTAGATTCTCAGCAATAAAATATGTGTTGCTATGGGGCATCTGTTTATGTTTGTATGTGAACTGATAATTACACTGGAGTTCCTTCTGTCTGTAAAAATGGTAGACATTTTCAGTGAGCCTACAAACAATTTTTAGCCAAATATAAGGATACCCTCAATTTTATATTAGAAAACATATATATATGAGATAAATCTGTACAAGCATTTGTCCAGGCAATTGCAAGTATGAATCATATGTTTGGCRTGTGGGATAAAATACAGTTTTGTCCCTTTATTAATCTTGTAAGTTCAGGTCTCCTCTGAGCTCAGGAGCTGTATTACTCCATGCACCTGTTGCTTCTCAGACCTAACAGCAAACTTTCCTAGACTGGGTAGGTCTCAGTCACCACTTCTCTGATCAAAGAATCCCAGGCGAGGTGTTAGAAATGGGACATCATTCTAGGTAGACGGGCTGATTTTATACGTTTGAGGTAATTCTATCATGACATTCCAAAACCTCAAAAGCTGCAGAAATGCAATATTTACTATGAAGAAAAGAGCAAAAGGAATGTAAAATAAAACAAACTGTACTTGTAATATACTTAACTCACACATTGCAAACATTAATCCTGTGACACAAAATGCATGTGAATAAGGTCTCTTTTACAGTCCTCCAGAGGGCCCAACTTGTTAATTCCTCTCTGATGTTGCTGTCCCAAAGGCCCCTGACACTAACATAGCCTCAGGTATCAGATGCTGTTTGTTAACTATCCCCTCCCATATATTCCCTTAGTGTGCCCAGCCACACTTCTTCGCATGAAATTTGTCTGCCTCCATTAGCCCTCCCTCAAAGACGCTTACATAGCAGCTCTCTGAAAATGCTACCAATTGACTCAATAGTATATAAACAATATGTAGTCCAGGTTTCTTGGCCCTGTGTCATGGAGACAGTCTCTCTGAAGTTGAAGCAGGACAATGCCTTTTTTCCATAGCCCACCTTAACATTTTATTTTCATCTGCCCCTGACTTCTGCTTTAAAAAAGCAAGGATTTACAACCTACTTGTTCTGGTTAGAGGAACCAATTTGCGTCCAGCTCATTTTGCCTTTAAAAAAGATAGGGTTCATGTTTTCTTACAGCTTCCAGCTTTGTTCTGTTCTGTGTCCGATGTAATTGCTGACAGATTAATGTCCATCTGTCACAGTTCCACACTGTTCTTTTTTACTGAAAATACTCTGTACTTACTCTTCTGGGTGTTACAACCTAAAAAGAACCAAAATGCATTATAATAACATTACTGTAATTAGATAGCTATCAATAACAAGCACTCAAGAAAGTATTACATATGCATATACATACATGCTTTGAAACACCATGGTTGGATAGAGTGAACTTCCACAGAGACTCGAAGGTAAGGACATATGTAACAGGGAGCAACTACAAGGCTGTAGCAGAGGCCCCCAAGAATATTGGAGAGCAGAGAGCTTGGACCCACAGGGAGAGGGGGATGCCAGAGACCCAGTAGATGGACATATGGCCAATTATTGATAGCAAGTTGTAAAATAGCCTAATGAAGCTGACCTTAACTAATAGCATAGGTATATCTATACTATAGATAAAGATATGGATAAAGGTACACTTTAAGGTGTATCTATAAGACTTCAACTGAAACAACTCATTATGCTCATGCCTTGCTTCAGAACTGGTTGCAGAGAACAGATCACTCTGAGCTCCTGCCCCAAACTCCTGTCTTGGTACTGTGGTAGTACTATGGTAGTACTTAGCACTCAGGAAGAACTATCTTTGCTCCCATAAAGGGAACAGTGTTTTGGTATCTGATTGTGCTTGACTGGTCTGACTACCTGCTTTTGACGACTGGCTGTTAAATCTGGATGCAGCAATTCATGGAGGATGTAAGTGATCKAGGAAATTGAATATCTATGAAAATCTGCCTTGAGGAGGGAAACACTCTCTATCTTTCTGTCATGAACTAGCTGCAGTACAGGATCAACAGCCTAAGTGATTAACTGAAACATTTGTTGTTTCACCTTCACCATTTGGTGGTAGAACAGTTTTAAATATCCAAACAGCCTATGTAATTGGGAATCAGTTACCCAAGAGGTAGTGACCAGGCCTGTAAAAGAAAGATTCTGCCAAAGAAAGATCCTGAGCAGCACCAATGCTGAGATTTCTAGGAGGGTAATATAGAAAAAAGGGACACTAAGAGGAAGCAAGAGCTAAACCAAATATTAAGTGAAACCCAGGCTGCTGTTCAAGTTGAGCTGGAAGATAGAAAGAGGAATCAGAGGAGAATGGTGATCACATGCTGTGCAATCAGGAAATATGATAATTTTAAAACATTTTTTAAAACACCAGCTTTAAGAAATATGTTACCAGCAAAAACACATATTACAACAGCTGTACAAGTGGGGGATTACCTAAATAACTTGAATGGAGAAATATGGTATGACCCAGATTTTGCAGAACTTAATGAGGGTCCAAAAGAGTAGAATATACTCTCTTCTTATGCTTCATTATGAAAGGAATGCCAATTAATAACATTAAAACAAATGCAAGAAACTGTAAAACTAGTCATCACCAAATGAATTGCTGAAACAGAAGGAGCAAAAGTGAAATGAACAAATCATGGTTGAAACAGAATTGTACACCAATCAGGTCAGAACAATCAAAAAGGACTTAAGATCCTTAAACAGAAAAAACATACAAATTGCATAGTAGTACTGGAGGAATACTAAAACTTGTACCCTTCTATTTCTCTGAAAGAATGCTTTCATAACATCATTGACCATCAGTGACAGACGCAAATTTGTCAGAAATGGATCTGAGATCTATACTAGTTAATGTCCCACTCACTACCTCTACACTTCTCAATGAAGTACTTAGATCTCTATCTTTCTGTTATACTCACATATTTTTAAATCCATTTTCTGAATAGGTTTAGCTCAGGATATGTTCTAATTGACAACTCAAAAAATTTGTGTTAAAAGGAATATTTAAGTTGTTTTGTACCATACGCTTTATTCCAAATTTGAAAAACCTTTCAACTTTCCCTTGTGGCTTCAAATACTTGGGTTTCTCTCTGTGGGTTTAACGTCCCTTCAAGAATAACAATTGTTCATTTAATTCCCCACTCTATTTCTTTCCTGTTTCTGTTGCCACCTCATGTTTTTGTTTGGGGTATCCCTTAGGACCAGACCAACTTTTTTTGCCCTGGTTACAGAATATGCCATTGTTTCTATTACAGCCTTGTACACAATCCTGGTTACCGATGAATTTGATGAATTTTGTTTGATCTTCTAGTTCTTGGTTAGAGAAAGCTACCACTTGAATAGGTTTTATTTTATCTTATTAAACTGTCAAGTTTTTAAATCTCACATCCTTCTTGTAAAATTTCTCCTTCTCTTCAAATAACATCTACAAAAATCCTCCTATTTGGTGGCTACTGGATTTACTGGGCCTGTAGTCATCTTTGCAGCCTGACTAAACCCTTCAGATACTTTGAAACACTCTTCTTTAGAAATCAAATCCCCAGTGTTCTCAGCCACTAACCTGGCAGCTGTCCCCAATAATTTCTTTTGTTGTGTATATCCCTTGGGCATCTTAATTTGCTCTTTGTTCTGCAGTGTGAAACAATCTTGACACTATACCAGCACCTTAAAAGAAATATGACTTCTCAAGTTCACCTCCTTAATGTGCTTTTACCTTTTGGATTACTTTGCATTTTTGAATTAAATAAAGCCCAGATAAATAGTTAATCAATTCAAGTCTGATCTTCATTGTTTCTCTGTGCACCCAATTAGATGGATTCAAGTGCATAATCAAACCTACTATTCTCCTATCAGAATAACTGAAAATAATGCACAGGCTCTATGCTGGTTTAAACTTTTAGTTTAACAGGATGTATAGACAAAAGAAATTATGGGAAAAAATTCATACCCACAAGTCTAAATCAATAACAGAATTCCAACAAAATAAAAAGAAGATTGAACAAATCCAGCAAAGTATCAAAACATGGGCATCACACCCTGAAATGATATACAATAATTTTTGATGGGATTAGGTATTCCACAGTTCCACAGCATCTGATCTGTTGCATGCATTATTTCATCTACTTATTGTATGGTTAAGAGAACAAGTTGGGATATTGCTATGTATCATTATAGTATTTTGGTGTTTATGGAAATGCATTTACATATTACAGCAAAGTTATTTTAACTAACCATTGAAAAGTCATTATCTTAGAAGGTAAATTCAGAGCATTCAAAATACACTGCCCTATCAGCAGGCTCATGGTAGTAAACAGCCCATGTAGGTCAGGGAGTGTATGGTTTGACCAATGGGACTCATAATACCACAGTTACATGAATAGGCCACCATTAAGGACGGGATTGTTATAACCTGAAGGGAACCAAATTCAAACCATATAACAATGCCATAATGAGATAATACATATAAATAAATGGGAACAATATGTTGCCTGTGCTTTCAAACACCTTGGTGGGACAGAGTGAACTACCAGAGACTCTGGCATAAGGACAGATATAACAGGGAGCAACCACAAGGCTGTAGCAGAGGCCCCCAAGAACATCAGGGAGCAGAGACCTTGGATGTACACGGAGAGGAGGATGCCAGAGACTCAGTAGATGAACGCAGGGCCAACTATTGATAGCAAGTTGTGTAACAGCCTAATGAAGCTGCCTGTAACAGGTAATTGCATAGGTGGAGTTGACTTTAAGGTATATCTATAAGACTGTAACAAAAACAACAGGTTGCCCTTGCACCATAGTTCAGAACTGGATGTGCAGAAAAGATCACTCTGAGATCTTGTCCTGAACAGCTGTGTAAGTAAGTACTGTCTGTGTAGTACCTTTAAAGGCAACTGCATTTTCCTATTTGGTCTAATGTTTTGTTAATTGTATTTAACTGGTCTGGCTACCTGCTTTTGAGGACTGGCTGCTACATCTGGATGTGTGGAAGGTGACTGTCTGAGGAGACAGATTAAAACTCTCTGTTTTTTTGTCTTTTGTCTTTGAAGTTTGCAGCTTTTGAGACCGTGGGTCAAGAAATTCAAAGTTTTAAGTATGAATGTTCACCTCAGAAGACTGGTCACCTCAAGACAAGAACAGATTCGAAGGGTTCAGAGGGCAAAACAAATGAAAACATAGTGTTTTAGTTGTGTTTGGGTCTAAGGCCATTGCTTTAGACACTATTCATTTAAGAGCAATTTGTCATCTGTGTTAAGAACACTGTGTTGCTGCAACATTTAGCATGATTGCAAGGATATTTAAAAAAAACTCCCAATATGAAATGGAATCAAAGAAGCTTGTGGAGTTCTTCAGCAGAAAGAAATCCCTCCTGAGTTGGATAGAAGTGCATTATAAATGATTATGGAGTTGTCTGAGCTGTGACCAAATGCCCATTGCTAGCCAACTTTATTTTGTGGTGCATTGATCTTTTCTTCTTCCAAAGCTCAGCATTCATAAATTGTTCTGGAAAACATCAAAGTTATTTGAAAAGGTCTATAGCAGTATAAATTTCTCTGTGCAAAATGGCTGTTTAACAAGATTGCCTCCTTGAACTTTTCACATGATTGTGACAGCCACTTTCATTTACTAATGGAAGTTTTATAGCAGATTTTCCCCCTACTCCCACATCTCTGTTTATTATTATTTTATGGAGAATACTTTACAAATTAGGGCTCTGAAAAAAAAGGAAGAGGTATTTGGTGACATTCTCAGACTGCTGTGGCATGTTAGTCAGACTGTCCATAAGATAGCGCAGAGCATGCAGAAGAACCTCACCTCACATGAATTTCAGTGACAGATTGCACATAACGGGTCCATCTACCTGGGGGCTAATTTAACGGTCATTATGATCATTGCTGAGAAACTTCTTTTGTGCTAGTCCTGCTCAGATTCAAATTAGGAAGAACAATGCATTCATGAGGAATTGTTCCTCATTATTCGCAATGCTGACACCAAAAGGATGGTGTGGGCATAGTTAGGTTTTACAGTAAGAGTGATCATTTAAGTGAAAAAGGAAAAGAGAGGGATGAGAAGGTGTTGCGGGGGGGSCACAAGGTTATTATTATTATTTTAATCTCTAGGTTTATTGCAAGCAGATTTATTGAAGTAGAGGCATATAGGCAGCGGGTTCCCCTCGGTTGATCCCAGGTTGTTTATACAAACTGTGATTAAGGAGGTATTAATAAGGYGGCCAAAGAGATGTATTTGTTTTAGGATTGCATTAGATTCGAACCCCTCATTTTGTGGGGGTGCTCCCATGCCATCAGTAACAAGTATGAGGGTTATCTTTCCTCCCACTATCCTTATCATTTGGAATGAATTCATTTTACACGGGATTCCCTCAGGATGAATTCGACCTTTTTGGGGGGTAGTACTTCCTTAGTTAGGGGTTAGTAATCTGGGAAAATAATAAGCAGTACTACCAGTTTCAGTCCTGCCAGCAGGATTCATAGTTTCAGGCCTCACTCACTGATTCTGTGGAAATAAGAATAGAATGTCTTGACGGGGTGAGTCCAGATGAGTTAGCCCTTAATGACTGGGATATATCACCTTCAGTAAGCCAGAAACGACTTCTACTCCAGTTAGGATATATTTCCACCCAGTAGCTGTAYGAGGTAGGGGCCCCACATAATCAATTTGCCAGGTGGACTACAGAGACTTCCCTGTTTTCAAGTGCAGCACTGGTTGGAGAGCTGCACTTCCTGCTTTCAATCTTAATCTACATTGTGGGCACTTGGTGCCTCCAGTTGCCACCTAGCTTCTTAACTGGCCACACTGGGGAGTTATACAGGGAATGGGTTTGAAGATGATCCCTCTCTGTAATAGATCCTGTATCACATTGTGGACCCCTCTCCTGGCTGCAGCAGATGGAGGGTATTGGGACACGTGAGTGATTTTAGAATCTGGCAGAGGAGGAGCAATCCTCAGCAGCCTGATTTGGGCGGACTTGCTGTCCTCCCCCTGGCCTATCTGCTGGGGTYTCCCAAATGGCCAGGTACTACCATTTGGGAGTAACCACTGTTTGCCATTCAATACATCAAATCCCAAGACATTGTCCCCATTCTCAGCTGGCACAGGGTTGCTCGCTTCTCATCAGGGAAGCGCAGATAAGCTCTTGCTACCGGGCATACCTCGCTTCCACCGGTGTATCCGAGTAGTCGGACTTTGTGCCTCCCCATGGCGACCACTGCCCTCTTTGCTGCCACCTTTGAGAGGGTGGACATCTGAGCCCCTGTGTCAATAAGGAATTTGGTTGGGCTTTGATGAGTCCCTAACGGAAGGTAACTGTGGGGTCCTTCCATGGGGTCCCACTGGAAGGCCTCTATTCTCCGGACAGGGAGGCCCAGCACCYGTCCGGGGCCCACTAGTTTTTTGCTTCTACAGTCTTTAGCTCCTCCCGGAGATGGGAGAAGGGGTTACTGGTGTGCGGAGGTGCRGTGGGAGTAGTGCTCTCCTGTTTCCTTTCCCCTTTATCTAATCTTGTTTCCTGCCCTGCAGGGGACACATGCCGAAAGGTGTCTGTTAGATCAGCAACTGTCCCTGTCGCCTGCCCGTGTAGAGCAGCTCTAGGTTTACCTAACTGCAGCGCTGTGTGCCACAGCTGATTTCTTCTTTCCCTTTCTGCCTGCGGGGTGGACTTTCGCACGGGCTCATCCCATCCCATTTCCCGTCCATGGGTGACCACTGGTGTAGGAGATCAGCCCACGTGGGTATGGGGAGGGGCTGTTGCTGCTGCTGCAGGTCCTGGATTGCCCTCTTATGCTGTCAGATGCGCTCTGTCTTCTCCCGCTGTCGAATTAAGYACGCCTTCAAGGTATGTGGTGACCCTCTTATCAATGGCTTTAGGTACGCCAGGTCCACCGGGTATGATATAGGTGAGTGGCCTAGCTGTCCCCGTTCCCCAATCGCTTGTAGACAGGTGGCCTCATTTACTGCCTCAGTCAATCCCTTTAAGGTGTGGACAGGGATCACTAACGTCTCCCCCCACTCACGGGGATCGATTCCTCCTGCCCAAAAGGCAGCTTGGGAAGTCAGAGAATGAAGGTGACCCCCCCGGCAGAGCGGGGTTGTCAGGAGGGCCTTCTGTGAGGAAAACTCCTGGTCCCCAGAATCCTTCTGTCTCCATCCTGTCTAACATTATCCTATCTCCTCCCAGTTTGTTTATTCTTATTACCCACTCTGTCTCCGTTTCTCCAGGTTTCTGACAGACTTTTTCCTGGAGACTCACTAGCTGCAGGGGGTCAAACGGGGTGGTACGAGTAGCCTCCCGCCAGTTGCCTCCTTGGGGTCCCGTAGTGATTTCATGTTTCACTATAGGGGCTATCCTTTTTATCAACAAATCATCTTCCCTATCTCCTTCCCCATTCTCCACAGGGGGAGGGAGAGGTGTTTGATCATCATCTGGATCAAACCAGATGTCCCCATCCCAAGTTTCTGGGTCGGTGAGCACTCAGCGTATTTTGACAGGGTCAAAAGTTTTAGACTGCCTTGCCAGCATCACCTCAAACTTCTCTTCTACTGCCCTCCTTTTATCTTGTCAATTGTTCGTTGGTGCCATCGTTTTCTACCTGCAATAGCAGACATCGCTGTTTTGGGGCCTGAATTTCATTTTGGAGGGTAGCTAGTTCTTTATCTCGCTGTTCCCTGCAAGTGTAAGCTGCCTCCAAACAAGCCCCCAGCATTTTTAGAATTACGCCTTCATTTCAGCTATCCTTACTCTTACCCCTCGCTAAGTCTAGTTGCCTTTCCACAGCCCCCCAATCATACCAATGATTGCAAACCCATTCGGGTGAGAACTTAGCAGATTCCTCCACTCCGTGCTTCCGTAAGTAGGTTGCTATGAGGTCACTAACTATCATCCTGCTGACTACGCCAAATTGTCGCAGGGGTCGGGGGGAGGTTATTATTATTATTATTATTATTAATAATATTATTATTATTATTATCATCATCATCATCATCTCTGGGTTTATTGCAAACAGATTTATTGAAGATGGCTATACAGTGTAGTCATAGCAAGCAAATCTTACTGCACATTTGTTATTGCCCAAGTCTTGGTTTCTTACCACTCCAATGGTTTCTTGTCAGAGGTTCTCTTAACTCCAGGAGAGTAACCTTGAGAGGCRTCCCAGCTCAAGGGAGATTCACCGCCGTGCAGCCCACTGCTGTGCAGAAGAGCTCAAAGGGCTCTGGGCTGCAGCGCTATTTATGGGCACAGAGTTTGACTCATGGTCATACAATATYTGGTGTGGAGATGTACCTTTTTTTTGCTGATCTCATGCCCATTTCTGGCCTCACCAATTGCAACCGGTATCGCCTAGTTCCTCCCGGCCAGCCCTGGGCGTTGTCAGTTATTTGTGGTCAGCTGGGGCCTGAGATAAGGGGCGGGGGGTGGAGGGGGTAGTTGTGCTCCACCGCACTTTGGGCCCGAGATGGGGCAGTGGAGGGGGATACTTGCGCTCAGCCACAGAAGGATAAGTGGTTAGAAAGACATCTTAGACTACACATACCCAACATCCATGATATTGTAGCTGAATGACTTTTGGAGCTGATCAGGAACAGAGTATTTCTTCAGTTCATCACGCATGGAAAGCATTCACTTGATATTTTAGGAATTGTCTCATATATTCCATCTGGAGAATCCCTGGGTAATTTTATGCTAAATGGTTGAATTCCCTCAGGGCAAGAAGTAAGATGTTTTCAATTGCTTGATGAGGAAGAACGGAGTAGAAAGAAGGAAAAAATTTCCGGAGAAAAGAAGAGATGGCAAAGCACAGAGCAGTGTTTAAAGAAGCAGAAAAGAAGTGTGAGTAATAGAAGTGGAGGAATGATTTTTTTTTCCAAGTTATATGTCTTTGTGAAGTCTCTGTTGCAAAAGACAAACCCAGAGTTTGCCAGATTTGCCATTTTTCATTTTGTGAATGTTCACAAATTTTTTCAGAGCTAGATGTTATTACTCCTCCTAGCAACTGAAGATTTTTTGCTTAAAATAAAGTTATAAGTGTGAATTAAAATATAATTGTGACAAGCTCAGATTTTGCACTTTAGTGAAAATTCTCATTGTTACAAGCAAGCATCCTCTTTCTGAGCAGTAAAAATGATATTTAGAAATATGTTTTTGGTTTTTTAGCAGAAAAAGTAGCCTTTAATCTCAGTGAAGTTCCAAAACTTTACATAACCTTTAAATTTTTTATCAGTCCAAAAGAATATTTTGCACATTCCTAAATGTGACATGGTGAACATTTCCCAACTTCTGAGGCTAGATCATCCTTGTAAACCAGGGTCATCCAAGGTCAATGCACTATCCTCAACACTGACAGTGTGAAGCCTAAGATGAATCGTTTCTACATATGGGATAAAGGCATTGGACTTCATTTTTCTTCCAGATGTACACAAAAATAGGTTGGGAAAAGTCAGTCTTGAGACGCAGAGAATTTTGTTGCTCTAACTGAGATGACTTGTGCATACCCCAAGACTGAATTTGATAAAGTGATTGTGCATTGTTGACTGGCTTGATTCACATAGCATGGTTTCATAGCAGCAATGATAACTTTCATGCATGCTGCCATCATTATAATTAAATTCAATTCATAAAAGAAAGTTAATTTTAATAATTTTTCATTTCTTTTTGCCTCTATATAAATGCTAACATTTAAATTTTTTAAGCACATTGTATATGTATGCACAGCAGGAGCCAAGAAACTAAACATCCAGTCCTACCTCCAGACCACTTAAATTGCCTGCAGTTGAGGCACATCGTCTACATCAAAAGGACAGAATTCTGGCAGAGTATGTCCTCATTCATTAATATGACAAGCTAGGAGATGCACAATTAGATTACAATTACACTATGTAAATGCAAAAGATCAGAATAGGACCTCAAAGACATATATCCTAGGTTTCTCAAGTAAAAGAGTTTCTAAATGTTATGCAAAATAATATGTGGCGTTTAATTGTCTAAGAGATGTAAAGAAAATGTCTTATACTTTATACATTTTAAGGGAAAAGCCTTTTGTTCATCACATTGGACAGAACTTTTATCCTTAAACTGTCAAGACAATAAAAGCATCAGCATACATTTAAATTCCTTACCGTGAAAGATGGTAAATGATGTATGCAGAAGAAAACCACAGTGCATGGGAAATTTCTTTACACAAGATTTGTACCATGGAAGAAAGTGAATGTGAAAAAATAGATGTGTTTTTTTAAGCCAGTGTTAATGCATGATGAGGTCAAGTGGCAAGCAAATCCAGCCAACTGCAGGGTTTTTTCTTTTTTTAATAAGAAAAAGTCTATTTTTTGAGATATGAGATTCTTTTTGCTTTTGCTTATATTGATGGACTGTGAAGGTCAAGAGGAGATTGATCCACAAAGGCCAGTAAAAGTTAGAAGTAATTTAATTAGAGTTGTCCAAATCTGAAATATCTCCTAATCCGATTATATACTTATTTCTTGAGGGCGAATGTGTGGGTATCTATATTTGCTAGAGAAAGATAGCTTTTTGTAATCTAAAAAGATTCAGCTATCTTTTTTTTTAACAAGCAGAATGAGTCAAGAAAAAAAATCCTAGAATATTTTTCCACAGTTAAAAAATATAATAGTTTTGTATCAGTTTATACTTCAAATTAACTGTAGGGGTGGGGGGAGTGTATGTATTTGTAGGGATACCTTATATCTACATTATATAGAATAGTGTTGTTGAATCCAAGCAAGAGGAGACACTGTAGCTTGGATATATCATGTCAGGATCCATTTTAGAGCTCTTCTACCTGTCTTATGTAGCTAGTGTGATTCATCATCATGAAGGACACACTCTGGGACATTTAAGGAGATGTAATTTTGTCTAACTGCACTAATATTTAAAAGGCAAAAATGTTATCTATGAAGTGGAAGACTGTCATCTGTCAAAGATTTTTAATCCTGGCTTTGTCATGGTCAAGGCTTTAAGGGGTTTAAGGGTACAGAGTGTACATTAACTATAAGTACAAAAGCTGAGGTGACTCTAAACAACTGTGAAAGCAAATGAGGCATCATGAAGGTGAGTACTCTGCAAATGAGCAGAGAGGATAGGAAGGAAATTGTAGTACCCACTGAAGGACAGTACGGTCTGCCTTACAG
This sequence comes from Apteryx rowi, assembly GCF_003343035.1. Taxonomy (NCBI): domain Eukaryota; kingdom Metazoa; phylum Chordata; class Aves; order Apterygiformes; family Apterygidae; genus Apteryx; species Apteryx rowi. Next base: position 126,663 of record NW_020447908.1, read on the forward strand.
AGCCCCAAACTGGAGAGCAAGGTCTTCTTCCCATGGCCTCTGGAAACAGCAATGCCACAGAAAAGTTTCTAAGGAGGGATCCTATCCTCCAATACCCACACACTGAACAAATATTGCAGCCCTTTGGTGCTATTTCCTAGCACACTAGAACAAGATTTGCCTGAAAAGTGTTCAATTTTCTCACGCAGAAGTCTTGAGGTAAAGTAGGATCGGGTGTACAGAAAGCACAGGAGTGCAGGTGAATCCCTTTCTTTCCCTGTATCTATTCGTAGCATCAAAACAGTAACAGATGTTTTTTTAAGACATTCAGTCAGCTTTTAAAAACTGTCCCTTTCATTTCTTGAATCCAGAGCCAGAAATAGCAGTGTTGAAATTCTGTGAGAAAGACCATTCTTGCACTTCTGGGAAAATACCATCGTTATCTCAAGAAAGTCTGTTATTGTGAGATTTAGAGCTGTTTTGCTGATCGAAGCAATCTAGATATTCTTCAGATAAGGAATTGAAAGTTTGTCTCATTTTCAGATGTAAATCTCCACTCTAAGATCCACCGTTTAATAAGTTAGACGTTGAATATAGCTATCATACAAATCTGGTAGAGTGTCCTTGACATGAATGTTTGCAACACTACCTTCAAGAGATTTATAAATATGGATGGACTAGTGTTGTTAGCCAATATGATTAAGATACTACCTAAATCGGAGCTACCATTGTGTTGCCCATATATAGCACAGGAATGATTTTATTTTGATAAATAAAATATCAGAGATAAAAAGCCCTATGCAGCGAGTGGTGTGCCTCCTGAGCTTTTACTTTGATATTACCGACTTTAGATGAGCATCTGATACAACCAGCAATTAAGCAAGTGCTTGCTTTAAGCAAGAACTTAAGTTCTGTGTGCTTGAGTTCTTTGCTGAACAGGAACAAGATTACTCACCTGCTTAAGGATTTATCTTGGTCTTACCCAGGGAATTGAAAATCTATCAAAATTTGAAATCTACATCTGTGCAAATCCCAGCCTCATATAAGAATTTCCCAAATCAAGAAATGTACTGTGCTTTTCAGAGCTTGCTGAATCCTGGAAAAAGGAGAATATATTCTTCTGTCTCATTGGATATTTCATTGGGCAATTGAATTTCTTGAAGAGTATCGGGCAGACCATGCATTCATAATAATAAATATGCCAATATGATKAGAACTGTTTTTAGCTTGAATATTTCCCTGGACAGTGATTTGTTTTCCAAGCTGCTAATAATATGTCTCATTCTCACAGAGGGGTAGAAAGCACTTTCTTAGGAGCTGTGTAAGTCCATGCTGAATGAGGGTTATAAGAACAAACTCAGTGAGAAGTCACACGAAAGCTTTTTTTGAAAAAAAAAAAAAGCTTGCCTAAAAGAGTTTACACAGCTGTGAGTGATAAAATATAGCAGCCATGGCAACCCACTCCAGTATTCTGATAATGCATCAGAAATGAGGCTATTAGAATTATTAATTCACATTAGTGGCTATTAAAATTACTACCTGCAGATTCACAGCCTGAAAATCCTTTTTTATTTCTAAGAGAAGGTTCAATCGCAGAAGGAACCTTTTTGCTAAATAGGTGCACTGTATTGTATGCTAGACATTATGGGAAGTCCAACAGATAATAAAGCTCACATTGAGCTTTATGTAGCTGCTTTGTAATGCAAGGGTAGCAGATGTAATACTTTATTCCTTTAATGATGGCAAAGAACCAATACAGCTCCAATAGCAGTAACAATAACTGGACTCTTACTGGTTCCCTGGAAGCTAATACTAGAAATCCAACTTACTGTAGGCTATTTCATTAAATAGCAAGTGACATACAAAATATTCTACTTTGGTAGGTAATAAACAAAGCCAACAGAAATCAGCAGAAAAACCGAGCCAGACCCATAGAAAGGTTTTGTAGAGATTCTGCAGTGAGACTCAGGGAGTCCTATAGAGATTTGGCTACATCCTTTCCATCCCCCATTAACTTAACTCAAAATGCAATTGCACGCTGTTTTAAGTAAAAGAAGAAACGCTATTATACCAAGGCCACAGCGGGAAATAATCAGGGGGAACAGCAACATGGCAGAGAAAGAACATTTTATTTATGGAAATGAGCAGAAAAAGTAACACACAAGCTAGACACAGCCAAATAGGTACCAGTAAAAATAACAAACAAGCAGAGAACATGAGGTTGGATCACAACCAGTTTTTAGGAATTCACATCAGAGTCTATCTCCTTTAAGACTCCATGTACCAAAAATGGATATGGCATCCAATGTTTTTTTTTTAATTATTGTTCTCAGAAAGAGAAGAGGAAAATGAGGGTGACTGCAAAATGAAATTTAGCATGTCCCCACAGGCTAGACACACTAAATGATGTAGGCATATATAATGGGGCAAGGATAGCCTCTTCACTAATTGCTRTTCTGAATTCTCTCCCCTCCGTTGCCATCTAACTCAAGAACAGCCTGAATTCCTTAGGGACTTTATTCTTTTATAAAGTTCCCTCTGTTCCTACAAATATTTCTTTGTACATAACCACTTTTGATGTCCTGTAAAACTCCACCAGTAATGTCAACAGACACTCTGGAAGTAGACATTCTCCACCTAAGCTTCCTTGGGAGCATGACCAGCAGAATCAGGCTCTCAACAAATACAGTAATGACAGTCTTTTCAAACATGGCAATTACTTTCCTACCAAACAGAAAGGTGAAAAAATTCAGTGTCATGAATTAGAAGGCCTGGGTTTGTTTTCTGCTTGGGGATGTTCAGACTCACAAACTGAATGTTTGGGTGGTACAGTCTCCCCAGCACTCTTGAGGCTATGCCTAGGAAATATCGTACAAAATATGAGTGCATTTTTATCATGGAAGTTAACATAACAATTTGTTTTAATCCAGTTTGGTCAGCAAAATAAAAGAAATTTTAGCTCCTTGGGCATGCTAGAAAATGTTACCAGTGATCCTCACAAGAGATGATCAAGTGACAAGAAAATCCATTGGTGACCATATTTGTAAAATTTCCAAGGACTGTGATTCTGCAGTATCAGTGCCCTGCCCTTTTCCCATTTTTCCTCAGGCATTCAGACAAACATTGGAGAGTATGGTATTATTCATACAGATAACAGTGTCCCTGCACAACCAAAGGGCTTCATGCATGAACAGAAGTACTTGTTTCTTTTTCACTGCTCCCTCTTCATCAGCTCAAGTTCATGTCAGCCAGATGACTCAGGCTTCTGTTTAGCACGTGCCTAATGCTCAGCTGAGTGAAACAGAGTCCACTGTGGCCTGCAGAACGATGCCTGCTGAAGAAGAGGGCAGCTTCTACACTAGTGACTAGCTAAGCTGCCACGGAGGAAGTCAAACATTGCTTCACGCCACGGAAAGCYGGCCCAAATACTTTACGAGAGCTGACCCGTCTTCTGCAGGGCCTCAAGACATAGTATAGGCAAATGTCCCCAGGTAGCGCATTGACACATCTCCCCAAATTTCATGCTATCACCTATCACACATTTCATTCATCACCTGACCCAAGCAGACACAGCAGCACTTACTTAGAGCAGGTCACAGAAGTGCCAGGGAAACATTTTTGCCTAAGAACTTGCTGCCTCACAAACACTGAAAAGGTTGGCAGAAGTGGTTTGATTTTGACAAAGTAGGGACAGAGCCCTGACCAGGTCTCATAGTCCTACCTGACTGCCAAGTTTGTGTTGGTGATCTGCTTGGTTTCCTGACACTGCACCTGCCCAGCTTCCCACTTGCCTGCCAGGGAGAGCGGCTGTGTGCACAGGGCCTACAGGTGCAGGGTGGATTGCCAAATGTCCTTTCCTTCCTTCAGTGAAAAAGAATATGAGGGTTTTTTTCTTTATTGCTTTTTCCAAATTAGAATTAGAACAAATTTTAAAATACAAAAATCTACAAGATGAAATCACCTTTCTCTGTACAGTTTGTGTGTAACAGAGTAACGAGCAGACATTCTTCTCTGCTTCAGAAAGGAAATTTTACAGGAAAGATTTGAATTAGAGACCCAGGAACCTTGGCAGATATTGGCTGGGGAGATTATTGTAATCAGAGCAGGCAGTACAAAAAGACAGAATCAACTGCAGGTGAAAAACACAAGTGGAGACCCCTAAAAGCAGACTGAATGGGGCAGAGGAAACAGTACAGGTGATAAAGCATTTGCATTCTGTTCACACATCATGAGGGAAACTGCAGAGATCATTAGTGTGCAAAAGCACTTGGACATGGTCAGCCCCCTAAAAAATGCACCAGAGTACATATCTCAGAAAGCACCCCTGTACTGAAAGAAGAGGAACAGTCAAAGTATCCAAACACCTAATTATTCCTTAAAAGGGGGTCCAGAGTTTAAAGAAAGGGTCCAGTTTTATAGGAAAATATAGGTGGACAAATGCTGAGGAATACMTTATGAAATTCTTCAGTGGATAGAGGGAGAGAGGCTAAATGAATTCATGGGTCATCCCAACAGTCACTCCTGGAAGATGCTGCCATGACCTTGGACATCACTACTACAGAGCAGTTCTGGTTTGGGAATAGGATCTTCCACAGCAAAACAGGTTTTCCTTGGGAAGCCATTCTTCAGACAATATCTTCTGAGGAAAAACAGTTTAAAACCATTTGCTTCCTTCTATTTTAACATGTTCTGTGTTCTTTCAGATCATGCCCTAAGTCACCACAAAGGTGCTGCTCTAATATATTGCCCACTGACTAAATGATTGCTGCTCCTTTTCGTCATTTTGATTTTAACTTAATCTGATATTAAAATCTAAATGAAGGATAATTTCAATTTCTTCTTGGAGGCTGGAAGGAACAGCAATGTGGGACTGTACCAGCTGCAGCTTTAGAGCTTTATTTGGAAGGCTACAAGGACACACTTTATTTCCTTATGGATCTCAAAGGCCTGGACTAATTAGTACTTATTAGAAAACAAATTAGAAATGCATTTTATTTCTCCATATGGTGAAAGCGGGAGCTACAGTAAAGGGATAAGATATCAGAAGAATTGGGCTAGTGATTTACGATGCATAATTTATTTGCCTAATTTTGCCTTTTCTTTTAGGCTTATGAAATGTCTGTGAACAGGTAACAACATCCTTGAATGTATTAGCTGTTCAAAACAGTTTGTCGAATAATTTTTGCTATGTAGCTCATCTGTGAACAATTCATTGCATGTATTTAATCACTAAAATTCAAAATTGCAGCACCAAAGAATAGATGTGCAGGTCATCCAATTTTATTTTATTTGTTTTTTATTTATTATTTATCTATTTATTTCTTTGTTTGTTTCTTTGTTTGTTTATTTTATTTATTTATTTTTATCTGACAGGATAGATACCTCTATGATCTTCTTTATGTGAGTGTGCTTGATTTGATTTTTAAAATTTGCTGCCAGCATAAATTCTCTAAAATTAACTTAAAATTGGTTGATTGTCGGCAAAATTGCTACTGAAGAGAAAATAGGCACTACCATGATTTAGTAGGATTCATTGGGGCTTAGACTTTATCCTGACTGTATTATGAACATTTCTGCCATGATGCACCTTATCTACATAGAAGGTGACCCTAACAGGTAAGCAAATACAGTTAAAGCCAATTAATTTTTAAAAGTTAATGAATACCCACAGAAATACCTTTTTTTTCTGGCTATTGCTAAACTGTTTTACAAAACAAAAAAAGAAGAAAAAGTGATCCTGGTAGCTACTGTCGGAGACACCTTATGGTAGTTCTGTCATAACTGGTATGCTGTTTCTATGTTTGTAAAAAGAGCAGATTTAAGTATTTTTGAGGCTGGGATAAAGAACGCTCTGTTCATTACTCCTTGGGTACATTAGAAATGGGAAGACTGATCACTGTTATTGATGTCCCTCTGATACTGTCTAGTGCCAGTATCACTCCAGCACAAACACCTGCAGAACACCACCAGACAGACGATTACACCCCAGTGACATCTGCCTTTACGAGTCTCCAGCTAAGGCTTAGATCACAAACTCTCCAGTTCCACCTCCTTCTCAGGCCAGAGGGTTTCAAATCCATGGCTCCTAACTCCCACTCCCAAGTAGGGCACAGTGGCCACCAAGCTAAAACCCTGTTTCTCAGCCAAGATCTTGCCCTCTAACATGGGACTGGTAAAGTTATTAGAGGATGTTCTTTTCCACTGGCCCAAAGTTCAGGTTGTATTTTTCTAAGTAGGGGACTATTCAAAGAGTAGTTCAATAGTTCAATAGTTAGTATAAAAATCCAACTATTTCTAGCAACCTCCCAGCCACCCTTGTAGTGAAAGTCATGTTGTGTGGAAGTCAATACTGCCAATGTGGTATGTGTGCTTTCAGTGTGCCTACCAAAATAAGGTGCCCTGGGGAGCCAAGGGCAGAAATGCCAAATTTGTTCATCCCAAATAATTTCTCCCCTTGCTCAGCTCTGGGCAATTTAATACAGTTTAAAACATAAAACAATTTATGCACAGATAGAAGTGGAGAATAGAAGCAATTATGTATACGTGCATGCTGACTGTGCACTTGGATGAACAATTGATTCCAGCTATTCCTTTCATAGATCTACACCTGGCTAACTCTAAACTTGATTTTGAAAATGTAGACCCCTGCACATGCAGCATTAGTGAGATGTCTAAACTCTTTTGCAAATATCCATGTACCCTTCATACTACTGATGCTCCCAGATAAGATGTTCTGTATGCCTAATGGTAGAAAGAAATGCAAAAAGAATTTAATAAGCATGACAACCAGCGGGCGGGGCGTAGAAATAGATTTTATCCCTGGATTAAATGCTTTTTGTTCTCTATTTGCAGATTACAGTCAGACAGAATTCATTTTATTCCAGTGACAGGAAAAGGATAGGAAATCTGTTATCTTCCTTAAAATGGTTTTTGGCCAGAAAATGCTTCTAATTTATATGATGCATTACTCCATCGATGTTATAAAACTACATGCTTAATTATACAAATTGCAAGTATGCATGGATCATACATAGTTTTTCAAATTATGAAAGACTTCTTGACTTGTTTTTCTCTGTTGATTTCCTTTACTGACAGGAAAGATCTCACCTTTCAACCAGCTCTTTTAACAGCACTTTGTTAATCTATAGCTAGTATATAAACTCTTTTCTCTCTTTGAAAATGTTTTCTCCAATATGTTCCACATTCAGAGCTGTATTTCAAAGTGCCACTTTAATCCTTTTTATCTTTCTGATAACTTAGAATATTGGTCATTACTTGGTTATTCTGGTCACATTTCACTGTTCTTCACAGAAACCTCAATAGAGAAAGAATGCTTTAGGCAAAAYGAACTCTGAACTTTTGTGTCATCAAAATCCTAAAGTGAGGATATTGAATACAGCCGGCACAGCTTAACCCAAAATCATAAGAAACACATTCATATTAAAAAGTTTGCACAGGTTCAAAATGAAAATTTTTGTAACCAAAAAAAAATCATCTCTCAGTGTTATTTCTTATGACTCTAAGTACTTACCAAATCTAATTATAAAAAACATTTGAAAATACTTATATCAAATCCAAGAAAGGCAATGTAGTGAAGATAACAATGAAAACTTCCCACTCCCTCCTATACAAACTATAATGCTTTTTACTATCCATAAACTATTAAAAGATTTGGCTTTCTACAATTAGAAAGCTATGACATTGTCTTCATGTGCCATATTTGAATACTTACAGGTCATGATGACACCATAAAAGTTAATGTGCATACTCTTTTTTAAATACCATTACTACTCCAAGGAAGTAGTGCCTATCATAAATTTGTGTTTAAATTAAAAAGAGATATTAACATGAGTTAAAGTGTCCTTTTCTCTTTCTTTCTTTTAATACTTCATCCCTCAAGGATCATCAGAAAACTACCTATTTTTTAAAACAGCCATTTCTGACAAAAGTATTTTGGTTCATACTGTTCACATATATCCCCATGTCATTATTACAAAAAATCACATTTTCTGTATAGAGGATTTTGTCTTTTCTGCTTCACCTTCTGCATTAGTTATCAAAGCAGCTGCTCCCCTCTGGTACAGACCAATTTCTCACAGCTTAATACTCAAATTATTACCTTAAAATTCCTAAAATGCAGCTTCACCATGGATTAGACACTTTCGCCACTTTTAAAAGCACTACTTATTAATGTTAATCATGCTAGACTGCTAGGTTTTCTTAACCAGTATAAGAGCTTAAGTTTTTAATCTGAGTCTTTTTTTCTCTCACAAATTTCCAGAAAATTGCTAGGATTAAAATACCATAAAGATTTCTTTTCGACTCATGCAAGCCTGTAGCCCAGGTTGCTTAGATGAGAATCTTTTATCCCATTCAAAGGATATATGTGCAGACTGACATAAAGCATGATCCGTAATACATGTGTGACCACTCCCTGAGGACATTTGCACATTTGCATGCTGTGGTTGATAAAAAAGTAAAAAACTGAGAGAATAGGGTTATAAGCAACTAGATTTTCTCTTCCTCTTCACCCTAGATCTATGTCTTCACCTATATTTTATATATCTTTTGAGCGTGATCCCAGATGAAATATATATGGGTTTAAGCTATGCAGACCCCACAAGGTAGTGAAAGCTGGATCCCCATCCAGAATAATAGAAGACACCCTACAGTGGAAGCCAGGCAAACCTATTTCCTTGCAGTGAATTACCTGGGGGAAAGGAGATTGGACAAATGAACTCTCCACCTTCAGTGCTCACCAAGACAAGCCATGTCCTGACCTGCAGCCACACAGCTGTGTCTGGAAGAGATAAATATGACCTTTTCTCTGGTAACATGTCAGCCAGTTTAAATAGCAGCAGTTTTGAAGTTTGAAGAAAGACTTCAATTTGCAACCTGGATTTTGAAACTAAGTTAAGCACAAATGCATTAGATGAAATATTTCTGATTCCTCATGAGAATTAAAGATAGCATTTTCCCAAAACTATACAGTGTTTGGTCTCCTTAAAAAATGCATGTTTCAATACTTGCAATTTTGCGCATATCACTTTGTTCCAAAATCTCCTTTCTAAGGATCTTCAGCAAGGAAGATGAGGCTAGATAAATCACTCTGGAACCTTCTTCTGTCCTTCATCCCTTTCTCAGATTAATCTGAGTACTGAGAATAGCACAGAGTATTCTAGGCTCACTGCTTGTTGATTTCTTCCCAGAAATGGTCAAAAGATGTCTGTTTTAATTTCTTAGATCAGCCAGCAGCTTTTGATACCCATGGTCCAGAGTTGTGATAAACAGCATAGCTTTTATGCTATCTCTCACTTGAGTGATTTTGTTCTTTCCTCTCCAAATGTTAACTCTAGTTCCCACTGAACTCAACTGCAAAACTGCTTTAGGCTTCAACTAAAACAGGTTTGGGCCCCAGGAGATCAAAGAAAGCGATTTTGATCAATTGCTCGTGTGCCCAAAGAACACTTTCACACAGGTTCTGCCAGGCTATATTTTAGTGCCCCTCCTCTATGTGGTGCTGAGAGAGATAATAACACAATTTGTGCTGTTGTGCTATCAAGATGCAGATGACACACAGCTCTATGCCTCATTTTCATCAAACCCAGATGGTGCAGCATCTTTGCTTTGCCTGTGCCTGGCAGAGATTAATACTTAGATAAGGGCAAGCCAACAGAAGCTTAATTTGGACAAGATGGAGGAAGCATTATTGTGGTAAGGGAAAACAGGGGTGATCTTACTTTTTTTCCATTTTCCATTTTTTTGGCAGGGGGGAGGAGGGAGGGTTGACCTGGAGTTAGTTTGGATTCCTATTGCTATTTGAAATCGCAGGTGGCTTTGAGGGCCCAAAACACCATTTCATATCTGCTTCAGTTAGACATTTATCACACTTCTTCTTGGCTTCGGACAGTGCCACCTCCAGTCCATGCCTTTGTAGATTCTAGACTTAATTATTGTGATGTGCTCTATATGGGGCTACAGATGAGGACCAACTGGAAACAATAGTGCATGTTGAAACCAGCTGCTTGCCTGCTTGGCAATGTGAACCACTGAGCATGTATTAGATAGCTTCTCTGGCAAAAATTCTATCTCCCTCCCCATTGAAGGGATGGTTCCTTCTCTATTGAATTTGGCTTCTACGGTGAATTAAAGTGTTAAATGACCTGGGCCCTATCTTCTTGAGAAAGCATCTCCTGCCAAACGAACTCTCAAAGCAATTTCTGACGATATAATGTTAGAGCTCTAGAATTAAACAAATAGGAGGCAGTAGCAATGCTTTTAAAACAAACAGCTCTCAGCTTCAAAACTGCCATCCCCAGCTACTCCAACAGAGCCCAAACGTGCTAATCTTGGCACAGTAAATGACCCTTCACTTTTCCCTAGCCTTGGATTATCACCACGGTTATCACAAAGGACTGGTTTGGGAATCTCACAGTAATTGCCTCTGCATTCATGAGCTTTTTAACATCATCGTTAATGTTTCACTAGAGTTATGGGCTCTCCATGAAATTTCACTGAGCTGACACCAAAACTAGTTCTAAACAACCTTGAACTTCGGATTCTTATTGTAAAGATTCCACCTGTGACCCACTGCTCCTCAGAATGTGTGGTTCAAATAAGCACTCACAGGATTCAATATTTTTCTGACCTGTCTCTTGGGTCACCAAAATTGGTTTGGAAAACTCAAGAGAGCAGCCTTATTTATGACATTTCAGCACTTCCTTTTCTAGGTCTAGCTAAAACCAGGAACTGCAGGGAGGAATTCTTAGGACATTAACAAAACTCTCTTCAAATTCCAAAAGGACTTTATGTGGTCCTAAGATGGGAAAAGCCTGTCACTTCTTATTGCAACCAAATCATCCAATACAGGGGAAAACCTAAGTACAATACCACAGTCAGAAGTTGTACCACTACATATTTAATACAGAATACTGTAATACCTTTTCTATGAGACAAATTTTGTTACTGTATCCAAATTTTTATCTGTATCCACATCAGATAATGATATTCTCTGTTAATAGTGAAACTGCCAAAATGGTGTAAGATACTGAGAACTAAGCTACATCTTCATGAAAGTAACAGTGGCAGAATTTGTTTTTATGGTAATAAACCAAGAATTGAATTCCTTCCTTGATTGCTCCAGCTGACCAATTCAGACCTTGTTATCTGAATACGATGTTTCCATCTCAAATATTCTGAGTAAATGGGGCTTAGACGCAACTTAAAATTCTTGGAAGCGAAAATATCTTGTTATTTCCTACATAGACTACAGATACTAATAATTTAAATTCATAAAAATATGCAGGTGCTTGTATGAAAAAGGAGACATTTTGATTCCTTGGTCTCTACTTTGCTTAATTGGATTTTCCTGAGCATTTTAAATCGGCTGAGACTTTTGATCTACTGAACATCCATCGTCACTTCCAAGAGCTTTCACAACAGTACAGATCTGAATATTTCTCTGACAGACATATTTTGAATCTAGTAACAGTTCCTTACTAAGATATTTTCATCAAAAATGTAAAACCTTATAAAAAAATTCAAATGTTTTGGTTCAGTTGAGGCCCTCAGCTACAATAATGTCATCTCATGTCCATACTGTGTGGTGGTGTTTTCAGTTGGGGGCTTTTAATGCTACAGTGATAGTGATTTCAAAGATTCCAGCTCCTTTTTAGTAGATAACTACACTAGTCTCGATTTTGATCTGTCACCACCTTGCCACATTATGATATTCCAGGTTTCTTGTTTTGAGTAAATGTAATTTTTTTTATCATTGTAACTTGATAAAACAGAAATACATTTTGAACAATAAAGCATAAGTAATGTATTTCTATTTTTATATGTTTTCTTGGATATGATTGCAATTTATGAGAAAAAACACTATAATTATGAATGCAAATGATTTCACAGTTACTGCAACAGATTTTGTTTATATATGTTAAACTATGCTGAGAAAGAGCCGGCTTTGATCTGGTAAACTCATTAATGTCTTTGCAAAATAGCAGTCAGAACATGGTCTGTAGCAACAATAGTGACCATGGTTGATCAGGATGCAACTCAGACAATGCCACCTTTGAAATTCAGACACCTTCTTGCATCAGCACAGAGAGGTGGATCACAGGGAAGCTATTAAGACTTTTTAAATTAAATTGTTTTAAAAGTGTGTTTCTAATAACACTGTAAATTACTAAAGCAACAGAACAATGGATCCTAGCAAGGAAAGACAGAAGTTGCAGTGAAGATTGATTGAGTATATACATACATATATATATATATATATATATACACTCTGCTAAATTAAAGAGGGTGCAGATGCAAGCTTGAGCATTTGGCCCTTGCAGTCCACACTGCATTCTCCTTTGCAGTGTTTTGGACTCTTCCCATTACATCTCTTCAAGACGAAATGTGGGTTCATTCTGGGGCTAGTTCCCACCAAGGACTGCTCCCAGTAGGCCATATAGATGAAGCCATACCCTGTTTAGCTATCTCCCTCTGTCACCATCCTCCATCATTATCCCCCAAAGACTGCATACCCTCACATGCATCCCCAAATATTCACAGCACATTCCAGGGCCTGTGTACACCTTCCACATCACACTTATTAAAATCCCACTCCTGAGGCTGCAAAGCAGTTTTCTTCCTAGCGGTCTAGCCTATGGGCCCAGCCCTGATGACAAGTGTTGTTAATGCCAGCTCAGCAAATGCCTGAGGAGCACTGTGGAGCTGGCCTGACCCTCTCGGAGACAGCAGCCCTTTCAATGTGCAAGAAAAAAAGCCTACAATGGGTGGGCCAGCCTGATGCCTCCAAAGAAGCGCCAGGATAGTGCACCATCCGAAGGCCATACTGGGCACACAAATACAAAAAGCAAATGACATGCTAAAAATATAAAAATGTTCATGTAAGGACTCAGAATTGAAATAGGAGAGCCAATGATTGATGTAAACGTCAGCTCTTTGCTGAGCTCTTTGCTGAGCTGCATCAGCAATTTAGATACTCACTCAGACACCACCAGGCCTTTCAGCGTGTACGGCCTGAGGCTGGGGATGCAGTAGACCTACCTAGATCCCCTTTCTTGCATGTCATTGTGCTGGAGCAGGGCCCAGGAGGGGGCCCAGAGGAAGGTCTATCTTCTAGTATGCCCTGGCTTCACTGCATGATTTACAAGCCTATCCCCCGCTCTCTCAGAGCTTGATCACCACTGGTGACCTGTCGCTTGGTACCACTGAAAGGAAGGTGGGAGACATGAACTCTGGTAGCACATACTTTGTGACACCAGACAGGCTTTATGGAAAAAGAGAAAGTACCAGCAGAAGGAGAGTTAGTCACCTCTCCAACGGACAGTCACCCTTGGCAACTTCAGGGAACAAAGCAGCAGTCAGGGAGAGCATCTGTATGGCAGCCAACTATGTTGCAGAGCAGGTCACTGCCCCAGAGACCTAAGGAGCAAACTGCAGCAAATACAGCACGGTGTGCACATGCCCCAGCTAATAGTTACACCCATACGCATCACCCTCCTGACGTTTTCCTCCCTTGCAGGGCAGAGAACATGGTGCCTCTCCAAAAATGGCCCCACACCTCAGCCACACAAATGCCCTGTTCCCTCCACCTGAAGACAGTGAGCTCAGCTAGCAGAGTTGGAGGTTGACTTACATTTTTCCATCAAGATGAAATAGCTGCAGTAAGTCTCCCCCACACACTCTTGCAGTGGGCACAGGCCAAATCCACAGCCTTGAAAGTACTCCAAAAATATCCCAACAGTATCCCAAATGCAATGTCTAAAGGCAACTCCTTCTCTTTACCTTGCCCAGATTTCTGATGTCTATCCACTCTCCGGTGTTTACCCCATTCACAACTGGCCCAGGCTGGGCTGGAAGCACTTAGGTTTGCCTCGCACAAGGGGTTGGGAAGATTTGTGGGTGATCCAGCATACTGGGGCAAGATGGGCACTGCACCAGACAGGCTCAGGACGCAGAACAGGAAGGTAGGGCCTGTGGCAGAAGTGCCTTCTCCCACTGCCTTCAGGATTTCCCCAGGACTTCACACTTCTCCTGGATCACAGCACTCACTGTCATCCAGACGGGCATCAACTGTGCAGTAGAAATGTATATATGCCCCTCTTACAGGAGATGCTAGACCCACTCCTGGATGTGGAGGGGCAGCAGACTGGCACAGCAATATGGGATGTTGCTGCTCTGTCCCTCTCTAAGGTATCCTCTTCGCTCCAGTAAGGCATTTGAAACCATAACAGATATTTGACCCAATGCCCATCAGGGTGTTGTCATGCTGTGATGCTCTCCCAATGTATACAACCTGCCTCCTGCCACTGTCTCGCCCTGTCATGCTTCTTCCTCACCCCTCCTTCCTGCAGCCTCATCAGACACACTGCCCAAGTAGGCATGACCCCAAGTGCACTGCCATCCCCAGCATTTGGCTTTTCTCCAGGCAGACCTCCCAGGACACACATTGTCAACAAAAGAAGGAGCAAAAACCCAGATGACCACCTAACGCTGCTGCAAACATTGATTTTGAGACCAAGCAGCTGTAAGAAGAATGGGCAAAAGTTTAAGGTTAAGGTGTGTAATTTGTAGGTTTGTAATAAGCTTTGTAATACCTTATTATACCTAGACACTGTACCGCACGTCTCCAGATATTGCAGAGGAGTACTATGTCCCTTGCCAAAGAGCAGGTTGCACTGCTGTGTGCTGAAACACCCTCCTCGAAGACCTGCTGGTGTCTCTGCTGTGCCTGGTCCCCCAGCATCGACATGGGGACTGCGCCGCACTAGGGAGCTGGGCCACAGCTTGTCGCACACAGTGTCATCCTTCAGTTTGATTGTCTCCTCCCCACACAAATATTGTGTTCCCCAGCCAAGTGACCCTTCGTTTGGTTAACTCTTATTCTGGTTGTTTTCTATTAGCTGGGCAGCACCAGTTTTTGCGAAGCTGTAGTAACTGACCATGCAACTATTAAAACTGTGTCTATACTGTTTGATGAAATAGGTCAGGGTTTGTGCTCTGGCCTGATGCCAGCTAAGGCAGTATCATTTGCATCCCTACAGCTATGCTCTCTCATTCATGAACAGCTGAACAGGACAGCTCTATCTCCACTTCCCTCTGGGAATGGTCCCTGGCCCACACTGAGCCTCACCCAGCCTGCAAGAGCATTGGCTGGTACTGGCCAAAGACATCCAGAAATCATGCTGGAAATTATCTGTAGCTGTTCTCAGGTCTGTGCCACACCCGGATTAATTTATCACTATAAACATGGCCTATTTAGTCCACTGAAACAGGAAGTTATTTTAAACTGATTCAAGTAGGCATTGAAATGATTGTAAGCTGTAAGTCTGATTGTAAGTCTTTCCTTGTTTCATTCTACAGAAAAAGAAACTTTTCTTTGGACTCAAAAATAATTTGCCAGCTGAATGAAATTATCCCAATCTGTTTTAATACACATTCAGCTGAATTTTATGAATACTGAATTTTCTGTAGGGCATAGGCAAGGAGCAGAGTGCCCCAAGAAAACTGGCTTATTTTAATGAGTATTTCTCAGGTAAATCCTACGATTAGTTGCTAAGGAATTGTTTCTTTCCAGCGTTTATAACACCGTACTCAAAGGGAGTTGATGATGGCTGGCAGCGTTCTCTCTCTGGGGCAGTAGGTCAATAGGTTAATATCTTGGCTGAGGGACCTGAGCGTGCTTCACTTGGCAACAGAGCAGCGTGCGGCTGGAACGCAGGAGCAGACCATAACAGCGAGCTTAACCTCCCCCGTAGCTCTCCTCTTAGTCGAGGGAAGCATTATTCTTGAATATCCCCAGCCTCCTTTAAATACCAGCCACAGAGCCTGGGCTGGCTTTTTAGCATATACATGCAATCTTGTCACCGTGACTAGAGACGCTAAAACTTTAAGCTAAATGTTTATCTTTGGAAGCAGTAGTGTATAAAACGTTCGCATTTCACATGCAAAGGTGTCGTCCTTTGGAAGGATGAGCATCAGCACTGTCTGGTTTTCTTTAGCCATAAAAAAAATAACGTTTAAAAGCAAAAACAGTTTGTCAACACTGTTTCATCATGAACTTTATATTCTTTTTCTCCAAGTACCATGTTTACATAATTAAGGACCAGTCATGCACTTTTTTTTAATTTCTGTTCACCTTAAACTCCCCCAAAGCAAGATGTCTGTGCTTTACTTGAATAGAGACTTAGAGAGATTCTAAATGTATTAATGAATGCAAATTGTATTATATTTATATTGATTGCATCATATATGTATTCCGTGAAGTTATCTTGTGAGACAAAATTCAAGGCAGTAAATATGAAAGCAGCATTTTCAATAACCCCAGCAAGTTCCCATCATTCTCAAAAATGCTGTTTTAATAACATTCAGTGAGTGATACTGAGCATGTCAAAAAATCAGTTTCATTAATTTTCTAACATTTCATCCAGGTACTGTATCACAAAGGTCTGGCAGCCCTTTTCTAATTATGGTTAATTGGGTGAAAGAACATTTGAATTTATATTAACACATGAACTTTCTGCATGAAGGATACAGAGCTTTCCAGCAAGATGATCAGTGTTTTACCAAAGATCTGAGAAAACACCAGTTTCATTCAGGGTTGTATGGCAGCTGAAGTTACTTAGTGTTTTATAAGATTGCTCAGTATCTTGCAGGATTAATTTGAAGTGAGGTTCTTGGCCATTGGTCACAGCATGGTATTTTCTGCCTAGCTGAAATCATCTTCATTCCAGTCAATAAAAACCAAGCACCTTTTGGATTCACTACATGCAGTTGCCAAGCCATTAAAGTGGGCTTTGACCTTTTTCCAGTCTATATGTGCTACCTGTTTTTTTTGTCTGTTTATTACTCATTAAGGTCTTTGTGATGGAAGAATTTGCCCCAAAGGAGGAGAAAATAATTGAAAGTTTTATGTTATGCTATGGCATGATGAACAAGCCATGAAGGAAAACTCAAAAACAATGTAACATATAAATGTCAGGGAGTTTCCATGCAAACACAAATCTCACCGGAATAAATCAATGACTGTTTCTAATAAGAATCTGAAATAATCTTAAAGAGCAATGGTGTACATAAGGTTATAACCACAGGGATGAAAAAGGAGACATTATCATGTTTATGAATCCTGCAATGATGACAAAGAAGCTTTAACACAGAAAAGCCAATGGAGCAGTGGAGAAGGAAAAAGCATTGTCTCTGGGTACATTTAGAAAAACATTGAATTTAATTTTTTTTTTTTTCACAGCAAACAAGATGTTCTCTGGCAAATGATATGAATCCTTTGTCAAGGCTGTCCAGATGGCCTTTGCAAATAAAATACCACACACAGCAGTGACATACTTGTTGGACAGATAACTTACAGATTTGGAAACAGCCTGTTGGAGAGTTTTTTCATTAAACTAATAATGTTTCTGGTTATCTGGTTACAAGAAGCCAAGGGGCTGGTGACAATTTCATGAAAGGGAAAGTTTTAGCTGCTATGACAACCTGGGCAACTGTGATTCTCCTCATGAAAACCTTTCTGAATTACATAAAAACATGAACCCACAGTGAAAACTAGATTCCAGAAAAGTGTCTAAGCAATGTAAAAACATACCTGGGAGATTACAAAAAAGATAACACAATGATTCTGTTATTCTTTTCAAGAAATAAGATTGAAAAGATTGTGAGAAGTATTAAAAACTACTTTGGTTATTGCTTGGAAGCTTGTTTGAGCCAACCTTCATCAAAACAGGAGTTCTTCACTTGATTTTATTGGCAACTGGATGGTCCCAATACTAGTTAAACTGAAGCAGAAAAGACAGGAAGGAGAAAACAGACAAACACAACAAATTTCCAAGATAAGTGAGGCCTTTTAAAACGTAATTTCCTATTCAGTCAATGCTTGCTCAGGCTCATTTTTACTTTCTTTTTCTCTTTCAAGCTATATACTGGGAAGCTTGTCAGTCCAATTGTCTGTCACCCCCATTGTGTTTCTTTGACCTCCATCCTTTGTACCCCACAAATTCAATTTAAAAAAATTGCTCACCCATACTCCATAGCTAAAATGTCCCTCTGTTTTAACTGGATTTTTTTGATAGAACAACAAAACAAAATATGACTGTTTCTTTTTTCAAAGCAGTTTTATGASAGACAACATTTCAGAGCAATTTTTCTACAGGCGTAGCAATAAGGGGAAAATAGTGACAGAAACCAGCATTCTGAAAATGAAGGCATTAGATCAGACCACTTATATTTCTTGGTCTCCACTTTCAAGGCCCTATATGAAACACAATTTACCAATGTAGAGCCTGAGTGCTCCTTCCAGACCTTAGCCCACATCCTTAAGGTACAAGACCAACAACAAGAAGTATATAAACTTATTATATTTAATTGTACTATATTTATATTTATATTTAATTATATTTATTTTATTTGAACAATATTCCTGCCAACATATGTAATCTCCTGAATAAAGACCCGTGTGTTAGGGACTGCTTCCATCTTCTCCAGTGGAATCAACCAGCTGGAGGCAATCCATAGCCTAAGAGTTAATCCCTTTGAATACTATTCCCTGAATTTCTAGTTAATCCACTATAGTCTACAAGTGGGTCCTCCATTTGGTTTATAACATCAAAGTATGCCAATGTAAATGTTCTCTAGTTAATAAATAACCCAAACAAGCATTTAGCTGAAAAGCCATTTAACATCAGCTGTAATAAGTGACAAATTACAATACAGAATATCTGTTGAAGAAGATGAGAGAGGACTGAGAAAGGGAAGCTGATCTGTAATGGATGCAGTGCAACTGCTTGTTTACAGTGATTGCTGCACCGTGGCTAACTGGGGTGCCTGACAACCATGCAGCACCGACGTGACAGCTTCCATTTCCCTAATGACATCGCACCCTTCCTAGTATTATTCTATCAAATGTAACATGTATGAAGTAGTGCATATAATTTTCAATAATATTATAAAATTATATGGGCCTCTACGGATGAATAGATTAGATGAGCAGGACACTAGTTTTCCAGCCAAAAAYGGAACAAGGCAAGAAATAGAAGGGTATATCTAACACTATTTTCACCTACTTCTTAATGATTAGAGACTTTCAGCCTAGCAAGGCCCTACTTTGAAAGGAACTGTTATTTTGGCTTTTTGCTGCAGTTATCTCAGTGTAAACACAGGCATTGATATAYCCGTTGTGCAACCAAACGGGGAAAAACTGAAGTTGATAAAACAAGTTCATAATCTACGGGTCCATTATCATCATTTGGAGCCTGCTTTTCTCCTTTTGAAGTCAGCAGGAGTTTGTCATTGCCATCAATGGAAATATAATCAGATTCTTAGTCCATATGGATGGATTTACTATGTATTATTTCCTTCATCACAGAAATAGCTATTTCAGAACCCTTTGTGTTGATCAGGTATTAAGTACACTATCATAAATCCACATTTATCCTGTATATGTTCACCACATCCTGTCTCAGAAAAAAGCAGATACACTGAGAATATGCAAGTACTACTGGAGAAAAGAAAGGGAGAGGGAAGATTTGGAAGAATGTGGTGTTGACCATACTCAGATTTTGGCAGCTATAGCAGTGCCAGCAAATGAATTCGGCCTAGGAGAGACCTGACTAGCTTGTTGTCAAAATGGGAATGGAAGTAGAATGATATGTGTGATGATTTGCCTTCAACACAGATGAAAACATTTTACTTTTGATAATCAGATAATCAACTAATAAAGCCTCGGGCTGTGCTAATTTGTTGGAGTGGAATGTGTTTAGACAGGATGATGAACATATTTTGATAAGGCATTTGCGAGACAGCACAGTTGTGATTCCAAGGAGTTTGGTAAGATATGTGTAAAGTCCCTACAACCCTAACAATGTAGTTAATGTGGAGATGATGTAAATGCAAATGAATCTGATCTCTAACCAAAACAATATAGGATCTAAATGTGTTTTGCAATATATGGCCATATGTATATTTAAATAATGTATAAATTAGCTGGCTTGTTTTTTTAAAAAACATGTATTTGCAATGGTTCTTTGGAGAAGGCTAAGATGTGCAGTGAAAAGAAGATCTTTTAGATGCATGTGACTGTGTGTGGAAAAAAGGTGTAACGTGAGAGGACAGGGTAAAGAAGCATTGGGTGTGAGAGACTGAGTAGGAGGATAAAAGATGGAGGAGATAAAAGGGTTGAGAGAGGAGAGATAGAGACAAGAGAAAATGTATGTCTGATCTTCAAGATAAGGGTAAATAGCTGCAGTTCAGTACAGTAAGCAACAGGAAGCCAAGTAGTGATTTACATGGCCAAAGCAACAGGAGAGGAGATGACACAAAAGCCTAATTTTGGAGAGATTCTTGGGAAARATAAACAAAACAAAAAAAAAAGCATTAAGGAAAAGGTTATAAATGGGTACCAGACTATATATGAAAATATTAGCAGTTGTCAGGCAAATGTATTTTTATTTCTCCAGTAAATATTGGTAGGAAGTCTCAATTTTCAGGAATTTAATATTATGGATGGGTTTAATTTGTTATGTTTCTTCTTCAAAATAATGCCAAATAAAGGTGTCTCCAGCCATGGATTAATCATTTGCCAAACTTAGTTTTTAATTAAATGCATTACTGTGCTATGTGAGAGAATAAAGGAGTAAACATCAAAGTTGCTCTGTTCAGCTCTTGTTAAAATGGGAAAACTGTTTTTTCCTTTGGAATTTTAAGTTTTATACTACATACTACATTATACTACTATTTGCCCACGGCAAATATTTTTTATGGCTGAATTATAAACTTCTTGAGAAACAGGTTTATAATAGAAATACAGACAGTCTTCAAAAAAGCATTATAAGCGCCAAGTCAAATTAYGAAGCAAAGATGGGCCTGAACCCAAAACCCAGAGCTAGCCACTCCATTAACTTTTACATACACTGGATTCAGATTCAGTCTTTGTAGCACTAACTCATCCTTGCCATAAAATCACATTACTGATGTGAAAATGGAGAGCTGAACAAATGTGTAAGCAGTTGCAGGATCAGGACCCAAAATATTGTGACTAAAATGTGAGAAGCGGATTATAAAAAAAGACTTCTGAATGTTTCATTTGATGCCAATTTATATTCAAGATGATTAAAGATTAAACATTTTCAGATAAATATATGTAAACCAAGGATAGAATGTCTTCACTCATCATTTGAGCGCAATTCATACATGGACAGAAACATGTGCCTATGTCTATGAACCAGAGAGAAAACGATGTGTAGAAAAAACAGACTAATAGCATTTACATTATGATAGGAAAGGTCATTAATATAGCAGACTCTGCTATATTTTCTAGGCCTTAGGAAAAAAAGGCCCTACAGAAAAAAATCTCAGTGTCAAACCCAAAATGTCCACACAGTGCTGAGGAAAGGCAGAAATCCTGCTTCACAGGCCGCATTAGCCGCAACAGAGGCTATTCCTCTTAAACTGTCTTTGCAGCCTCATGCACAGATCTCTGTGTAAGAGGAGGAAGGAATGATCTTTTAGACAGGAGCATGTTGAAATAAACCTTGGTATATGGATTAGTGGTTACAAGGTAGGTTGAGCTGATAAAAGCAACCTTCGTCATTAGACTTTACCATTTAAGATATTATGCCATCTTCATTTAATGTAAATGTTCTAGATTTAAGTATTTAGTTTTTCATTCAGAGAATTGAATTTCTTTTAAAATATATTATCTAATAATATATTGTGCCTATATCTACAGAAAATAACTTGCTAATCTGATAGGAAAACAAATGGGAAAAAAAACACTTTTTTTGTTTGGAGCATACAACTGGGAACGGGTATAGTCTCTCTTCCGATTCATAGAGCCTATCCGATAGGACAGTGTTAATCCCAATATGAGACAGCCATCATTTTCACAAGATAAGTGTAATTTTTTAATATACATACCCTCTGAGTATCTGCTTAATAGTTTTCAGTTACAAAATTAAATTTTGCTTTTGAGACTGAGTTTTGAAAATGAACATGTATGTATACACTTGTGCAAATCCTCCAATAAGCTGCCATTAGGAGGCAATTTCTGAATTCAAAAATAGATATACTTTATTTAAATAGCAGTATTGTCCCTCAGTCAGTCTCAGCCTGGAATGTGCATCAGGACAGTACCAATTTATCTCAAGGACTGTCCAGCAGCATAAGAGTTTTAATAAGCAGAGGGCACTGTTACTTTTCCCCTTCCCCCTTGTTCTGGGAATTTCACTAAAAGAAAAAAATAAAGGGGGCTTAATGTGCTACCCATAAAATATACATCCCAATCAATCAAGAAAATGCATCGGTATTGTATATGATGATCCAGAGACTGCCTAAAGACAGGGAAATGAGACTGAACCCAATAATTCAGCCTGACTAGTTCCTGCCTGCCCGACTCCCAGCCGAGGATCGTGGCCTGCCCGCAGACACCAGCATGGGCAGCGGCAGAGACTGAGGGAAGAATGAAGCACACAGAATATAAGAGGATCAAACTGTGCTTTAGTGCATGATATTACAGAACTGCAGTCACGGAAGAGAACGGGAATGGCAAAAACTCAGAAAGTAGGGATGAGAGAGTGTGCAGCATGAAACCAGCAGACAGATTTCCTAGGGACTTAATCTCCAGACTTCAGCTGACCTTAAAGTCGGGGCTTCAAAAGGGCAGCGAGGGAGAGTGTGAGTGGAAGGCTTAGATCCCAGGCGGGAGACAAAGGGGTGGAGGGGGCCGAATCTGTGTATGATTTCTGAACACAGATGTAACACATTTGTAGTTAATCTGTGTGGC
This sequence comes from Apteryx rowi, assembly GCF_003343035.1. NCBI lineage: Eukaryota > Metazoa > Chordata > Aves > Apterygiformes > Apterygidae > Apteryx > Apteryx rowi. Next base: position 149,443 of record NW_020447908.1, read on the forward strand.
TGCAGACTTACAACTATGTTTGAAAATTATTTCAAACATAGTTACATCTTTGGAGTGGACAGGCATTTACTGCTCCGGCTGCTCCAAGAAAATGACCCTGCCCCCTAGCAAAGCCTAGCTATTTTCCCTGTGATCCTTCAGAAGGACTCCTTGTGGAGCGGGTCAAAACTCTGCTGCAAGTGAAGAGAGCGGCTGACATCCACCCTTGGCCACAGGTCATTTTCCTAGCGCAAACCCATCTTTTGGGACCATTTAATGCCGTGTTTCAACTTTCAGCTTTCAGAGCTCTTCCTCTAACCCCCACCCCAGGGACCAGATTAGAGGCAGCTCTCCTCGACGCAGAGGGAACTCAAAGCGCTCCACGTGAAAGCAGCGCTCCCTGGGCGAGGGGGCAGCCTGTAAGGCAGGTGGCAGGGCGAGGAAGGGACAGGCCCTCGTGCCGGTGAGCACCAGCTCACCCAAGGGAGCAGAGGGATTCAAAGCCCACCGTGTTCCCCTTGTCCCCTTGTCCCCTGGGGCGAGGGCACATGCACTCCTCAGAGGGGACTTCAGGCCGCACGGCCTCCCCGGGGAGCAGAGCCGGTGGGGAGCCCGGCGGCTCCTCAGGCCCCTCCAGAGGCGGTGTGGGAGACGGGCAGACCGAGGGGGGCGAAGCAGCGAGGGAAGCGGAGGGAGGCAGGGAAGCAGAGGCAGAGTGGGCGGAAAGGGGGTGGCAATAGGGGCAGTGGCAGAGGGTGCAGGGAGGCTCCCCGGGGGTGCAGGGACGCAAGGGGGTCACCGCGGCTCGGCCTCCGCCAGCGAGCCCGGCAGCCCCTGGGCTGGCAGGGGACGGTGCTGTCCCATGGGGGGACACGCGTGGGGCCGGGTGCCCCCTCGGGGCACGCACGCATTGCTGGGGGCAAACGGGGAGGAAAGGGAAGGGAGCGGGTCCGGGGGCGGCGCCCGCGGCAGCGGAGC